>NW_022631017.1:176531-446803 GCF_010015895.1 Lontra canadensis | reverse complement strand
TTATTGTATTATTGTTGATGTGTTTCTTTGATTTTGTTATTAATTGGTTTATATAGTTGGCTTCTCCCACGTTAGGGGCATAGATATTTACAATTGTTAGATCTTCTTGTTGGACAGATCCTTTGAGTATGATATAGTGTCCTTCCTCATCTCTTATTATAGTCTTTGGCTTAAAATCTAATTGACCTGATATAAGGATTGCCACTCCTGCTTTCTTCTGATGTCCATTAGCATGGTAAATTCTTTTCCACCCCCTCACTTTAAATCTGGAGGTGTCTTTGGGTTTAAAATGAGTTTCTTGTAGGCAACATATAGATGGGTTTTGTTTTTTTATCCATTCTGCTACCCTGTGTCTTTTGATTGGGGCATTTAGCCCATTAACATTCAGGGTAACTATTGAGAGATATGAATTTAGTGCCATTGTATTGCCTGTAAGGTGACTGTTATTGTATATTGTTTCTGTTCCTTTCTGATCTACTACTTTAAGGCTCTCTCTTTGCTTAGAGGACCTGTTTCAATATTTCCTGTAGAGCTGGCTTGGTGTTTGCAAATTCTTTCAGTTTTTGTTTGTCCTGGAAGCTTTTAATCTCTCCTTCTATTTTCAATGATAGACTAGCTGGATATAGTATTCTTGGCTGCATGTTTTTCCTCGTTTAGTGCTCTGAATATATCATGCCAGCTCTTTCTGGCCTGCCAGGTCTCTGTGGATAAGTCTGCTGCCAATCTAATATTTTTACCATTGTATGTTACAGACTTCTTTTCCCAGGCTGCTTTCAGGATTCTTTGTCACTAAGACTTGTAAATTTTACTATTAGGTGACAGGGTGTGGACCTATTCTTATTGATTTTGAGGGGGGGGGGTTCTCTGAACCTCCTGGATTTTGATGCTTGTTCCCTTTGCCATATTGGGGAAATTCTCTCCAATAATTCTCTCCAATATAGCTTCTGCTCCCCTCTCTCTTTCTTCTTCTGGAATCCCAATTATTCTAATGTTGTTTCATCTTATGGTGTCACTTATCTCTCGAATTCTGCCCTCGTGGTCCAGTAGCTGTTTGTCCCTCTTTTGCTCAGCTTCTTTATTCTCTGTCATTTGGTCTTCTATATCGCTAATTCTTTCTTCTGCCTCATTTATCCTAGCAGTGCGAGCCTCCATTTTTTATTGCACCTCATTAATAGCTTTTTTGATTTCAACTTGGTTAGATTTTAGTTCTTTTATTTCTCCAGAAAGGGCTTTTATATCTCCCGAGAGGGTTTCTCTAATATCTTCCATGCCTTTTTTGAGCCTGGCTAGAACCTTGAGAATCGTCATTCTGAATTCTAGATCTGACATATTACCAATGTCTGTATTGATTAGGTCCCTAGCCTTTGGTACTGCCTCTTGTTCTTTTTTTTGTGGTGAATTTTTCCACCTTGTCATTTTGTCCAGATAAGAGTATATGAAGGAGCAAGTAAAATACTAAAAGGGTGGCAACAACCCCAGGAAAATATGCTTTAGCCAAATCAGAAGAGATCCCAAATCGTGAGGGGGGAGAAAGGGGATAAAAAGAGGTTCAGAAAGAAAAGAAAAAAAAAAAAAAAACAAGAAGAAAAAAAAAAAAAAAAAAAAATATATATATATATATATATATACATATATATATATCTAGTTAAAAAACGTTAAAAAAGAAAAGGGTAAAAGTTAAAAAATATAGCAGAAGAAGAGAAAAAAAAATTGAAAAAGGAAAAAAAATTAACTGCAAGGCTAAAGAATCATGGGGAGAAAGCCATGAGTTCCGTGCTTTGCTTTCTCCTCCTCTGGAATTCCGCTGCTCTCCTTGGTATTGAAACTGCACTTCTTGGTAGGTGAACTTGGTCCTGGCTGGGTTTCTTGTTGATCTTCTGGGGGAGGGGCCTCTTGTAGTGATTCTCAAGTGTCTTTGCCCCAGGCGGAGTTGCACCGCCCTTAGCAGGGGCCGGGCTGAGTAATGCCCTCGGGTTTGCTTTCAGGAGCTTTTGTTCCCTGAGCGCTTTCCGTAGAGCTCCAGAGAATGGGAATGAAGATGGCGGCCTCCCAGTCTCTGGCCCGGAGGAGCCGAGAGTCTGGGGCCCCACTCCTCAGTGCAACCTCAGAGAACAGCGCCCAATTGCTCCCATCACCCTGGCCTCCGGCTGTGCTCCGAGCTGACCGAGCCTGAGACTGGTTCAAGGTAAACCCGAGCTTAGAGCTCACTCCTTGGCTCTGTCTCTGTAGCCGGCTTCCCCGTTCTAATACCTGTAAGCTCTGCGACACTCAGACACCCCCGATCGTTCTGTGACCCTGCGGGACCTGAGGCCACGCTGACCACGGAGTGATGTCCCTCAGCGGAACAGACTTTTAAAAGTCCTGATTTTGTGCTCCGTTGCTCCGCCGCTTGCCAGGAGCCGGCCCCTCCCCCAGCGGTCTATCTTCCTGTCTCTTTGGATTCACTTCTCTGCCAATCCTACCTTTCAGAAAGTGGTTGATTTTCTGTTTCTAGAATTGCTGTTCTTCTTCTCTTCGATCTCCCGTTGGATTTGTAGGTGTTTGCAATCTTTAGATAAGCTATTTAGCTGATCTCCCGCTACCTGAAGTAGTCTCAGCCTGCTACTTCTCCGCCATCTTGACTCCTCTGGCTGACATTACATTTTTAAGGCCTATCCAGAGATCACAGGAAATCACATATAATCATAACAACTTTAGGAGAAAAAACTGGCATTTTTAACACAGAGAGCAAATATTAATGTATTAAATATTTAATATAATAGGGGAACATATAGTAACCACCATATATCTCTAAAGATTAATTGATATAAACTTATGTTTCAAATTAATTTTGATAATGTCTGTTGAAGTGTATCAGTTGGGCATAGGTGGTAAGATACTTCCTGAGAAATGAGGACTAAAAGTATCTC
The DNA here is from genome assembly GCF_010015895.1 of Lontra canadensis. Taxonomy (NCBI): domain Eukaryota; kingdom Metazoa; phylum Chordata; class Mammalia; order Carnivora; family Mustelidae; genus Lontra; species Lontra canadensis. Next base: position 443,894 of record NW_022631017.1, on the reverse strand, counting down.
TAATATACATACATGTATGGCAAGGAGTAGGCTCATATCTCAATCTCTATGAGACACATGTGATAACTCATAATATCGAGGCTATAGATACTTGACTTTAGCACTAGTTTTACCCCTGTTGTTTTATGTCAATAGCCAAGTTAGTTAAATTCCATTGCTCTTCTCCATAAATATTAATAGAAGTACTTAGCCCTGTGAGTGGTTACCTAAATCATGGCCAAAGTTATAGATTGAAAGTCTTGGGGTATCTGTGTGGTTATGTATGTCTAGGTTTATTTATTATGTATATGTGATATTTTTCTACCTTTGGAATACTACCAAAATTGAATTCTATTTAATTGGCTTAAAAAAAAAAAAAAAAGACTTTAATACCAAGGTGTACTTATGTAAAACAAACTTAATTTTCTTCTATCTGCCCAAAGATATTTTTGAACTTTGGTCTGTTCTTGATGGGATTATGAAAGTTTTGTTTTGTTTTGTTTTGCCTTTTAAGTAATATGCCTAGAAAACATTGTGTTTTATCAAAATAATTTCCTGTGATTCATGTTTTTGCTACATCTTTGATTACTTAATAAAACTGAGCCCTCTCTATTAAAAGAGCTAAGGTTTTTTTAATACTTATGTAATTTTCTGTATTTGCCACTGAAGTATTTTTTATTTTGGTTAAATAGATAACTGAGTATTGTTTCACAGTGACTTACACTCCTTTATAATCAATTGTTTTAACCTGTTTTAACTTGACAAAGTTCCCCAAAATTAAATTCTAAATGAGGTCTTTACGACCTTGAACTAACTTTGGGAAATTCCAGAGGATCGCTGAAACATCTAAGAAGAAATTCCAGAGAATTCCTGGAACATCTGAAAAGATGTGTTCTCTTTAAAAAAAAGATATATTAAGCTAATTAGGCTTACTTGACAGGTTAAATTATATGGGAAGCATAATCAAATAAATGATGTTAAACTTTTGATAGGGTATATTTATATGAAATTCCTAAAATATTGATACATCCCAGTATAATGTTATCAGTCATAAAATTTATGGCACAAAAATAACCAAATTTCCTTGTCAATTATATTAAAATAAACTCACATCAGTTACTTTATCCATAAGAATTTTTTATTCTTTGGTCATTTACAGAGCCCTTGTTTTACCCTGATGCTTCAGGAAAAGTGCTTCCTCTTCAAGGAGTTTCATAGAAAAGACTCTGACATGCTCAAGTCTGATAACTAACCTGGTTTTCCTTCACATGAGAAGGGGAACGGTGGACTTTTCAAGTGCTTCCCTAAGGCTACATGCTTAGCCACAGGATGTTATTGGATGGTAAAATGAGATTTGGCCCTATTCTCCTTCCCCACTTCAGTAAAATGGTCCATTACTTTGACACTATAATGTTGACACGTGAAGACTTGCCTCTGCTTCAAGACACTGCACACGTTGCTGGAACATCTATGATGGGAAGGACAGGCAATTAACCTGTAGGCAGCTCAAGGTTCAGACACCACCATAACATTTTTGGGACTCACTTAGTATGTAAAATGTATGTTGTCTCAGAACTTGTAATTAATAAGGTATAACGCCATCTAACCTCTAGGAAGATGAAAGTGATGCAAACCTTTATAAGGATTTGGAGGTTTTAGAGGACTTTTATTTCCCACCTGGTATAGTGCCTTCATCCCTTATGCCACCTGGTAATGAAAAGACACACGTGAGACTGGGGGGTCACAGCAGCAAGCCACCTCTGAGAAAACAAAAATACTAATGAAGCAAATTAAAGCTCTGGATATCATCCAAGCAGGGCTACAATTTGAGTTAGATGCATCTTGACTTCCAAAGGGATAGGTTAAGTGCTATGGCTGAGACAACAGAAAGAAAGGACCCTTTTGGTCCCAGGTCTAGAAGGGACCAGAAACCCAATATACTTTGACAAATCAACTGCTCTTAGCATCGTAAACAATTTCTCTGTATACAGCCTCTCACACAGCAGTCAGTAGGCTAAACTCAGAGTTGTTTGGCTGTTCATCACTCATGAGCCCTGGCCATTAACCTTTATACTGATAGCTGGCTGTTCTAAAGGGATTATTCCTATGCCTTGCACAATGGGAAGCCAAGGGGTGGATGATCATCAGTGGGTTCTTTTGAGGTCAGGATGTGCGTGAGGACATTTAAGTTCACCTGCAAAAGCCTAAAGCATTCCTCACTGTCTACCATGCCCTAGGTCATAAGGCATTGACACCCCCTACCAATCAGAAGGTTGATGTCCTAGCCTGGGAGCAAACCCTAACAACTGTCCCCTCAGGAGATATAACAGACTGGGTGCCTAAGAAGAGTGGCCGATATTGTGCCTGAGTAGGATGGTGTATTGCCAAAGATGCTGGGTTGCCCTTGAAATACAGTGACTTGGTTAATGCAGTAACAGCAAGCTATCCGTGTTTTAAACGGTACCCGAGGAAACTGCCAAAGAGATCCGGGGTCATCCACCAGAGTTCCAAGAGGCGAGGGATTGAAACATGGATTATATTGGTTATCTCTCTCCATGTGAGTGTTCTAAATATACCCTGGTTGGTATGGACACTTAGTCTAACTTAACCCAATATTTCCCCTTTTGCTGCACAAACCCAAATGGCACCATTAGGGGATTAGAAAAGCTGAGTACCATTTACAGATACCCTTGTTGAATAGACCATGATCAGGGCTCATATTTCAAAGGTCATGTTATGCAAGACTGGGCAAAGGAACATGACATTAAATGGAGATTTCATCTCCCCTCTAACCCATACAAGTGGGGTTGGTAAAAAAGGAAAAATGGAAATATTAAGGCAAGAAATGAACAATAGGAAAATCACCTTGGCCCTGTGGCCGAGGGTATTGCCCCAAGTTCTAATATATTTGAATGACAATTAGTAGGGCCTATTGCACCATATGCCAGACTGGGGACCATACACAGAGTACCGTAAAGTTTGGCGGTCAAGCAAAACAGCCACTATTCCAACTCTCAGTGTGGCTCACTGTGCTGTGCTGCTGGGAACACCAAGCCCCAACACCCATGAGAAAGTCATCATCTACTGGAATTTGTTTTGGGATGTCCCACCAGGATGGAGGAGTTACTTTACATTCCTCAGTGAGGGGGGACTACTCAATCTCTGCGGGGATCCCGTTGTTCAGCTGAAAGCTGGACCTGTTGAAACACACTATCCCTGGAATGGAACATACACCATTGAAAGTGGGGCAAGAGTAGGGGACATGTACTGGCATATCCTGCCCCCTGTCCGTTCCCTCATGTCTAAGAATACTCACCTTGCCAACATGTATGGTATGTATCACCAGGTCAAGTTCCTAAAACTGACAACCTCAATCTCCTCAAGATCAGGTGGCAATGTTCTGTTTTCTACTGGTATGATCATTTGACTGCCATCTCTTTGTTCCCTCGTTGACCTGGACAACATTGTATCACACATAGAACCCTCTACTAAATCCACCCAACAAATCTTAAATGATAGCTTACAAAGCCTATCCTTATTGAATACTGAAATATCTTAATGAGAAAAGCTATGATCGAAAATAAGATGACTTTGGATATTACTACTGTCTCACAAAGAGGTACCTGTACCATTAACCAAACATAATGGTATGTATTCATACCTAAGGAGTCTGCTAATGGGTCATCTTTATTAAAGCACAGGTAAATGACCTGACTGTGCTGACACTCAGACTAGGCAAATTAATTAGTCAGTGGTTAGAATCATGGGGATCATGGTAGAAAAAGTTGTTACTGATTTTGGAAATTAGTGTCTTTTTTTTTTTTTTTAATAGTGTCTTAATGTGTTTCTCTTACATGTGACTGTATTGTAGCTGTGGCATTTGCCTCCAGTGGAACCAGACAGCCATCAAATGAGCTACCTCCATGTTAATAAAATTCTCTGACTATTCAGGGCACACTACAGAAGAAGGGGACATATGAGATTTAAGAACTGGTAGCTGGTTATGAGAGATGAAGTATCAGAGGAGGTCAATGAAAAGACATGATCACCAGTTGACCAGCAAGCTGGACCCAGGCAATCAGTCTCCTCACTACCTCCCATCCTTGGAATATACATTCAGCTTGTCTTTCCTGCACTATAGTCTGCCTTTAAACATAGTCTTGAGATAGGAATGTGCTGTTGAGGCAATCTGCATAGCATATATGACTGATAGCCAGTTAAGGCCTCTACATAAACTTTAAAGATTTGCTGGGTCGTTACAGAGATCTACTCATTTTGCAGCCACCTAACATGAGCCTACAAAGTTCCGTTGCTAATTAAAATGCCATCTACCAATCTGGAGTGCTCTGCCTCTTTCTTTGATTTCTTCTTGACCTGAGTGTATGGCACTCAGTTTGTAAAAACAGGAGATTCTCACCAGGTATAGAATGGAACTATTGACAACAGTGGCTAAAATCAAAAACATTTTAAGAGACTGAGGTGGTTGTACCATAAGTACTCAGTACTCTTTAGGAACTAAAGGATACAGTTTTAGGTCTATACTTCCTGAGTTGAATTGAATATTATTATTACATGAGGCATGAATGAGAATGGATAACAAAAGTCCATAAAAATGGTGATTTTCATGGTATCTGTAAAGAGAGTAAGGCAGTATCAAGTAATTTGTTCTTATACCTTGATAATTTCAAAAGAAAATATCTATATATATAGAATAATTATATATAATATATAAATATATGTGATTTTACAACATATAAATATATATTAAGTATATTAGGTTGAAATCTGTGGTAAGGATAGGTGACTCACAAGGAGTATCAGTCCAACGAAAGATTTAAGGGCATCTATCTACCAATCAGAAAGTCCTTACTTATTAGCAAGCAGCTTTCTGCGTAGTGATAAAGTCTTCCAAGTACCAAGATAATGGGAAAAGAATAGCTTCATAAGGATTTAGATATATCTCCTATTGTGAATAATAGATGGATTCTCTGATACATAAATCACTTTTCTTTTTAGTCATTGTGAATCAACACATGGTTGGAGATAACGTTTGAATGAGAGAGTTTTAAAATATGCATGTCAGAATTAGACACTGTATTATGATGTGATAAGATACAGAACACCTATAGAATTTAGTGTTTAGTATAGGGTGTGGTTGGGAGTGGGGGAGGGGTGATATAAACACACAGCTACATGTTAGACCAAACATCACATTATTAACTTTCACACTGTGTTCATCTGAGCCTAAAGAATGTGTGAAAGTGCTCTGTGTCGGAGACAGGAGATACAGGTGGGGCTCCCACTAGATTTCAAAGGGTTCTAGTCTCTTACGGAGCTAAAAAAGAAAATAAAGTGCAATTTAACTATGATAAGCTAATGGGTATGAAGTGTTTAATGTGTCAGATAACGCTTCATCTAAAGACTGCTTTCAGCATAACAAATGAAAGGAAGAACTTATGAAGGAATATTTAGCATTTGGCAAATATATCCATGACATAGATGGGAAAGTGTTCATGGAATATGGGTTTTTTATTACTTTGACTTACAACCAAACATTTAAAAATACAAGTATACTAGTTGTACACTATACTTTTGTCCTACTTTTCACCATTGATTTGATAATATGCTTTACCAATTTGTCAGTTCTTCTCCTGGTTCTTTCACATAAATCTGCTCACAGTTCTGAAAATTTTCATGTTCATCCTGGGGTAAGCCAAATTCAGTCTTTACTCCCTATACCTAATTGCATTCTTTTCAGCTTCAATGTTTTCTAATAGCTGATAACAATAGGAAATTCCAAGGGGATAGAAATAATGTGGAGATGGGGGAAAAAATAGAAAAATGAGACAGAGGTAAGTTTTTCAGTCACTTCATATGATGCAGTATATTTTAGAAGTTTAGTCCATAGCAGACTGAGAATGTAATATAAGTAAATATGATAATATATAAATTTCTAAAGAAGAAACCCAGATGCATGATCCATTTGAGCCTTCTAAAATTATTGAGAACACATTAAGTTTTTCATAAAATTTATTCTATATTATTAAGTGTGGCATTCTATTTTAAAATTATTTCTAATTCTCTAAACAAGAAAATTCAAGGTAAATACTGTATGTAATAGTTTTATGTAAAACCAGGAAACAGTTCAAAACAACTATTAAATGCACATCACTTCATAAGGTCAAATTACTACTATTAAGTATCACATCTTACATATTTAATCATGTATTATATTTCATGATAGTCTATTAGTGGCTAATTTATTTATGCTATTTATTTATGCTATTTTGATTAAGCTTTCTCTGGAACTTTACTATTTGGACTGACTCTGAAGTTAAGGTGTCACAGAAAATCTTTTATCTCATTATTTGTAGTTTTGTTTTGTTTTGGCTTATTTTCATGATTTATCTTGCATCTCTATATAATTTACCAGTCTTGCACCCCCTAAATTTTGACTATTCCTAAACTTCAATTCCACCTGTTGAAAAAACAAAGGATGCTGCCCTCACTGCAGGTATTTATTTTTAAAATGATGCTAACACCTTTCTTAAGTTTTCTAAAATGAAGTTTAAAAAACATTTAGGTCATTTCTATGAGTTTATAGACCTATGTAGTGAATTGAATAATTCAGTATCACCCATATTCCCATTGCATTCATAAACTGGGGGGCAACTATCCAATATACTGTGCTTGGCACTGGGAGATTTCTGAAGACAATTCTGAAAGTCATATTTCCAATAATGTCAGCCTAGAAGTGCTAGAATGATTTGGCAAGTAGGATTCTCAACTCTGTTATGACAAAAATTATAACAATCTAGTAAATAGTTTTTAGTTGTATCTAAAAGTGACAGAAATATTAGTATTAGTAGTAACTGAGAATATATCCATAACAACCTACTGTTATGGTTTCCTTTACCCAATAAAAATAATTGGCTTTTTGTACCTCAAATCTTGTACTAAATAGTTTTATGTATCAAGTGTTAGTTTATTGAAGGAATTTCTATGAGTGAGACAAAGATGGTCAAGTATGAAGAGCCTGAATACATTTCTTCACACAGACACACCAAGACTGCACCTATATACAAAGCAGCTCTCTGAGAATGACAAGAAGACTAGCAGAACCACTTTCTACAACTAATGCTATAGAGAAAAAGCCACATTGAAACGTGTAGGGGACAGAGATGTGGTCTGGTTCGGAACCAAACCCCCAGCAGAGCAACCCACAAGTGAGAAGGATATCACAGGCACAGAAGTTCTCTCAGAAAAGCAAGATGTCTAAGGCTCTATTGGGTACTCTCTGCTATGGGGATCCACACGTTGAAGACAAGCCCTTCAAATATTTGGCTTTGAAAATCAGTGGGACCTAATTCTGGGAAAGAGGGTGAGTTATATGAAACCAGGATGCCAGTCTTAAAGTAGCCAAACACAATCTATATTGCTCTAAGACCCAGCACAGAAGGAGCAGTTTGAAAAGCACCTGGACCATATGTGAAGGAGACTTATTGAGTGATTGCAGGGTGTGTGCTGGAAGAAAAGAGATCAGTGGGAACTTTCTCTGGGAACAGAAGAGCTGGGGGGAGTCATTTTTATCACTATTCTTTAGCCTAATTGCCCTGACAGTGGTGGGCAGCTGTTCTGACATTATCCATTTACCTTGTTAACAGAACTTACCCTAGCAATGCTTTCCTTGGTGAACCTACCCTGCCCAAACTGTCCTACTCACAGTCACCCAACCCTTGAAAGCAACTCCTGCCTGGGAATGGGGGAAGGCCCCACATACCAGCATACCTGCCATAGTCACAGCCCAGCTCAGGCACAACAGGATAGTTCATGAGCCTACACAGGGGCCATCTCTCAAGAACCTGGTCCTGGAGACCATGGGGGATTACCTTCTAGGTCCCCAAAGGATGCCTTCTGCGTAAGGTCACTAGTTTCAAGACCAAAAGATGTAGCTCACCTACTTAAAATATAGAAACAAAACAAAACAGAGACTCAGATAAAAAGAGGATACAGAGAAATTTATTCCAAATGAAGGACTAGGAAAAAAGCCTTAGATAAAGAACTAAATAAAACAGAGATAAGCAATCTACCTGATAAGAAGTTCAAAATAACGGTCACAAAACTATTCCCGAAACTTGAGTACAAAGAGGATTTACTCGATGAAAACTTCAACAAGAGACGAAAGAAAAAAATCACAGCTGAAGAACATAAAAACTAAAATGAAAAAGAATACAGACACACACACAAACACACACACACACACACACACACACACACACACACACACGAGGTTATCCAAAGCAGAAAAGAATCTAGTGATCTAAAAGACAGAAATTATCTAAGCTACAGCAAAAGGTCAAAAAAGAATAAATGAAAAAAGAGAATAGATTAAGGAAACCCGAGGACATGAAGAGAACTATCATTCACATTATAGGAGTACTACAAGGAAGAGAGAGAGAAAGAGAGAAGCAAGAAGCTTATTTAAAGAAACAATAGCTGAAAAGTTTCCTAAGTCAGGGAAGGAAATAGATATCCAGGTCTAGGAAGCACAGAGAAATGAAATAAGAGGACCACACCACAACACTTAATAATGAAAATCTCAAAATTAAAGATAAGGAAAATATTAAATGCAATTAAAGAAAAGCTACTAGATACCTGTAAGGGAATGCATGTAATACTATTGCTGGTATTTTTAGTAGAAACTTTGTAGGCTAGAGGAGAGTGGCATGATATAATCAAATTGCTGAAAGGAAAAAAAGAAAAAAAAAAAAAAAAAAAAGCTATTGAAGGAAAGAGTTTCCCAGACAAGAAAGGAGTTCATCACCACTAAACCAGCTGCACAAGAAATATTGAAGGAACTTCAATAAGCAGAAAAGGCCATAACTATAAGAACATTATGAAAGAAAAATTTCACTGGTAAAAACAAATATAAAGTAGTAGTAGGTCACTTATATAGCTAGTATGAATGTTAAAAGACAAAAGTAGTAAAATTAGCACAATAATTAAATTTACAAGATGAAAATACGTAAAGTACATTGTCAAATACATAAAAACGTGGTGAGTGGAGTAAACAGGTAGTGCTTGTAGATGTGTTTGAACTTAAGAAATCCAACTTAAACTTACTACTAAACTGACATGTGATATTTTATATGAACCTCAAAGTAATGATAAATCACAAACCTATAACTGACAAAATCGACAAAAATAAATGAAGAGAAAGGAATCTAAGTATAACCCTGACGTCACTAAACAAGAGAAGGAAAGAATGGAATAATGAGGCACTACAAAAACCACCAGAAAACAATTAACAAAGTGGAAATGAGTTTATAATTATCAATAATTGTTTTAAATGTAATGAACTAATGTTACCTACAAATGTAAATGAACTAATGTTCTAATCAAAAGACATAGGATGGTCAAATGGCTTAAAAATGACCAATCAATATGCTACCTACCAAAAATTCACTTCAGACCCAAAACTAAAGGGATGAAAAAAGATATTCCATTGCAATAGAAGTGAGAAAAAAAAATGCTAGGGTAGCAATATTTCTTTCAAACAATATAGACAAAATAAAACCTGTGGTAAGACACACAGAAGGACATTACAGAATGACAAAGGGAAAACTACAAGAGAATATAACAACTGTAAATATCTATGCCCCCAATATAGAAGCATATTGTAAAGCAAATTTTAACAGACATAAAGGGTGAAATTCAAGGTACTATAATAATAGTGGAGGACTTTAACACATTACTTGTATCAATGGATAGTTCATCTAGACAAACAAATCAATTTGAACAACACATTAGACCAGATGAACCCATATATACAGAATATACCAAATAAAAACAGCAGAATAAACATTCTCTTCAAGTGCACATGGAACATTCTCCAGGATCTCCAGGATAGCTCATATATTAGGTCACAAGAACAAGTCTCAATAAATTTAATTTGATATATAATGCATCTTTGCTGACCATAGTAGTATAAAACTAGAAACCAATTATAAGAAAAAAAAAAAAAAAAACCCTGGAAAACACACTAATAAGTAGACACTAAGCAACATGCTGTTAAACAACCAATGGGTTAACAAAGAAGTCAAAATGGAATTCAAAAAATACATGGAAACAGATAAAAATGAAAACAGTCTAAAATCTTTGGGACATAGCAAAAGCAGTTCGAAAAGGGATGTTTACAGTGATACAAAACTCATCAAGAAACAAGAATAATTTCAAAAAACAAATTAAAACTACACTTAAATTAGAAAAAATAAAGACTAGAGCAGAAATAATTTTAAAAATTAGAAAATATAAATGAAACCAAGAACTGATTCTTTGAGAATGCAAGCAAAATTAATAAACCTTTACCCAGACTCAGAAAGGGGTGGGACAATTGATTAAAATCAGAAATAAAAGAGGAAAATAACAATCAACAGCACAGGGAAGAAAAGGATTATCCAAGACTATGAAAAAAATTTATGCCAACATATTGGACAAATTAGAACAAATGGATAAATTCTTAGAAACACACATCTAAGACTAAATCAGAAATCACCATGATCAAGTGGGATTTTCCCAGGGGTTCAAAGATTGTTTGATATCTGCAAATCAATGTGATCCATATTAAAAAATGAAAGATAATTATAAAACTATTACAATAAATACAGAAAAGCATTGGAAAAAATTCAACATGTATTCATGATAAAAATTCTCAACAAAGTGGGCTTAAAGGGGACATATCTCAATATAATAAAGCTGATATATGATAAACACACAGCTAACATCATACTCTATTGTGAAAAACTGGAAGCTTTTCCTCTCAGATCAGGAACAAAGACAAGGATGTCTACTTTCACCACTTTTATTCAACAGAGTGCTAGAAGTCCTACCCACAGCATTGAGATACCAACAGAAAGCATCCAAACTGGTAAGGACGAAGTAAAACATTTGCTATTTATAGATGATACTATATAGAGAGAAAACCCTAAAATCTCCACCAAAAAACTATTAGTATGAATGAATTCAGTAAAGTTGCAGGATGCAAAATATTTGTATAGAAATCTGTTGCATTTATATACACTTATAAACACAAATTAAGAAAGCAATCCCATTTAGAATTATATCAAAAATGATAAGATACCTAAGAATAAATGTAATCAAGGAGGTGAAAACTGGTACTCTGAAAACTGTAAGGCACTAACAAAAAAAAAAAAAAAAATGAAAGAAGACACAAATAAATGTAAAGATACACCATGTTCATGGACTAGGAGAATATTGTTAAAATGTCCATACTATACAAAGCAATCTACAACTTTAACGTTTTCTCTATAAAAATACCAGTAGCATTTTTTACAGAACCAGAACAAATAAGACTAAAATGTGTATTGAACCATAAAACACCATGAATAACCAAAACAATCTTAAGAAGAAAGTTCTTCTTAAGGTATCACAATCCCAAATTTCAAGATATACTATAGCTATAGTAATCAAAACAGTATAGAACTGGCACCAAGAGACACAGATCACTGAATTAAAATAGAGAGCTCAGGAAAAGAAACACAACCCAAAAACAACAGCAAACTCCTCCCCACCCCCCCAAAAAAAGCTTATATGGCCAATTACTCTATAATATAGGAGGCAAGAGTATACAATGAGAAAAGGTCATCCATTTCTTTAATAAATGATGTGGTGAAATTAGACCACTTTCTTATACCATATATAGAATAAACTCCAGATGGATAAAGACCTAAATTTAAGACATGAAACTATAAAACTCTAAAATAAAATACATGCAGCTAACTTTGGACATCTTGCTTAGCAATATTTTTTTGGATCTGTCTCTTCAGGCATGGGCAACAGAAGCAAAAATAAACAATTAAGACTACATCAAAGTAAAATGCTTTTGCACAACCATCAACAAAATGAAAAGGCAGCTACTGAATTGAAGAATATATTTGCAACTGATATATTCATTAGTGTTAATATCCAAAATATGTACAGAATCATACAATTCAACATCAAAAACTAATGAAAAATTAGGCAGAGGACATGAATAGACACTGTTTCCAAAGAAGACCAACAAATGGCCTAAAAGAAAATGCTCAGCATCACTAATCACCAGGGAAATTCAAATTAGAGTGAGGATAAATTCCTAGAAACACACATCTAAGACTAAAGTGAGGTATGCAAACTAGAGTGAGGTATTACTTCATACCAGTCAGAATGGCTAATATCAAAAAGACAAGGAGTAAAAAGTGTTGGTAAAGACGTGGAGAAAAGGGAACCCTTGTGCACTATTGGTAGTAATATAAATCACTGCAGCCACTATGAAAAACATAAAATGTCCTTAAAAAATTAAAAACAGAAATACCTTAGGATCCAATAATTCTACTTCTGGGTATTCATCTGAAGAAAATGAAAATAATAATTCAAACTGATATATGTTTTACAGAAATATCTACAATATCCAGAACACAGAAACAACCTATATGTCCAGCCCTAGAGAAATGGATAAAGAAGATAGGGTGCGTATGTGCATACAGGCATGCATACACACACACACACACACACACACACACACACACACACACACAATGGAAAATCACTTGGCTATAGAAAGAAAGAAATCTTGCTGTAAGATGGATGAACATAGAGACTATTATGCTAAGTGAATTTAAGTCAGACATAGGCAAGTACCTTGTGATTTCATGTACATTCATCTACATTCATGTAGAATCTAAAAAGCAAAACAGATACAAACAAAAGAAACAGACTTATAAATACAGAGGACAAACTGGTAGTTGCCCGAAGGAAGGGGTGAGGGAATGGGCAAAATAGAAGAAGGGGACTAAGAGGTACAAATTTCCAGCTATAAAATAAGTAAGTCGGAGAAGTAAAGTACTGCATAGAGAATAAAGTTAATAATATTGTAATAACTTTGGAAGGTAACAGATGATAACTACATTTAATGTGGTGACATTTCATAATATATATAAATGTTGCATCATTATGTTGTAAACGTGAAACCGTGTGCCAATTATACTTCAATTAAAAAAATAAATGTCAGTTTATAATGGCCCTTTAAAAAAAATTTGAGAGTGAGAGGGTGAGTGGGGGGAGGGGCAAAAGAAGACAGAGAATCTCAAGCAGACTCCCCACTGAATGTGAAGCCCAAGATGGAGTTTGATACCATGACCCTGAGATAACGACCTGAGCCTAAATCAAGAGTCTGCTGCCTAACCGAGTGAGCCAGCCAGGCACTCTATAATGGCCCTTCTTATGGAGATATATTTGAATTTTACAGAATGCTGGGCACAAACTGGAACTGGGCCATCTGTTTAACATATTTTTCTTGTTTTCCAAATATCAAGAAGTCTCTTTAAATGAGGGGAAAAGTAAAGCACTCAGTCTTTTCCATTGGTTATGTACAAAAAGAGCGATTTCTGAAACATGTAGTTCTATATTTAGTTTTTTGAACTCCATACTGTTTTTCATAATGACTGTACCAATTTACATTCCCACCAATAGTATACAAGGGTTTTTTCTTCTCCACATTCTCATGCTTTTTAAGAAATTATTATACATATCTTAACAGGTGTGGTATCTCATCACGGTTCTAATTTGCATTTCCCTAATGATTATTGATGTTATGCACCTTTACATATACCTGTTGAGCTTTTCTATGTCTTCTTAGGAAAAATGTCTATTCAGGTCCTTTATCCATTTTTAATAGAGTTGTTTTTATTCTATTCAGTTTTAGGAGTTCCTTATATGTTTTGGATATTAACCCCTTACCAGATATATGACTTGCAAATATTTCCCCCTCAATCCATAAACTGCCTTTTGATTTTGCTACTTCCTTTGCTGTATAGATTTTTATGTTCGATGTCATCCCACTTGTTTATCTTTGCTTTTGTTGCCTGAACTTTTTATGTCATAGCCAAAAATAATTACCAAATCCAAATCAATGCCTTGAAGAGATGTTCTGTGTTTCCATGTTTGTTGCAGCATTATTCAAAATACCCAAGATATGGAAACAAACTGTCTATTGACATAAAAATGGATAAATATGTGTGCTATACACACAGAGAAATACTATTCATTTAAAAATCCTGCCATTTGTAACAACATGGATGAACCTGGAAAACATTATGTTAAGTGAAATAAGCCAGACACAAGAGATCTCACATGTGAAATATAAAACATTCAGGTACCTAGAACAGTGGTTAACAGGGAGATGGGAGAAAGGAGGAGATAATCTGTCAAAGGCACAAAATTGCAATTATATAGGGTAAATAAGTCAAGACATCTCATGTACAGCATGACTATAGTTAGTAACACACTGAATAGGGGAAATTTACTAAAAGTAAATTTCATGTACCCTCATCTCACAGACATAAACAGTAACTATGTGAAAAGATAATGTTAACTTGACCATAGTAATCATTTTTCTATGTATATCAAATCATGTTGTATACCTTAACTACATACATTTTTTATTAAGAGTATGGGACAACATGGTTAGAAAAAAATAGAGATCTCAGGCTTGATGTCTGAGACATAAATGTGTAATATCAGTACCATTTACGTAAACAACTAAATCCAGACATGGTCATTTTTCTCTTGGTCACAAATTGATGCGTCTCAGAGAGTGGACATGAAATGGTTACATTTTAAAGTAACACAGGACTATATCCAATGGGTGGCTTGCTTAATACTGCCTACTGGAATTACCAAAGTCTTTGGAATTGAAAATAGACTACAGATGAAGACAAAGAAGTTGAAAGAGGTTCAACAATTGTCTGTATTTGCACTTCAAGGATAACATGGATAATTTTAAAACCCCAGTTTTAGTTGTTTTTTTTTTTTTAATGCCTGCATTTTTTTGTTACATAACAATACTTCCTATTAGGCTGATCTTCTCAGGGTATCTGCCACATCTACCTCCCCACCTGCCCAACTTGACATTGTGCCTTCAAATATTGTATTTCTTCCACTTTATGGCACTCTTCCCTTTCTGAACTATTACCAATAATTCAAGGTCCAATTAAAGTTCTACTTTGCTTAGCGAACTCCAGTTACTTCAATCTATAATAATTATATTCCCTGTACCACTAATGAAATTCTATGCTATATAAAACTAATTAGCACATAACTACTATGTTATTAAACCATTTGACAGTTTTGTATCCCTAAATTGATTGAAAATCCCAAGATCCTGGGATACATACATTAGCACATAGCAAAAGACAGAGTACATCTTGGGTTTATAGTAAACAATTGTTTATTGGCTCAGTGATTCATTTATTCAAACATTCATTCCATTCACATCAGTGATGATTGCTAATTTATATTTTCTATATATTAAAAGTTGTATAGAAGTTCTAATTCTGGTAGTGAAGAAATGGGACCAGACTTACTCTCTTACATTAAACAATTAGATAAAACGGACTGTTTTTCTCAGATATTGAACAGAAAGGACAGGACTATGACCTTTGAAAAAAGAGAATGGAGTTAAGTCTGTGCCTTTTCCAGAGGCATTTTCCAGACCACAAGGAAGAAAAGCGAAACAAAGTCCGCAGTCTTGCTGAGTCAAATGGACAGAGATTAGAGTTCAGGGAGGCCAGCTTGCCTAGAATCTGTGGGGAGAAGAATAAGAGAAGGAAGCTGCAAAGAGTGAGATATCCAGAGATGTTTAGAGGGTTCTCTGTATCTTACTGACTACTTATTTATATTGATTGCCACTGGTTAGCAGTAAACCCTGTGCAAATTCCTGGTTTCTGCTAGGGAGGGTAACAGTTTGTGTTTGCAACAATCAGAGTAGAAAAGCTTCTTAATATATGCAGCACTGAGAAGCATCCCAAAAGTGGTACTGCTTTAGAGTGAGACTAAATTAGGTATATACTAAACAAAAATCTACTCTGAACATATCCTAGCAAATCTTAAAAGCAAGGCTTGAAGAATCAAATGGTTCAAAGTGACTTAACTGTGTCCCAGAATACAGCCCAACAGTGTTTAAATAAAGAAAATAATACTCAGGACCCAACGAAATAAAATGCGCAGTGGACAGAAACCAATTAACAACAAAAAAATAAAAATTAAAAAAAATGTACCAGCATGTAAAGAAGCAGATAAAAATAAATTGTCTGAAGAAAACTCAGTTAAAAGAAAACAGAAACAAATATGATCCATTTAGTAAACAAGATGGTAAAACTTTGATTAAGATGATCTGTATTTTAAGTAGAGATGAAAACACAAATTAGGAGCTAAATTAAAAATATAAAATTCAAATGAACTATTACAGATAAAATCATCCATTCTGAAATATAGAATACATTATATTTTTATATACAGTATGAGGTATAGGTTGATGTTCCTTTTTTTTAAATAAAGCTAATGGTTTCAGAACCATTTGCCAGACAATCTCTTTTCTCTATTGAATTGCCTTTGCATCTTTATTGAAAATAAACTAATCATACATAAATTATGCAATATATATCATATATGTTCATGTCATATTTGTGTGAGGATGTCTCTATCTGGACTCTATTGTTCCATTGGTTAATATATCTATTCTTTCTCCAATACCATACTTTCATGATTACTGTAGATTTTAAGATTTGAAATCAGCTACTTTTGAGTCCCTAATTTTTAATGATGTTTCAATCTTTATAGCACTCCAAAATTTCAATGCAGAAATGTGCAAAAAAAGACACGTGGTCAGAAAATATGGTTTCTCTCAGTTTACTAGAACTCCAAAAAATCAGATTAAAAGGAAAGATAATTCTGTTTAAAAAAAAAA
This sequence comes from Lontra canadensis, assembly GCF_010015895.1. Lineage (NCBI taxonomy): Eukaryota > Metazoa > Chordata > Mammalia > Carnivora > Mustelidae > Lontra > Lontra canadensis. The sequence goes on along the minus strand of NW_022631017.1, from coordinate 427,114 downwards.
TAGCAAAATAATAGATTTGATCTGAGTGAGAATCTTTCAAATATCTATTTCCTGATTAAATTTTACTCAGTTTTCTCTCAAGTAAGAAAAGCATATTAATTTTTGGATTTATCTTTGTTATTTATGTCTATTATTTCTCCTTCAATTTTCATTCCAAATGTATACCACAAGGTGATCTCACATGGGGTTTTTCTAGTATATTGATTATTGAATGTTTCATTTAAAAATCTTACAATTTCATGCTAACTGCCCTCCTAACGTATCATTCACATATGTGCTAATTCTTACTCTAAGAGGCGAGAAATAAGTATCTGGAGAAAAGGAAGATGATTTTAATAAGACCAATGACAAAATTCCTTATGTGAGTTTAGGTAAAATGAAAACTTAATTATGGTACATAGTTAAATTTATGTGAGAAGCATGAAATGACTATGGCAGTTACTGTAAAACAAAGAAATATGAAACCAATGTCTTTGTTTACTCATTTATTTAGAGGGTGGGGTTTTTTGGAGCAAATATATATTTTTTAAAGATTTTATTTATTTAATTAACAGAGAGAGAGATCACAAGTAGGCAGAGAGGCAGGCAGAGAGAGAGGGGGAAGCAGGCTCTCCACGGAACAGAGAGCCCAATGTGGGGCTCGATCACAGGACCCTGGGATCATGATTTGAGCCAAAGGCAGAGTCTTAATCCACTGAGCCACCCAGGTACCCCTGGAGCAAATATATTAAAACTAAGGTCTATTTTCAATAAAATTTATTTCTTGTTTATTGCATTGCACTTAATAATAATGCTATATAATATTGAAAAGAATTATTCTTAATTGAGTACCAAAAAAAAAAAAAAAATACTGTTTTTAGCACCATACTTTAAAATAGGAATCTTTTATAGGAAAAAAAAAAAAAAAATCTCCATACTGACTTTCTGAAGAAGTCCCACTTAATTATTTGTCTTAGGAGTTAAATTTGCAAGCAGAAAGTAGAGGCAAAGTAGAATTCTCATTCTCAATGTTTTTGTTTCCTGGTCTTTTCAATCAGCCTCCAACTTCTAGTCTAAACTTTGGACCATAAATCAGCAGCACACATTCAAGGTCTAGGATCACTGAAGAAGAAAACTAGTGAGACTGATCTTTTTCTTCCTTAATATTGAGGTTGTGTTATAATAAGCTTTCCTTCTAGGTTGTTTCAGAAACTACATGTTATTCCTTTAGTTTTTGGAGAGTTCTGTTATACCTTGTGCATTCAGGGGCTTTTAAATTTCTCTCGCCATATTGCTTTCTTTCAGCATATTTTACCCATCTGTTTAACTTCAAATTTTTGGAATATTTGTTTGATATTAGTGTTTAATTATACATTTTACACACCTATACAGTTACAGAATTCAGTAACAGGTGTTTGACAGAACACCAGGTATTAGCAGGAACTTTTTGGCATTGGCTATAATAGGAAAAATATTTGAAGAGACACCTTAAGTATTATGTACCTCAAAAAGACCTAATTTGTCAATAAATAATTTTTAAATGCTCAACATTGGTAGTCTTCAAGAAAATACGAAAACTTCAATGAAATTCCACTAAGCACATATAAGTATGACTGAAAAAAAAGTATTAGAAAAGAAAGTAGAGCAACTACAAACAGTATACACTACTGCTGGAAGTGTATAGTAGTATAACCACTTTTGAAAATTGACAGTTACCTATTTAATTGAATATATATTTACCTTTATGACTTAAGAATATTAATCCTAGATATTAGCCAAGAAGGAAAAAACTTATCCATGCAAGGATATGTACCTAAATAGTCACTGTAGCATGATTTATAATAACCAAAAACTGAAAATGATGGTATATTCAAAGTCAGTACTACTTAGAAATAGGGGGAAGCAAACTACTAATACATGCAACAAGATGCATGATTTGAAAAGCATGTTGAACAAATAAAGCCAAATAAAAAAGACTATTTGGAGTATGATTCTATTTGTTTGAAATTACAGAGCAAGATAAACCAATTGATTATCTCAAAGAAAGAAGAGATATTACCTGGGGTTGGTACTTCATTGGGTTTATTGCAAAGAGACAGTAAAGATATTTTAGGGGAGATAAAAATATTTAATATACAAATTGATTAAAAAAGTATATATGTTATCCAAAGTTTATTGAACTCTACATTTAAAATCAGTGTACTTAGATCCAGGGAAGATGGTAGAATAAGAGGATCCTAAGCTTGTCTCATTTCATGGATAAAGCAAGACAATACCACAGTGTAAATAACCCAGAAAATGACCCAAAGACTGGAGGAACAAATTCCATAACTAAATGTAGAAAAGAAGTCACATTTGTGTGTGTGTGTTCACAAGTAGAATTCAGTAATTCATGACTTACATATAACAACCAATGCTCAACAATAGTGCCCTCCTTAATATCCATCAACCATTTAGCCCATCCCCTACCCAGCTCCCCTCCATCAACTCTCAGTTTGTTGTCCATCATTAAGATTCTCTTATCCACTTTTCCTACCCTCTTCAATGATGTCAACACTTGATACAAACACTATGTATCCCATCACAACCATTCCTCATTCCTCATGCTTTGGGCAGATGTGCCTCCCCTCACCCCAACTAGGCCTATTCCAGACCCTGAACTGTAGACTCCTTCCCCAAGAAGACACAAATCTTGTTTACACCAAGCCTCCCACACCATCCACATGACAGATCTGCCCCTGCCAATACACCCACCCAACCTGGCCAGCACATCCAAAGTGACTCCACAAGCCTGGCAGTATGCAAGAAGCTCCAAAATGGGCCAAAGCCAAAGCAACTACTTTGGGAAGATAACCACACTCACCAAGCTGACTTGGAGTGGGAGCAAACAGCTGGTTTGACTGCAGGCCCTATCTACCAATGAAAGCTTCTCAGGGGATGACACAGGGAAATTGCCCACTAGCTTGTGCTACATGTCTGGCAGATGCCTGTTCTGATGCAACTCAAGCCCAAGACAACTCCAGAATGACCCACTAACACTGTGGGACAAAGCACTGCCTACAACAGGGAAAGAAAGCCACTGAAGACAACTGGCCTGAAAGAAAAAGCAGCTCAGCTGCAACAGCAGGGAACACTCAATACACTTTGGATACACCCTTGATGCACCAGGTTCTGGTGACCAGGGGACACTGCATGGTGGGGCTCCAGAAAACCTCATATTCGTAAAGCCATTATTTTTAGGTGAAGGAGATGTAGCTGACTTTCCTATACATAGAAACAGGTAGAGTTAAACAAAATAAGGAAAGAGAGAAATTGTCCCAAATGAAAGAATAGGACAAAAATCACACCAAGAGACCTAAGTGAAATTAAGATAAGTAATATGACAGAAATTAAAGTAATGATCATAAAAATACACACTAGACTTGAGAAAAGAGTGGAGCACCTCAGTGAAACCTGTAAGAAATTTTAAAAAGAACCTAAAAAATAATCAGAGATGAAGATTGCAATAAATGAATTTAAAAATATATTAGGTGGGGGGCCCCTGGGTGGCTCAGTTAAAGCCTTTGCCTTCAGCTCAGGTCATGATCCCAGGGTCCCGGGTTTGAGCCCCGTGTCAGGCTCCCTGCTTCCTCCTCTCTTTCTCTCTCTGCCTGCCTCTCTGCCTACTTGTGATCTCTGTCAAATAAATAAAATCTTCATATATATATATGTATACACACACACACACACACACACACACACACACACACACACACATATATATATATGGTGGAATAAATAGTAGACTAGAATAAGCAGAACAAATCAATGACCTGGAGAACACAGTAAAGGAAAGTAATCAAGCTCAGCAAATAAGAGAAAAAGGAATTATGCAAAGAATAGATTTAGAGAATCCAGGAAACAGACTTCCAAATTCTGAAGGCACAGAGAACCCCCATCAAAATCAATAAAAGCAGGCCAATTCCAAGACATATTGTAATTAAATTTGCAAAATACAATAATAAAAAATCCTGAAAATAGCAAGACAATAGAAGTCCCTAACTTACAAGGGAAGACCCATAAGTCTAACTGCTTTTCTTGGGTAAGTGTACATATGTCCCAGCACAGTGGGCCCCTTCCCCAGAAGACCAGCAGAAACTCTCACACACCATGTCTACCAACCAGAGAGTTTTGCTTCAGTTCTAGTGGAAGTAGCTTCAGGTCTCATTTAATAAGCAGACCAGAGCACACCTAGTTAAAACACACCACACTCCATCCAAGGTCCAAACACTGCCCACTATAGGCAAGGAGAGCCTCTGCAGAGAACTAGCCTGAAAGTGTAGCCAGAACACAGAAGCAGAGGGCACAGAGCACATACAGAGACACTTCCTGAAGCACCAGACCCTGGACACTATATGAACTCTTCTTCCGAAAGTTGTTACTCTCAGAAGCAGGAAACACAATAGATTTTTCTAACACAGAGAAGAAGACAGAGACCTAGACAAAGTGGCAAGATGAGAGAATTCATCCCAAAATAAGGAAAGGTCAGAACTAGAGATCTAATCGAAACATACATAAGTAATGGGCCTGATGGAGAATTTAAAGCAACGATCATAAGGATACTTGCTGGGCTTAGAAAACATTAGGGAGACCCTTACTACAGAGATAAAAGTTAAACAACCCATCAGAAATAAAATGCAATTAGAAAGACTGTATGTAATGACCATAGGAGGGAAGAAGCAGAGAAACAAGTAAGTGTTAGAGGAGAAAAAAAATGGGAAATGATGAAGATGAACAAAAGAGAAAAAAGAATTATGGATTATGAAAATAGACTTAGGGAACGCAGTTACTCCATCAAAGATAATAGTATTCTTATCATAGGAGTCACAGGAAGAGGAAGAAGAAAGTGGAAAGGAGGCAGAAGGTTTATTTGAGGGTACTGCAGCTGAAAATTACCCTAATCTGGGTAAGGAAACAGACTTCCAAATTCATAAGGCAGAGAACCACACCAAAATCAACAAAAGCAGACCAACTCTAACACATTGTAATTGAAGTTACAAAATACAGTAATAAAAAAAATCCTAAAAACAGTAAAACGAAAGTCAGCCCTAACTTACAAGGGGAAACCCTTAAGTCTAGCAGATCTCTCCACAGAAACTTGAAAAGCAAGAGAGGGTGGCACGATATATTCAATGTGCTGAATGGGAAGAATCTCCAACCAAGAATATTCTCTCCAGCAAGGCTATCATTTAGAATTGAAAGAGATAAAGAATTTCCCAAACAAACAAAAACAAGGTGTTCGTGATCACTAAACCAGTCCAGCAACAAACATTAAAGAGGACTCTGAGTGGGAAAGAAAAACCAAAAGTGACAAAAACTAGAACAGAGAAAATCTCCAGAAACAATGACAGAACCAGTAATAAAATGGCACTAAATACATGTCTATTGATTATTTCTCTGTATGTAAATAAACTAAATGCTCCAAAGATATAAGATCACAGAATGGATTAAAAAAATCTGTCTATATATGCTGCCTAAAAGACTCCTACAGAATGAGGATGAGGGGATAGAGAAACATTTATCATGCAAATGGAAGTCAAGAGAAAGCCAGAGTAGCATATTTGTATCAGAAAAACTAAGTTTTAAGCCAAAGATTGTAACAAGAGATGAAGAAAGCACTAAATCATAATAAAGGGGATTATCCAAAATGAAGACCTAATAATTGTAAATATTTATGCTCCAAATATGGGAGCACCCAAATATATAACACAATTAATAACATAAAAGTCATTGATAATAATATATTAATAGTAGGGGACTTTAACACCATACTTACATCAATGTACGGGTCTTGAAGGCAGAGGAAACAATGGCTTTGAGTGACACATTAGACCAAATGGACTTAAGAGATGTATTAGAACATTTCATCCTAAAGCAGCAGAATACACTTTCTTTTCAAATACACATGGGACAGTCTCCAGAACAGGTAACATACTACATCACAAAGCAGGTCTCAACAAGTACAAAAAGACAGATCATACCATGCATCTTTTCTGACCATAATGTTATAAAACTTGAAGTTAACCACAAGAAAAAATTTGGAAAGACTACAAAGGCATGGAGATTAAACAACATGCTACTGAAGAATGAATAGGTCAACTAGGAAATCAAAGGAGAAAAAAACACATGGAAACAAAAGAAAAAACTCCATAGTTTAAAACCATTCAGATACAAAAGTCATAAGAGGAAAGTATAAAAGCAACACAGACCTACCTCAAGAAGCAAGAATAATCTCAAATAACCGGACATTACACCTAAAGGAGCTAGCAAAAGAATATCAAATGAAGTCTAAGTCCAGGAGAATAAGATTAGATCAGAAATCAAGGATATAGAAACTAGAAACCAAACAAACAGCAAAACAAAATGGAATAAATCAATGAAATCAGGAGTTGATACTTGAAAAAAATAAAAATGATAAATCCCTATCCAGACTTAACAGAACTTAGAAAAGATTGAAACAAATAGTATCACAAATGAGAGAGGAAAAAGAACCAGCAACACCACAGAAATAAAAACAATTATTAGAGTCTGAAAGATTATATTCCAAAATTAGACAAACCAGAAGAAGTGGATAAATTCTAGGAAACATGAACTACCAAAGCTGAAACAGGAAGTAATAGAAAACTGGAACAGACTGATAACCAGCAAAAATAATTGAATCGGTAATCAAAAGTCCAGGGCCAGATACTTCCCAGGAGAATTCAACTCAACATTTAAAGAAGAGTTAATTCACATTTTTCTCACATTTTTCTCAAACTATTCCAAAAAATTGAAATGGAAAGAAAATTTTCAAACTCATTCTGTGAGGCAAGCATTAGCCTGATTCCAAAATCAGAAAAAGATGCCACTAAACAAACAAAAAAACCAAAGAACTACAGGTCAATATCCCTAATGATCCCTAATGAATACGGATGCAAAAATTCTCAACAAAATACTAGCAGAACTAATCCAATAGTACATTAAGAGAATCATTCACCACAACCACGTGGGACTTACTCCTGGCTCCAAAGGTCATTTAGTATTCACAAAATCAATGTGATACAGCATACTAAGAAATAAATATACAATCCTTTCAATAGATGCAGAAAAAGCATTTGACAAAGTACAACATCCATTCATGATAAAAACCCTCAACAGAGTAAGGATAGAGGGAACATACCTGAACATAATGAAGGCCATATATGAAAAACTGCCAGCTATTATCATCCTCAATAAGGAAAACCAGATTTTTTCCTCTACAGTTAGGAACAAGACAAAGATATCCACTCTTACCACTGTTTTATTTAACATAGTACTGGAATTCCTAGCATTAGCAATCAGATAGCAAAAAAGAAATAAAAAGACATTCAAATTGACAAGAATTCAAATTTTCACTATTTGCAGATGACATGATACTAGATATCAAAAACCTAAAAAACTTCACAAAAAAATTGCTAGAACTGATACAGAACCCCAGGGAAGTCACAGGATACAAAAATCCATGGAAATGGGTGCCTGGGTTGCTCAGTCATTAAGCGTCTGCCTTGGGCTCAGGTCATGATCCTGGAGTCCTAAGATCAAGCCCTGCATGGGGCTCCCTCCTCAGTGGGAAGCCTGCTTCCCCCTCTCCCACCTGCCCTACTCGAGTTCCTTCTCTCACTGTGTCTCTCTCTGTCAAATAAATAAGTAAATAAAATCTTCAAAAAAAAAAAATCAATGTAAGGAAATCCGTTACATTTTTATACATTAATAATGAAGCAGAAGAAAGAAATTAAGAAAACTCATATCTTCAGTTGCACCAAAACCGCAAGATGCCTAGGAATAAACCTAACCAAAGAGGTAAAAGTTCTGTACTCTGAAAACTATAAATGACTTACGGAAAAAAATTGAAGATTACACAAAGAAATAGAAAAATATTCCATGCTCAAGAATTTGAAGAATATTGTTAAAATGTCTTTACTACCCAAAGCAATCTACACATTTAATGCTATCCCTATCAAAATATCATTAGCATTTCTTAAAATTACAACAATCCTAAAATTTGTATGGAGCCAAAAAAGACCCTGAATACCCAAAGCAATCCCAGAAAAGAAAAATAAAGCTGAAGGCATCACAGTTCTGAACTTCAAGCTATATTACAAAACTGTAGTCATCAAGATAGTATGGCACAAAAACAGACACATAGACCAATGGATAAGAATAGAAAATCCAGAAATGGACCCATAACTATATGGTCAACTAATCTGCCAAAGCAGTAAAAAATATCCACTGGAAAAAAGACAGTCTCTTCAACAAAAGATGTTGGGAAAACTGAAAAACTATGTGCAAAAGAATGAAACTAGACCACTTTCTTACATCATACATAAAAATAAATTCAAAATGGATTAAGTACCTACATGTAAATCCTTAAACCATAAAAATCCTAGAAAAGAGTGCAGGTAGTAATCTTCCTGATAATGGCCATAGCAACATTTTCTAGATATGTCTCCTAAAGCAAGGGAAACAAGTGCAAAACTAAACTATTGTGACTTCATCAAAATAAAAAGCTTCTGCACAGCAACCAAAAAAACTAAAACAACCTACTGAACTGGGAAGATATTTGCAAATGACATATCTGATAAAGGGTTAGAATCCAAATTATGTATATAGTTTATACAGCTCAATACAATTAATAATAATAATCAACATCATCATCCAATTTAAAAATGGGCAGAACACAAGAGGTGACTGGTGGCTCAGTCAGTTAACCATCCAACTCTTGATTTCAGCTCAGGTCACAATTTCAGGGTCCTGGGATCTAGCCCTGCATCAGGCTCCATGCTCAGTGGAGAGTCGGCTTGAGGATTTTCTGTTTCCCTCTCTCTTTGCCCCTCCCTCTGCTCTTATGTTCACACACACTTTCTAAAATAAATAAGTCTTTAAAAAATGGGCAGAAGACATGAACAGATATTTCTCCACATGAAAAGATGCTCAACATCACTGATCATCAGGAAAACTCAAATCAAAACTACAATGAGATATCACCTCACACCTGTCAGAATAGCTAAAACCAAACACACAAGAAATAACAAGTCTTAGAGAAGATATGGAGAAAAAGGAAACTTTGTGCCCTATTGGCAGGAATGAGAACTAATTCAGCCACTGTGAAAGAGTATGAAGGTTCCTCAGAAAATTAAAAATGCGGGACACCTGAGTGTGTCAGTGGGTTAAGCATCTGCCTTCTCCTTATGTCATGATCCCAGATCCTAGAATAGAGCTCAACATCAGGTTCCCCCTGTGCTGTTCCCCTACTTGTGCTCATGCTTCCTCTCTCACACATGCTTTTTTGCCCTCTGTGTGTAAAATCAATAGTACTACCATGTGATCCAGTAATTGCACTGCTCAATATTTACCCAAAGAATACGAAAACACTAATTCAAAACAATATATACACCCCTATGTTTACTGTAGCATTATTTACAGTAGCCAAACCATGGAAGCAGCCCAATGTCCACTGATAGATGGAAGAAAATATGGCATATGTGTCAACTGATTATTAAGCTATAAAAATAATTAAATCTTGCTCTTTGCAACAACATGGATGGATCTAGCATGATGCTAAGTGAAATAAATCAGTCTGAGAAAAATACTATATGATTTCACTCATAAGTAGAATTTAAGAAAACAAAGGGAAATAAAAAGAGACAAACAACAAAAGGCTCTTAACTGTAGAGAACAAATGGTTTCCAGAGGGAGGGGGATAGGGGAAATAGATGAAAGGGATTAAGAGTACATTTATCTTGATAAGCACTGCCTAATATACAGAATTATTGAATCACTATATTGCACACATGAAGTTAAGATAGCACTGTATTTTAACTATATGGGAATTTTAACTATTCCAACAAAAAAAGTAAATAAAATGAATGCATTTTTTATTTTTTATGGACATTTTCCCAAAGACATGCAGATGGCCATCATTCATGAGAAGATGCTCAACATCACTAATCAGGAAATCAAATCCAAATTACAGTGAAATATCTTATCACACTAGTCAGAATGTATTAAAAAAAAATACAAGTATTAGGGAGAAGGTAGACAAAAGGGAACCCTGCACTGTTAGTGGTAATGTAAATTGGTACCACTACAAACAACAGTATGGATCTTCCTCAAAGAATTAAAGATAGAAATACCTTAATATCCAGTTAATCCACTACTGAATGTTTACCCAAAGGAAATAAACACTAATTCACTAATTCAAAGGCGTATGCACCCATGTTTATTGCAACATTATTTATGATAGTCAAGATATGGAAGCAACCCAAATGTGTATGGATAAATAGCTAAAGTGGCACACCACTTCTGTGTTGTCCCCTTCCAGCCCTCTCTTTATATATAACAGATTACTCAGCCATAGAAAGATGATATTGTGCAATTTGCAGCAACATGGATGGACCTAGAGGGTTTATGCTAAGTAAAATGTGTCAGACATAAAAAGACAAATACCATATTGTTTCACTTCTATTTGGAACCAAACAAAACAAATGAATAAACAAAAAGTAGAATGAGACCTATAAATACAGAGGGCAAACTGACAGTCACCAGAGAGGAAGGAAATGGAGGGAGAGGCAAAATGATCAAAGGAGAATGGGAGATTCATTCCAGTTATGGAATAAGTCTTGGGAATAAAAGGTGCAGCATAGAGAATATAGTCAATGGTATCAAATTAAGGCTGCACGGTGACTGACAGTAACTACATTTATGGTAAGCATAGCATGGCATATAGAGCTAGTGAATCATTATGTTGTAAACCTAAAACTAATATAACATCAGGTGTCAACTATACTTAAAAAAAAAAAAAACTAAAAAAATGCACAAAGGAAACTGCCTCCCATTCTGAAAGCTAACTTGAAAATACCAGCAGAGATTTATATTGTAGGCTCTAAGAGTAGTACATCAATGACAAATAACTAAATATTTTTCTGTTACACAGCTCCTCAGAAATATTCTTGAGATTGGGTTTTTTTCCAAGGACTACTTTTAAAAAAAAAGAAGTCTAAAACAAGATAACGCAGGACAGTTTTCAGTTCACAAATCGGAAAATACACTCCATATACAAGCATGTCATCTTATCATTAGCTGCCACACACTGTTTCAGGACATTCTTGATCAGAGCTAAGAAAGCTGAAGGCTAGCCTACCAGTAAGTACTTTCTCCCTGCAAACCTACAACATTAATGGCTGTATTTTTGCAGATTTTTGCAGAGTATACTATTTTATCAAACAATGCAAGACAAAAGACAGTATTTTTATAGAAAAATGGAAGCTAACCAAGGCTTCTAAATAAAAGAATGCAATTGCAACCTTCCCATACTTTTGCAGGTTACATACATTTATTATTTTATAGAAAAGAACATTCATATGTAATACAATGAAAATTATGGGGTGCCTGGGTGGCTCAGTGGGTTAAGCCTCTGCCTTCGGCTCAGGTCATAATCTCAGGGTCCTGGGATCAAGCCCCGAGTTGGGCTCTCTATGCAGCGGGGGCCTGCTTCCCCATCTCTCTCTCTCTCTCTCTCTGCCTGCTTGCGATCCCTCTCTGTCAAAAAAAAAAAAAAAAAAAAAAGAAAAAAAAAATTAGATTGGATTTTTTTTTTTTTAAATGTTTTAACCACTTCAGGGGGAAAAAAAAAAATCAATATGGAAAGAGCAGCCATTTTTTTAAACCCATTTTCTGGAAGTGGTTTAATGTTTCAGAGATTCCCAGGCAAAAATAAGAGAAATGAAAAATAAAGAAGTTAATGAAATTTGCCTTTGTCATCCTTTCCCTCTCAGCATTATTTCCCCAGTTTATATTGTTCTAGCTCTAGTAACCCTAGTTTCTTTATACTTTCTTGTACCTGCCTATAGATACTACAGACACTTACTGTAATATTCTACCTATTTCTCTGTAGGATACTGACCTGGCTCCCCCCACCATTAAAATAAAACTAAGGAAATTTAGCGCAGTTTAATCTTTTTACTGTAGAATTCCTTTCATAAGCTAGGAGAGAAGCCCCATTTAATACGTATTAATATCTGAGAATAAGACAATATCTTTGTTTTCATATAATTTCTTCTGGAAATGAAATATAGTGGGTAAACTATGATGAAGCCAGATATAGGTACTAACCACACATGAGAAAAGATGGAAAAGGGACACAAAATATTTGGCTTCTAGGTAGGGATTCATCTATCTTGTTTATTGCCTTTTTCCTTTGGAATTTGTGAATGGGATAAATTCTGGATGAAACCTCCTACAGCTTGGTTTTGATGTCATAATCTTCAAATAACTGTTCTATCTCTTATGTCTCCCAAAGTTGTTGTCTTTTGGCTTTGCAATCTCCCAAAATTGCACTACCCCTGAAATCTCAAATTCAAGCATTCTAACTACAACTCCTATCCTTTCAACTACTTTTTGCTTTATTTAACAATTTTCTGTTTATTTGGTTTTGTCTCCTACCTCCTTGAAAAAAGAGAAGCAAGTGGTTGTGAGTTCCCTCTATACTCTTATTATCAAATTCATTAATCTTTCTGCATCTGTAATGAAATCCCTGCTCCTACCAAAGTTCCAACCCCCTTTTGGCCTCAATTCTATCTCATTTTGGTCTTTTCAAAAAAATCCTTCAAGGTCCACTATTTCCCTGAGTCTTTTGTGGGGGGAGGGCAGGCAGTGGAGGGCTCTCTCCTGGATGACCTCCCTCATCATAAAACTATTTTATCAAGTATTTTAAAAGTTGGAAGATCAACAAATCTGAAAACAAACAGAAATGCACTTCTGTTTGTTCACTCATCTCCCATTTAGCTACCACTTCATTTCTGGGTAACTATTTGCAGTAAAAGAACTTAGTATCTTAGAATTTCTACTATCACATGCTCACATCTTTTTCAACCACGTTAAGTAAGTTAGTTTTACTAATACATTATGGAAATTATTCTTACCTGAATTAACCATGCTCTGCTCTGGTCCCCATCTCTTTTTAACTACACACACTCTGATTTCATTCAATTCCATAACTAAGTGTTATTGTTAAAGCAAGGACATGTGAATTCAAAATTTCATCTTTGACCTCTATGAAATGCCAGACTTAGCTATCACTGCACAGAAGTGACTCCTGCCCTGGGAGAGGGGAAGATAACCATACACGCCAGTATACCCGCCAATGACCCAAACAAAAGCCTGTAACTGGCAGTGTAGAGAGAATATCCTATCAGTGCATCTTCAGTCCTGGCAGTCATTTGGCCTGACTGCTATTCCTGTTCACCAGAGAAAGCCTCTCAGGGGACAAGGCAGGAAAAGCACCCTGCATTTTCATGCAACTGCAGCCTCAGCAAAACAGGCAGAGAGCAGGCGTGTGGTCTGACTACTGACACCAACTGACTACAAACCTGTGATGGCCCTAGATGGGCCTCTTAATCGCACAGGAACTAAACCACAACAGGTAAAATGGACCTTTGCTGTTAACTGGACTGAAGACAAAATCAATTCAGTCAAAATTGTAAGGCACACACAGCCCATGTAAGAAACATTTTTTTGAAGTGACTGGTTCTGGTGAACAAGGAACACTGCACTACAGAGCACCATGAGACTTCTCCATAAGGCCACTACTTTCAAAAATCAAGAGACATAATTGACTTAATGTCAGAGAGAAATAATACAGAGAAACAAACAGAAACAAACCACAAAGTTAGACAAAAATGAAGAGACAGAAGAATGTGTCCCAAATGAAGGAATAGGCAAAACCACAGAAAAAGAGCTAAATGGGGATAAGAAATATGGCTCAAAGAATTCAAATCATCATATATACTTACTGGACTTGAGAAAAGAATGGAGCATCTCAGTGAGACCTTCAAAAAAGAGGGGAAAAAAATTTTCTTCAGAGATGAGCAACTAAGTAACTGAAATTAAAAAAAAAAAAAAAAAGACACTAAAGAAAATCAATATCAGGTTAGAGAAAGCAGAAGAATGTATTAGTGACCTGGAAAACAGAATACTGGAAAGCAACCAAGCTGAAGAGCAGAAGGATAAAAAATCAGAATACATTAAGGGAACTCTGCAACATCATCAAGGATAATAGCATTCCCATTAGAGGGATGCCAGAGGAAAAGATAGAAGAATATTTGAAAGAATAGTAACTGAAAAATTCCCTAACCTGGGGAAGGAAAGAGACATACAGATCCAGGAGTTAGAGACCCCAACAAAATCAAGCCATGGAGGTTCACATCAAGACACATAATTCAAATGACAAAAATGATAAAGAATGATAAAAATTTTAAAAATGGTAAAGAAAATTTTAAAAACAGAAGAGAGAATTAAATAGTTACATACAGGGGAAACCCCATAAGGCTATCACTGATTTTTCAGCAGAAGCTTTGAAGGTCAGATGGAAGTGAAATGATATATTAAAAGTGTCTAAAGGATAACAAAACAAAACAAAAATGAAACAAAACCCCAAAGCAAGAATATTATGCCCAGTAAGGCTAACATTCAGACTAGAAGGAGAAATAGTTTCCCCAACAAACATTGAAGGAGTTCATTACCAGTAAGCTGGCCTTATAAGAAAACAATTAAAGGGAGTTCTTTAAGGGGAAAGAAAAGGCCATAATCAGGAATAAGAAAATTAAGGAAAAAAGATCACAAGCAAATACAAATAAAAGTAGCAGATTAATCACTTTTATAACCAATATGGTGGTTAAAGCAAAAGTAGTAAAATCAATTTAATCTATAAAAATTAGTCAAGTGATTCACAAAATAAAAGGATGTAAAGTATGCCATCATTTACATAAATTGTGGGTGGGGACTAAGTAAAAATTAAATGTTCTTACAATTGCTTCAAACTTAATTATCAAGTTAAAATAGATTGCTATGTGCATAAGATGTTACATATGATCCTAATGGTAACTACAATCAAAAATCTATAATAGATATGACAAAAATAAAGACAAACAAATCTAAGTATATAACTAAAGAAAGCCATCAAACAACAAGTGAAAAGAGCAAGAGAAGAAAGGAACAGAGAACTACAAAAGCTGTAAAACAGGTAGCAAAATGGCAATAGGTACACACCTATCAATAATTACTTTGAATGTAAGTGGACCAAATTCTCTAATCCAAAGACCCTGCGTGACAGAATTAAAAAACCAAAACCAAAATCAATAACAAGACCCATCTACATACTACCTATAAGAAACTTGCTTCAGACTTAAAGATACACACAGATTTAAAGTGGAGGGATGAGAAAACATTTACCATGAAAATGGCAAAAAAATAAAATAAATAAATTTAAAAAAAAAAAAATATATATATATCAGGGTTAGAAATACATACATTAGACAAAGTAGACTTTAAAACAAACACTGTAACAAGAGAGGAAAAGGACACTACATAATAACAGAACAATGCAACAAGAGGACTTAACAATTGCAATAATATACGTACACAACATGGGAACACCCAAATACAAATATCATCTATTAACATGCATAAAAATAAATTGATAGTAATACATTAATAATAAAAAAAGTAACACTCCACTTTCATAATGGATAGATCATTTAGACAGAAAATACAAAAACAAACAAACACCAGTGACATTGAATGACATACTGGACCAGATAGATTTAAAAGACATTCAGAAATATTCTATCCAAAACCAGAAAAATATATATTCTTTTAGTGCACATGGGACATTCTCCAGAATAGATCATGTTAGGCCACAAAACGAGTCTTAAAAATTTAGAGACCAAAATCATATCATGCATCTTTTCCAACCAGAGCAATATGAAACTAGAAATCACAAGAAAAAAATCTAGAAAGAACACAAATACATGGAAGCTAAATAATATGCTTCTAAACAATGAATGTGTCAATCAAGAAATTAAAGAGGAAATAGAAAAACAAATGGAAACAAATGAAAATAAAAACACAATGGTCCAAAATCTTTGAGGTGAAGCAAAAATTGTTCTAAGGGGCAACTTTAAAGCAATATAGGTCTGCCTCAAAAAGCAAGAAATATCTCAAACAACCTAACATTACATGTAAGGAATTAGAAAAAGAAGAACAAGCAAAACCCAGTGGTAATGGAAAGAAGAAAATAATAAAGATCACAGCAGAAATATAATAGAGGCTTAAAAATAATAAAACAAATCAATGAAACCAAAACCTGGTTTGTTGAAAAGATCAACAAAACTGATAAACCTTAGCCAGATCACCAAAACAAAAAGGTAAGGGTAAAATCAGTAAATAAAGGAGAAACAACTGACACCACAGAAATATAAAGGATTCTAAAAGAATATTATGGAAAAGTATAGGCCAACAAATTGGACAACCTAGAAGAAATGGACAAATTCCTAAAAACCCATAACTTGGAAAAACAGAATCAGGAAAAACAGAAAATTTGAACAGACTAATTACTAGCCATAAAATTGGATAATTAAAAAACAAAACAAAACAAAAGAAAACCTCCCAAAATCTCAAGACCAGATGGCTTCAGAGATGAGTTCTACCAAACCTTTGAAGAGTTAATACCTATTCTTCTCAAACTATTCCAAAAAGTAGAGGGAGAAAAAGCTTCCAAAGTCATTCTATGAGACTAGCACAAAACAGGCCAGTATTTCTGATGAATTTATATCCAAAAATCCTCAACAAATATTGGTACACAAAATCAACAATATATTCTAAAAAATCACCACAAAATGTAGGATTTATTCCTGGGATTCAAGGGTGGTTTAATATTCACAAATTAATAAATGTGGTATATCACATAAATAAGAGAAAGGCTAAAAACCACATGATCTCTTAAATAGATGCAGAAAAAGCATTCGACAAAGTACAACATCCATTCATGATAAAAATCTCAACAAAGTAGGGTTAGAGGGAACATACCTCACTATAATAAAGATCATATAAAGAAACTCCACAGCTAATATTATACTCAATGGTGAAAAACTGCAAGCTTTTCCCTAAGATTAAGAGCAAGACAATGATGTTTAATGTAACCATTTTTATTCAACCTAATACTGGATGTCCTAGCAGTAAAAATCAGACAAGAATTTAAAAGTATCCAAATTGGTATGGAAGAAGTAAAATTGTACTATTTGCAGTTGAGAGCATGCTTTATACAGAAAACCCTGAAGACTCCACCAAAAAACTATTAGAACTGGTAAATTAATTCAGTAAGGTCACAGGATACAAAATTAATGTACAGAAATCTGTAGCACTTCTATACATTAATAATTAAGTAGCAGAAAAGTAAGTTAAGAAAGTAATCTCATTTAAAAATACACCTAAAATAATAAACCTGGGACTCAACTTAACCAAAAAGGTAAAAAATCTATACTCCAAAAGCCGTAAAACACTGATGAAAATAATTGAAAATGACATAAATAAATGGAAAGATATTCCATATACATGGATCAGAAGAACCAATATTTTTTTTTAAATCTAAAGCATCTACAGATTTAATGCAGTCCCTAATAAAACACTAACATTTCTCACAGAACTAAAACAAATAATCTTAAATTTTATATGGAACCATAAAAGATTCAGAACAGACAAAGCAATCTTGGAAAAAGGAGAACAAACCTGGAGGTACCACAATCCCAGATTTCAAGATAGAGCAAAACAGCATAGTACCAGCACACAATCAAATCTATCTATTAATGGAACAGAATAGAGTCCAGAAATAAACCCACACTTTTATGGTCAACTAATCCAGGGTAAATGAAGCAAAAGTAAGCAATGGAGAGAAGATGGTCTCATCAACAAATGGTGCCCAGAAAATTGGACAGCTACATGCAAAGAATGAAACTGGACCATCTGTTTCCCACCATACATAAAAATATAGTCAAAGCGGATTAAAAACCTACAAATGAGACCTGAAACCATAAAATTCCTAGAAGAAAACAGGCAATAATTTCTTTACTATCAGCAATAGAAGCATTTTCCTAGAGAAGTCTCCTCTGGCAAGGGAAACAAAAGCAAAATTAAACTATTGGGACTAGACTAAAATATCTTCTGCCCAGCAAAGGAAATAACAGAATAAAAAGGCAACATGGTGTCTGGAAGAATATATTTGCAAATGGTAGATCTGATGAGAGGTTAATATTCAAAATATATTTTTAAAAAACTTAAACACTAAAAAAAACCAGTTAAAAAAGGGCAGAGGACAGGAATAGACATTTTTCCAAAGAACACATACAAATGGCCAACATGAATAGATGCTCAACATCTTTCATCTTCAGGGAAATGCAAACTAAAAGCACAATGGGATATCACCTTACACATGTCAGAATGGCTAAAATAAAAAATGCAAGAAATAAGAAGTGTTGTCAAGAACGTGGAGGGAAAAACAAACAAACAAACAAACAAAAACCATTTGTGCACTTTTGTTGGGAATGCACAGGAGTGAGGCCACTGTTGAAAACAGTATGGAGATCCTCTCCAAATTTAGAAATATAAATATCACAGGATTTGGTAGCTCCACTATGGGGTATTTAACCAAGGAAAATGAAAACTCTAATGAAGAAAGGGATATGCACCCCTATGTTTACTGCAGTATTATTTACAATAGCCAAGATATGGAAGCAATCCAAGTATCCATCAATGAATAAATGGATAAAGAGGATGCAGTATGCATACGTGTGTGCGTGTGTGCACATACAAGCAAACACACACATGGAATATTACTCAGCCATAAAAAAGTGAAATCTTGCCATCTGTGACTACATGGATGGACCTGGAGGGTATAATGCTGAGTGAAATGTCAGAGAAGGACAAACACCATATGATCTCATTCATATGTGAAATTTAACAAACAAAATGGAGGAAAAAGACAAATTCAAAGAATAGCCAGTTACCTAAGAGGAGATGGGTGGTGGGATGGGTGAAATAAAGGGGATTAAGAGTAACTTTAATCTTGATCAACACTGAGAAATAAGAACTGTAGAATCATTAAACAATTGTCTATCTAAAACTAACATCACTTGATGTTAATTATACTGGAATTAAAAATAGTTAATAAAATTGAACACTGTCAGCATTTTCTATTCCCCTTTAGAGCTTTATTTTCCTCGATTACATTCTCATTGTGGATATATTCTACACTTCTGTTTCCCCGTTATGTGGGATTTAAGTCCTAGGAGAACAGGACTATCGTCAGTTTTGCTCCCCACAGTATAAAGGACTAGCACATAGTAAGTATGTGTCTAGGAAAAAGTAAAGGAGGTAGTAATAAAAGAACAGCATAAAAGCAGGGGCAAATCTTTTAGGAGGTCTTATATCACAGAAAATATTTGCTTTATCTTAAGAGTAATGAAAAATATTGTGAATAGATTTAAATAAGGAAATAATTTGTGTTTTCAAAAAAGAATACTTCGATTTAATGTAGAAACTAGCCTGAAAAGGGGAGAAGTGGATATAGAGTGAGTATCAAGGAATTCATTGTAGTAATTGAAGCTACAAATAGGAGGCTGTTAAGAAGTTACACATAGTAATCTGGAAGAATTAAAAGCGTATCTTCATTGGATAGGCCTTGTGTCCTCTTACAGAACTTGAACTTAAACTTTGCATACATGGGTTCTAGGTAACTCTACCGGGAGTGTGGTATTTTGTATTTTGGTAAGATGGTTCTGACAGCAGTATCTAGAAAGTGGAATCCAGGGCTTGATATGAATGAATGTGCCAACTGGGATGAAGTGACTTAAAATTCAAATTTACATGACCAATGGAGAGAATGAAATCCTAGCATCAGGTGTAATGTTATTAAAACTAACCTATAACATATTTGCTATAATGATATTAATTGATAATAGTTAATTAGTTGATAATTGATAATAGTAATGGTTGATTATATCCTCTATTTGGTTGGCAAATTTTGTATATACATAGTCTTAGGTTTTCTGTGCAGTAGTCCTGTTAACTTAGTTCATATATATATATATATCTATATATATATACACACACACACACACACAGATATTAAATGTATATACATATAATACATATTCACATGTATAATTATGAATTATATATAATTTGTATATACAATTATAAGTAATAAATCATATATATAAGGAAGGGGGAGGATATAAACATATCCATCCACCTACCCTGACTCAGTGATGCAAAGGTTATGGGTCTTCCAGCCTCCAAGTCCTAGAGAGTCACAGCACTGTTGCAGGGGTCTTTCCTCCTCCTCTTCTCAATCCCTGCCTGAAACTAAAGCTGGCATTACCTGCTTTTGTTTTTCATTTTTTGTTTTGTTTTCTTTTTGTTTTTCCCTCCTCTCTATACAATCTTCTCATCCTTTATTGAAAAAGACACACCTTTTGGAGTTTCCCTTGATTTGACAGTCTAAATATTCATTCCCTGGCAATTTAACTCTTGGAGAATTTGTGGCACTGATCAAACATACTGTTTAGTGATATTAGAATTTTTATTACATGGAAGCAGATATAATAAGCAAAAGCCTGTGGGACACAGAAAACCATTTCATACAGAACAAAATAGAATAGTTCAGAGAAAAAAAAAAAGTTTAAGGCAAGCAAAACAATTCCCCCCAAAACTAATCAATTTCTTTCTAATGTCAAGACCTATAACCTTTTTCATTATAACCTTTTCATTATGTCGATTTACTTGAATATTCTTAGAAAATTAGCTAAAATAACATTTGAGAAACATTGTTAGTTTTAAAAGGAAATTTTCAGTTATAAAGTTTTTGTTAAATATTGTATTTACGTTCAGACTGGATTATTGAAGGAATATGCTTACACAAACTTCATATTTGTGAACATAAATTTCTATGCATTTATACCAAAAAAGTGCAATCTTCCGAAATAATTCAATCTTTCCATTTTCATGGTATTCAGACCATGATGACCTAGAGTATTAGTTCTTGCTTACATAACTTAGCTACCACAGGAACGCAAGACTTTGATTACTAGGCAAACCACATTTGCCCAGAAGCTATTTCAGAAAATTCCTCTAAGTCATGATGTAATTCTCCAAATCACACATTGTAGCGTTTACCATGAATGATTTTTTTGAGGTACTGACTGCTCACTACAAAATTAGTTTTGACTCTGTAAAATTATTTAAGAAACATTGACTAGTGTTCAGAGATCAAAGCACAAAACTAATTTGGCTTCTGTGCATGTACCTGAGGTAATTAGTTATAAATAGACTTCACCTTCTCTTTGATTGGCAAAAGTAAGCCTAGCAGGGGTCTTAAAAGCCTGGGACAGCCAGCTAAAACTGAACAATGTTTGTCATGTATAAAGATTGCAGCCCTGGAAGGGGTGTAGGGGCTGAAATCTAGCCAACACTCTGGTTGTAGGTATCCAAAGAAAGTAACTTTCCCAATATGTCCAGAATCTTGTAGAGTCTGGCTGAGCTTTAGGACCTTGGGCAACATTCTCAAGGCATATGTATATAATTTACATTGTAATTGCTATATTCAGAAACATGTGGATTTTTGTTCATAATTTTAATATAATTGGACTTTCCTAAATATACCCTCTTTTCTTAATAAAAAAAAAATCAAAACTATTAGTAAAACATGTTATTTTCTGGTAAAACAAGTTCTGTTACAAATTTGTTAAAATGGACAAAAAGTTAAATAATGTTAAAATATTAAAATAAATGTTTAAATTGTAAAAAATAAAATTTATGTTTAAAAATCTTTTAAATGTTAAAATAAATTTGAAATATATTTTTAAATTTATTTTGGTAATTGCTGGCACCATGAATAATTTATGGAAAAGTTAGCTCAAGAGATTAAAAACAGGCATACATCAGAGATAATACCGATTCTGTTCTAGATGATTACAAAAAGCAAATATTGGAATAAGGCAAGTCCAGTGAATTGGTTGGTTTTCCAATGTATGTAAATGTTTATACTATACTGTAGTCTATTAAATGTGCAATAGCATTTTGTCTTAAGACAATGTATATGCCTTGATTTTAAGAAATACTCTAGTGCTTTAAATACGCTAACCACCTTTCAATGAATCCATCTTCTTGCTGATAAAGGGTCTTGCCTAGATGTTGATAGTTGCTGACCAGCAAGAGTGATGGTTGCTGAAGGTGGGGACAACTAGGGCAATTTCTTAAAATAAGACAACAATGAAGTTTGTCATGTTCATGGACTCTTAGTTTTAGGAACAATTTCCCTATAGCACGTGACGCTATCTTACCCACAGAACTTTCCAAAATTGGAATCAATTATCTGAAGCCCTGCCACTGCTTTATTAACTAAGTGTAATATTCTAAATCTTTTGTTGTCATTTCAACAATCTTTACATCTTTACCAACAGTATATTTCATCTAGGGATGCCTGAGTGGCTCAGATGGTTAAGCATCTGCCTTCGGCTCAGGTAATGATCTCCAGGTCCTGGGATTGAGCAAGCCCTATGTCCGACTCCCAGCTTATGGGGAACCTGCTTCTCCCTCTCCCTCTTCCCCTCACTGTGCTCTGTCTGCCATGCTCTCTCTCAAATAAATAAATAAAATCTTAAAACAAAAAAAAAAAAAAAACTTTTCTATGGTATCTGAATGGCTCAGTTGGTTAAGCATCTGTCTTTTGGTCAGGTCATGATCCTTGGATCCTGGGATCAAGCTCTGTGTCAGGCTCCTTGCTAGGTCAGGAGCCTGCTTCTCCCCCTTCCTCTGCTAATTCCCCCTGCTCATACTCTCTGCCTCTGTTAAATAAATAAGATCTATTAAAACAACAACAATACAATAACAACAACAACAAACAAACACACACACAGTTTCCTTGCTCATCTGTAAGAACCAATCCCTAATCTGTTCAAGTTTTATCCTGAGATTGCAGCAATTCAGGCACATCTTCAGGCTACCCTTCCAATTCTAGCTCTCTTGCTATTTCTACATCCATAGTTACCACCTCCACAGAATTCTTGAACCCCTCAAAATCCTCCATGAGGGTTGGAATCCACTTCTTCCAGACTCCTGTTGTTGGTATTTTGACCTCTCCCAAGAATCACCAATTTTCTTAATGGCATCTAGAATGGGCAGTCCTTTCCAGAAGACTTTGTTTATTTTGCCCAGATCCATCAGAGGAACTACTATCTGTGGCAGGTAGAATCTTACAAAGTGTTGTTCTTGAACAGGAAGGTTTGAAAGTAGAAATTACACCCTGATCCCCAGGCTGCTGAATGGTTGTTGGTTAGCAGGCAGGAAGACAACATTAATCTCATTGTGCATCTCCATCAGAGCTTGGGTCAACTGTGTTGCAAACAGAGGTACTTTAGTGTCCTGTTTATAGAGCACAAGGAAAGTAGATCTGGTATAATTCTTAAGGGTCCTTAAGATTTTCAATATGTTAAATAAACACTGGCTTCAAGTTAAGGTGACCAGCAGAGTCAGCCTGTTCTTTGAAGCCAGGCATCAGCTTCTTCTCTCTAGCTGTTAAAGTCCTAGGTGGCATTTTCTTCCAATATAAGGCTGTTTTATCAGCACTGAAAATGTATGGTGTAGCTGCTATTAATTCTCTTAGCTAGGTCTGGAGAATGGGCTTGCTGTACCTTCCACATCAACACTGGCAGCCCCACCTTGTCCTCTTAGTTTATGGAGATGGTTTCTTTGTTAAACCTCATGAACCAAACTCTAACAGCTTCAAACTTTTCTTTTATAACTTCCTCCTATCTCTCAGCCTTCACAGAATTGGAGAGTTAGGGCCTTGCTCTGGATTAGGCTTTGGCTTAAAGGGGATGTTGTGGCTGATTTGATCTTCTATCCAAGGCACTGAAACTTTCTCTACTCATAAAGATGGTTCACTTTCTTTTCATTCATGTGTTTATTGGAGTAGTACTTTTGATTTTCAAGAACTTTTGTTTGCATTCACAACTTGGCAACTTGGTGCAAGGGGTCTAGGTTTTGGCCTATCTCAGCTTTTGGCATACCTTTTTTTACTGTGCTTAATCATTTCTAACTTTTTATTTAAAGTGAGACATGTGTAACTCTTCTTGCCACTTGAACACTTAGAGGTCACTATAGATTTAATAAGTGGCTTAATTTCAATATTGTCAGATCTCAGGGAATAGGGAGGTCTGAGGAAGGAAAGAGACAGGCGGATGAAGGAACAGACAGTTGGTGAAACAGCCAGAACACATCCAACATTTATCAATTCAGTTCCTCTTCTGTGGCCATGGTTTGTGGCCAAGAGAATTATATCTGTAACTCTAACAATTACGATAGTAACATCAAAGATCACTCATCACAGATCTCCGTAACAAATATAATGAAATTCTATGGACTATTGCAAGAATTAACAAAATGTGAAACAGACGTGAAGGAAGCAAATGCTATAGGAAAAATGGCACCGACAGACTCACTTGCTCAATGCAGGGTTTGCCACAAAACTGAGATTTGAAAATTGAAAAAACACAACATCTGTGAAGTGTGATAAAGTGAAGCACAATAAAACAAGGTGTGTCTGAACTTGGAAATAAATTTTAAGATGTTTCTAACATATCTTCAGTTTGATTAGAAACAAAAGATGAGGTTTAGGTAATTGTTCAAATGCAGATGTTTAATAAAAGAGAAATGTAAATTTCTATCAATTCATTTCCCACATAATACTGTATCTAAGTGGGTACTCCTTCTCCCCACTATGTACAAATCTAACAAACCAGTGCATGCTCATATCACCGAGACGTAATTCACTCAAATTTTCAGTGATGTATGAAAATTTCATTGAAGTTATTTCAGTAAGTTTGCAAGATGTTTACATCACACGCAGCATGGAAAAAATTTTTAAGTAGAAGTTTAGCTCCAAAATCTGATAGTCCCCAGAAAATGGTCAATAGGATTAATCCCATTCAGTTCTACCCCATACAGATCTGCCCAATATTTTTCAGTTTTCATCTACTTTTTTCTCATTTTCCAAACTGCAATGGCTTCCTTACTTCACTATACAGAGCAATTGTGCAAACCTACTCTATAGTTATCCAAGCAAGGACACTCCATTCTTAAGGACCCATTTCTCATTAATAAAATACCACAGGGACTGATTATAATGATACAGTCTTGACACAGATACATACATTTTTCTCATTTTTTTCTTTGGACACAATTTTATCAAGTGTTTACTTTTATTTTTCTGATGCCTACCTGGTAATCCCTAAAGGGGACATATTCACTGAATTTTAAAAGTATTTCTACTAAGGCTAAGTTTATGTTTTTATATACAGTGGCTTTCTTCCTACAATTCAAAGAGTCAGACAACATGAACTTAGTAATTTGCTTGCACTGACCTCCAGCTGTAGAAGGTGGGATTTGGGGAGCTGCTTCTGTGAACTAAGGGGCTCTTTGGATTACGTGGTCCCTTACTGCCTGTCCTGAGAATTCTTCCATACCTGGGAGATCAGAGGATTTAAGTAGGTAGAGAGGGCATTTCATATCCATTCACTACATATTTTTCCCAAAAAAGAAAAAAGGAACAATAAAGAAAAGGATTATTTAGGGAACTCTACATACATGAATGTTCAGCCGTAAATTTTAGGCCAGTTGGACCAGGACACGGATGGTGGTGGTGTAAGAAAATTTTCTCCATGTTATATATGCATGTGATCTGTTTTTATCTACATCTATGCACATAAATCTTTGTTTTATGAAGAGGGGAGAAAAGACAAGTTTTTTCTTGCCCCCATGACAAGAAAATTAAGGAAGGGTAAATATATGTGTTTGGGTGAGGGTAGGTTATGTGGAATTATGAGACTTGTTGTAGAATAGAACTGCTTTCTGGCCTGGGAAAGAACATGGCCCAAAAGCTGGGGAGGAGGAAGCTTTTTACCTCTAGCTGCAACATGGAGAAACTGTTGCCATGATGATGATAGGAGAGTTGAAAATATTTAAGGGGAAACAAAAACAAAATAAAAAAGCACATATGAGAAAAAGAAGTGGCCCTGATATGGATTCTTTGAAGAACTTTTTTAGTGAAAAAAAGATAACAAAATATTTAATAACATTTGAGCTAAAGCCACAAAATGGCAAGACAGAGAGATCACCACCCAGACCTGATCAGCACCAAGAGTGCTGATGTCCACTCACAATTGAAAATCAGGTCCACAGGCAGTGGGCAGAGAACACTTGGGTTTATCAGTTTCCCTGGAGAGCACTTAGGCTCCAAACTGATCTTAATTACACCTTTAGCTCCTCAGTTGTATTTTCTTAGGATGCAGAGACCTAGAAAAATGTCTGTTACTTGGGTTTTAGTAAGAAAGGTAACTAGATTTATGAACAGAAATCTCGTAAACAATGATGGTCCATTAGACAAATGAAATAAATATGCCTCCTTATCCTGGGAGTTTGTTTCACTGACTGCTCATAATATAATTTGTGATTTTAAAATGAGAAATAACCCTGGAAGTAGAAATAATTTTCACTAAGACTGATGACTAAAGCTTTGGTTGCTGCAACCTGGCAAACTGAATTTGTACGAAGAGTCAGGGAAGCAATTTCCCCAAAAGAGAAGTTCCAGTGAGGCTGTTTCCTTTGGTCTGTATTGTTTCCATATATTTTTATATTAACGATTTTAAAGTTAAAATATTAATGTATATTTTCCTTATGTTTTGTCTAATCTTGAAACCCTAGGCAATAAAACTTGTTCTTAATGTTTCTGGAAAATTTAACTGAAAATTTTTTAATTATGGTTATGGAAAATAGGTTGTCCTAAATTTGATCTGGGATAGAAACTCATTGTTTAATGTAATTGCTACCCTTTTCTTGGCAGATAAAATGCTTAAATTATCTGATGTAATTTCTGTGATTGCCAGAGGTGGGGGGCAAAGGGGATGATGGACATGAGTGAAGAGGGTCAAAAGGTAAACATTTGTAGAATGCCAACCACATAGGTGATCATTTATACACCTATTCACAAAAATAAAATTGCCAAGTATTTTGATGCGAAAAAAAAAAAAAAAAAGAAAAAATGACATAGTATATGAGGTTTCTTAGAAAAGCTGTGACATGAATCAAGATTAGCTTTATAATAAAAACCTTATTCATTTGACTTCTGCCTATTTTGTGCAGGTAGAAGAGTGCTTGAGCTGAAATGTGACTCTGCAGTATTTATAGAGTTCCCAAAGCAAATAAATGAGTTTAGGATATTGCCCAGAAAATTTAAATTACTTAAATGAAAGATGGCTTAAAATTATTCTAGTACTCCTACTGACATACAATAATTGAGAATTAGAAATCATTTTTATCTATTCACTTACGTAACCTGCATTTAATTTATCATTAGTAATGTTAAGGCTTCATTGCCCTAGGAACATAAAGTTCAAATTTTTTATTTAGGTGGAATTGTCATTCATGTACTCCAAATAACTGATTTGTTTTAATGTAAAGTAAATTACAGCTACTTCCCATTTTCTAGTAGTTTCAGGCCCAGCATTATTTGGGGGCATTGGTTTTTGTCTTTTGGTTTTTTCTTTTTTATATCTAGTGGACACTGGAAACCTGGTATGCAGAACAAAGAAAAAAATGGCCCTCAAAGAGGTCTTTTAAACTTTGTTCATAAAGCAGTATAGATGTTACTTTCCTTTGTTCTGTCCTTCAAGTTCTTCTGAAATAAAATATCCTACCAGGTACAGGGTTTAGGAAATCTAGGCCATGCTCACTCAGTGAAAAAGAAGAATGTCTGATGTACTTCATCAAGATTAAAATTTGTTCAGGGAAATCAATTATCCCATCCACCCTTCTGACAATCAGTCAAGAGTCTAGAAATATTTAATCAACATCTTTTCTTGCAGTAACTACTCAGATAATGTTTATCTTGCAAAATCTTGTCCCAGAAAATGTCCTTACCAAGAAGAGAATCGTTGAATTAGTCTAAAGTACAACAACTTCATAATACAACTTGAATATGTTTAGCAAGATAAATTGTCAGAAATATTTTTTAACAGATGTTCATGCGTCTGACATTACTCCTACAAATGTGCATAGGTTGGCTGCACTCACATTATGAATGTATTTTAATGGTTAGGAAAAGCAGCTGGGAAAGAAGGTAGGTGTTACATCTTAGAACACCAGGCTTTTGGGGCGCCTGGGTGGCTCAGTGGGTTAAAGCCTCTGCCTTCAGCTCAGGTCATGATCCCAGGACCCTGCTCGGCAGGGAGCCTGCTTCCCCCTGCCTCTCTGCCTACTTGTGATCTCTGTCTGTCAAATAAATAAATAAAATCTTAAAAAAAAAAAAAAAAAAAAAAAAAAAGGCTTTCTTCAAGCACTGCCCCCCCCTTTTTAAGAAGTTATCTTTGACATTTTTAGTTTCCCACTAAAAGGTTTATATAGTTTGAGTTAATCTGTCTCTAAAAAAGAAAGTTTTGATTATCTCTGCCTGTAAAATATGAAAATGGTCTTCTGCAGTGTTCTCATAGGGTCCTACTAGTGAATATGTGATATTTGTGTTTAGAGCGCCAGGACAGACTCTGGGAACTAGTCTTTGAGGAATAGTCTCCATGCAAAGCCATGTAAGTCCTGAGGGAAACCAATCTGTACAGACTCCCATTAAACAAACAAAAACCTGGGAAGAGCAGGTGAAGGAAAGAGGAAAGTCAGCAAAGGAGGCAAAGAAGTGCTGAATCAAACTGACTATCTGAAGACATTAATCTTAATCCGCAGATGACAGAATTACTGACCTCAGACTAGAATAACATTTTTCTACTAAAAAAAAAAAAAAAAGTTCATATCCCACTTATGAAATACAAAAGTATTTTTAAAAGACTAGTAGGGAAGTTTTCTGAGAAAACCCTGATAATAATTGATTTTTGATCCTAATTATTGTCCGTTATTATTTTCTACTTCCTTGTTTAATTAAGGAGGTTTTTACATAAAAGATAGAAAAGACTAATGCCCTATTGTAGCTACCATGGATGTATCAAAATATATAATATTTTGCTGAATCTTGATTTTTCAAAGAAGGGTTATAACTTCTGAATTATTGGTGCCCTTTTTAAGAAGTCTCTATTGTATAACCCTCAAAACAGCATGTGAAGTCATCATTATTCTTATTTGACAAATAAGAAAAATTAGGTCCAGATAAGAGAACTTCCAAGGATCTTACAGCTAGTGGAGAGTAGAGCTAAGACTTGAACCCTAGCCTCTTATTTTTAGTCAACTAGAGGTCCAGAGATGTATTGCAGGAGAGGATGCAAAGCCAGCATGCCTCGAGAAGAGGTAAGAGAAGCCTCTACATAAAAATAAAAATTAAATGGATAAAATAAAAAGGAGCAGCTCTTTCTGTGAAAACTAGATAAGCCTATGTACTATGGTCTATGGTGAATAGAGCCTAGAATTCATTTCTGGCAAGAGTTCTTAATGAAAGCTATCAGAATAAAATTGACACAGCCTTTCAATAATCAAGAGCAATTTGAAAAAATACAACCACCCAGATTAGGAGTAGAAGGAAAGTATAAATGAAATACAGAGTAATTTCTCAGCTATTCAGGAAAAGCCATTTGGACAAGAGGGTGAATGGATACAAATTAGTGGGGGTTGGGGGGGAACCTACCCAGAAGTAGGAAATGTTTCCAAGTCAGAATAAGTTAAGAGTTGTCACTATACTCTCTCCTGCACAAAGTGTACCCAGATTTTGCCTTACAAATCCACAGTAATACAGAGTTTATGTCTTTAAGCTAATGGTCTCAATCATGCATTCAAACAACTTGCTATGAAGAGATAAAGTGTATCCAAAAAATAGAAGATATCCTATCCTCCTAATTTTGTGAACTCAAAATTTGAGAACAATTTTGAAATGCTTATCAAATGTAATTTTAATAAATATGTTAACATTTGTGTACATGGTACATTTCCCCCATTTCCATATATAATCCCTTTTTGTTTTAATATTAAAAAGGTATTAAATGCATACTCTTCATCCCGATGAATAAGGGAATAAGGTTTACTTAATTATATGACATGGTAGGTAAATGTCCCATCCAAATCCTAATCCTTATTGCCAATTTATAGTCTACTTTCTCTGTGATCTAGGAATTCATTCATTCACTCACTCAAGAAATAGTTATTGGACACACATTATAGGTGGCAGGGACTATTAGATAAGATAGTGTGATGAGACATCATGACACAACCGAGGCACATTCCTTCATGGCCCTCAACTGTCCACTTTGGATCATATTGCTTTGTCTTTCTCTGAAGTCTTACTTGCAACTGGTACTGCAAAGTTTAGGAATTTTGTTGGTATCATCCCCCAAATAAAATGAAGACAAAGGAGAAATATGGTACTTTCTCTAAGTTCCCATGCACTGTTCTGACAATACAACCTTAGTATTTGTTGACTGACTGATATGTGAATTACTAAGTATTAAGAGTTCTCCACAGAAAACATTATTATAAAATTATTTAAAACAAGAAGCAATATTTGAACTTTTAAAAGGTTACAGTCTTCCAGGTTGCTAAGGAAGACTATAATATGTATGATGATAGGGAGACAAAATGGCATAACATAACTTAATATTTAGTGGCTACTCTGTGCCAGGTACTGTTCTTTGTTTATATGTATTGGTTCACCTAATCCTCACTACCTCTGTAAGATACTATAATTATTCCAATTTTAAAAATTAGAAATTTGAAGCACGAAAATTTAGGTAACTTGCTCAAAGTCACAGAATTACCAAGTGGCATAACAAGATTTTGAACTCAGCAATCCAGTTCCAGTGTCCATATTCTCAATTAACCCATAATCTCAAAGTAAAAAGGTTTTTGTTTTGTTTTGTTTTGTTTTTTGGGTTCTTTTTTTTGTTGTGTGTGTGTGTGTGTGTGTGTGTGTGTGTGTGTGTGTGTGTGAGATTCTAGTATGTTCTAAATAGAATACCAGAATAGAGGGACCAGTTGGGGTCTGATTCTAAATAATCAACTGCAATATACTAGGTAGAGTGGAAATCATTTTTTAAACATAAGGATTTATGTAGAGTTTAAGAAAATGGATGCAGATATTAAGGTCTTTAAGGAAGCCCTTCTGCAGGACTGTATAGAAAAAACTGAGGATATAAGGTATGTGGAGGGTTTTTAAACAGAGCTAACATGTTACTATCTAAAAACTGCACTGTGAAGTCAGTCTGACATGCATTCAAACACTGGCTGGGTAATCATTAGTGTTGTTCCCTGAAATTTCGTCTTTCTAGGTATACCTCTTTGTCCCCATAAAGTTAAGAAACTGAGGCGATTTTCTTTGACCAAAAAATGTGAACACACATTATAGGTGTTCTTTCTGGGTGGAACATGAAGATACACTGCATGATTTGGCAGTCCCCCTAAGTCCTAAGGTGGGGAGGTCATCCTCAAGGCTTTCAACCTGAGATGGTGGTGTTTATTACCATTGCATAATCTAGTCTACCTGAGAGAGGCACAGACTTTAGCACTTAATAGTTCATTTTTTTTTTTAAGTCCAACTAGCCAACTAACAGTACATCATTAGTTTCTGATGTAGTATTCAATGATTCGTTAGTTTAGTATAACACCAGTGCTAATCACATCATGTGTTCTCCTTAATGCCCATCACCCGGTTACCCCATTTTAAATTATTTAACACTAAAACACCATCTCCTCATATAAAATCATTGGGACCATAAGCATACCTGATTTTTTGTTTTGTTGTTACTCTTATTTTGTTTGGCTTCTTTTTCTTAGCGTCTGGACACAAAGCTGTTAGTTGACAGATGCTCCTTCATAGGGAATGAACAAGTAAGTACAGACAGGAGGATTCTAAAGACATTTTTGAGGCAAAATAAACAGAATTTGAGTCCCATTTTTATATAGAATATTAAGGAATTGAAAGATGATCCCGAGTTTCCAATTTATAGAATATAAGATGAATAACATTAAAGACAGCAAGGTGGTCATGCTGAGAGATAATATACTTCAGTTACCTGAAACAAGCCATGTTTATGTATTCATTTTGCATTGGAGGCTCTGAAACTAAGGATATGGATTCAATCTAAAGTTATACTATATAAACAATCTTCATGTAAGTAACTGAAGACATGAGTTGGGAGATTATGGTCATAGGAAACAGGTAGAAAGAAAAAGCTTAAAAACTAAACTTTTAGGTTGAGATTCATAGGAGGACCCAAGTTAAAGACTAAGTATGTTGAAATAACAAGAAAAAATTGTTTCCTGGAAGTGAAGGGGTGGGAGAGTCAGAAAAATATAGAGTCCTCACTATAACTACTGCAGAAAGGTTTCCATAGTTATTAGACATCACAATATGGTTATTGCTTTACCTATGTGGATAGTTTTAATTTTTCTTCTGCTCATTATTGGAAGGAGTGTTTATGGAAAACAATTATGAAGACCAAAATTCAAGTAAGAATAAAAAAAAAAAAAGAAGGGGCACCTGGGTGGCTCAGTGGGTTAAAGCCTCTACCTTGGGCTCAGGTCATGGTCCCAGGGTCCTGGGATCGAGCCCCACATTGGGCTCCCTGCTCGGCAGGGAGCCTGCTTCCTCCTCTCTCTCTCTCTGCCTACTTGTAATTTGTCAAACAAATAAAAAATATATATATATATTTAAAAAAAAAAAAAAAAAAGAAGAAGAAGTTTTTTTATTCTTCCCTAAGATGCTTAAAATGTTGACAAGTTTGCTACAGGCCAACGAAACCCCACAGACCTGTCACTGTGACCATTCCACATACAGAGCAAAATGATGAAACAGATTAATTTTTCTTATTTTTTTTTTTTTACTTCCTTTTTCAGTGTCTTCCCCCTTGGAGCTGCCTTTGGTCAAGTACAATTAATAAATATTGGAAACAGTATTCTAAGACTTTATGAACTAAATTCACAGAAGTTCTTTAACTCTGACCCTCATGTTCCTTATATGGGAAAAATGAAATGGTACTATATAACTAGTAAAATTGTTCAAAGTTCAATTGTGATAATTTATATTAAATGTTCACAAAATCTCAGAACAGAGACTCAAAGTGTGTTTCCTTTTATTAATTGTACTTATTCCATTTTCAGAGGAAATTTTCCAGCTGGCTATCATAAAATTCTATATTTTATTCCTTTCCCAGAAGATTTTACTGCTGGAAAATAAATTGTATTATAGAAGATTTTTTTAAAGACTTTTTTTATTTGACAGAGAATGTGAGAGCACAAGTGGCAGGGTAGGGGGTGGGGTGGCATGGCATTAGAAGGTGAGGGAGAAGCGGACTCTCCACCAAGCAGGGAGCCCCAATTAGGGCTCCATCCCAGGACGCTGGGATCATGACCTGAGCCAAAGGCAGACACTTACTCATCTGAGCCACCCAGGCACCCATAGAAGATTGTTTTTTAAAGAAATTTTTAATAGACTCAATATACAATCTATCAAAATTGAAGACAGATATTTCTACAGCATTGGTTTTCTGGGATGACAGCATTTAAAACAAAGGTTCTCAGGTATTTCGTCTGAAGTTTGGAAAGATAGGGGAGGAGGAGGGCTCTGAAGTCTCCCCATCCTATATTCTCAACAAGGTATCATCCACAACCAAGTCAATAAATCAGTGATCTGAAGAGTGGCAGAATGAACTCCACAACTAAATATAGAGAAGAAGCTCCCTCTGAAAGGTTAGGAAGGTCAAAAAGGCAGAGGGAGCTACACATATAGAGAGGGAAGAGAAATGGGCCCTCCCATTGGGGAGCTCACAAGGCAAAGACTAATCCCCATAATGTCTGTCTAAAAATAAGAGGCTGAATTCCCTGAGTTTGTAAAACAAGTGGGACTTGGAACTTGGAGTTTTAGAAGTCAACTGATTCAGCACTGGGCAAATTGAAAGGGCAATTGATAGCTGGGTCACTGACCTTAAAGAGACAGCAGCATGCATGAAGCCACAACACAAAAAACATGGCAGTTAGAGAAGCTGGAGGCAAATGGAAGACAGAGGTGTTCAAACTGATTTCAGAGTATGTTGGGGGACTTCTAAAAAATAAAAAGTAAATAAAAAAATTTTTAAAAAGAGTTGGCAGGTGTCATTTTCCTCCCATGTCCTCCAGCATAAACACAGACACTTGCTCCCTAAACCACTAGCAGTGTGCCATACCCACAAGTTCTGCTGAGAACTCACCCACTCCAAGTTTGCTAGCCTTGGCCCTGGGCACAGAGTAAGTTTGTTAAAGCCACATATGTGCCTTACTTAGCTGCTAGGTGCCCAGCTGCCACCATGAGCCAGATACAGCCACTGCACTGCACCCAGTCATGTGCCCCCAGATGCTGTCATGCACAGCACCAAGTCGTACAACACCAGCCACTGTCATGTACCTGGTCCAGCTATACCCAGTCATCCTAGTGTGCTACACCCAGCCTCATGACCCTAGTCACACTGGTGTGCAGACCCCAGCCACCACAGCTCTTCAGGGGATCTGGCATAGGACCTGTGGCCCAAAGAAAATTTGGCTAATGCTGCCACCCTGATTCCAAGTTTCCTGGTGGGCATTCCTCCTCAGAACTGGACTGCTTGGGTCAACTAACAGGTAGAGTCAATGCAGAGCACTTTATCAAAAGAATAGTGAATAAGATAACAAGGTATAAGCAACACATATAAGTGTGTTGAAGGGCCAGGTTCTGGTGAACAACAAACAGTGCTATAGGGCACTCCAGGGCCTCTTCTTCATAAAGTCACTACTTTTAAGCACAGAAGACACAGCTGACTTTAAGACAGAGAAACAGACACAGGGAAGCAGATGAAATGAGAATACAGAAATTTATCTCAATGAAAGAACAGGATAAGTCCAAGGCTACAGAGCTAAACAAAATAAACATAAGTAACATGAATGATGAGGAATTTAAAGCAAAGATCATAGACACAATCACCGGACTTAAGAAAAGAGTGGAAGACATGAATGGGATCCTTAACACAAAGAAATAATAACAGTAGAGGAAAGGTGCTTAATGAATAAGATGGGAAACACACTTGATGGAATGAACAGCAGGATGAAAGAAGCAGCAGGATGAAAGAAGCAGAGGAAAGAACTAGTAACCTAGAACACAGTGAAAAGAAATCAAGCTGAACAAGAGAAGAGAGTTATGCAAAACAAGAATAGACTTAACTCAATGACTCCATCAAACATATATGTAACATTCATATTATAGGAGTCCCAGAAGAAGGAAGAGAAGAGGCAGAAAATTTATATGAAGAAATAATGGCTGAAAACTTCCCTAATCTGGGGAAAGAAACATACTGCTGGATCCAGGAGGCACAGAGAACAAATAAGCAAGCAAAAAGTTGACAAAAGTGGATATACATCAAGACATATTATAATTAATTTTTTAAAATACCATGCAAAAAATAATATTTAAAGCAGCAAGAATAATAAAGATCATTAACTTACAAGGGAAAACTCCTAAGGCTAGCAGGAAATTAACAGACTTTGAATATATTATATTGTTCTCTTCTGGCTTGCAAAGTCCTGAAAGGGAAGAACCTATAGACAAAAATATTCTATCCAACAAGGCTTTCATTCAGAATAGAAGGAGAGATAAGATTTTCTAGACAAACAAAAGCTAAAGGAGTTCATGAGCAGTAAATGATCTCTGCAAGAAATATTAAAAGGGACCTTGAGTAGAAAGAGGAAAAGTTAACATATAGTGCTAGGAAACACAGAAAAGTGAAAATGAATACTTCTGTAAAAACAAAATCATTCAAGGAACTCAAAAAAGGGAAATAAATGTAATAACATACCTAAAACATGGCAAAAGAATTAGTTCAAACTTAACTACCAACTTCATATGCTATATGTAAAAGAGATTATATACAAACTTAATTTAACTATATACCAAAAACCACTAATAAATATGCAAAGGTAAAAAAAATCCAAATATCAAAGAAAATCAGCAAAACATGAAAGAGGAAATTCAGGAAAGGATCAGAGAAAATCTAAACAAACAACAACAAATGACAATAAATTAATATCAATAATTACTTTGGATATAAATGTATTAAATACTCTGATCAAAAGATATAGAGTGACAGAATGGATTAAAAAAAAAAAAAAAACTTACATTGCCTACAAGAGACCCATCTTCAACCTAAAGATACCTGCAGACTGAAAGTAAAAGGATGGAGAAATTTCATGCAAATGATGTCAAAAGACAGCTGGACTATTATCACTGATATTGGACAAAACAGACTTTAAAACAAAACAAGAAATAAAGGACACTATATCATAAAGGAGACAACACAACAAGATACAATTATAGATATTTATGCACACGATATAGGAGCACTCAAATAGCAAAACAGTAACAAACCTAAAGGAACAAATCAAAAATACAGTAATAGTGGGAATCTAACACTCCTATCAAGGGACAAATCATCTAATAGAAAATGAACAAGGAAACATTAACTTTGAATGACACAGTGGAATAAGTGAATTTAACATATCCAGAATGTTCCATCTTAAAAGAATACACATTTTTCCAAGTGCACACAGAACATTTTCCAAAATAGATTACATATTAGCCCACAAAACTAGCCTCAATAAATTCAACAAAATTGAAGTCATATAATGCATCTTTTCTCACCACAACACTATGAAACTTGAGGTCAGCCACAAAGAAAAATATCTAGAAAGATCACAAATGCATGGAGACTAAATAACATGTTACTAAACAAAGAGTGGATCAAGCAGGAAATTAAAGAAGAAATGAAAAATTGCATGATAAAAATGAAAATAAAAGGAATGGTCCAAAAGTTCTGGGATGCAGCAAAAGCAGTCCTAAAAGGGTAATTTGTAATATAAGCCTACTGAAGAAAGCAAGAAAAATTTCAAACAACATTGTACCTAAAGGAGCTATTTATTTGGAGAGTGCAAGCATAAGCACAGAAAGGGTGAAGAGCAAAGGGAGAAGCAGACTCCCCACTAAGCAGGGAGCCTGATGTGGGACTATCCCAGGACCCTGGGATCATGACCTGAGCCAAAGGTAGATGCTTACCTAGCTGAGCCTCCCAGACATCTGAGTATACTTACCTTGATGAGCACTGAGCAATACACAGAAGTGTGAAATCACTGTACTGCACACCTGAAACTAATAATACTGTATTTTAACTACACTGGAATTAAAATTTTCAGAAGTGACTTTCTGCTGAGGATCAAGAAAATAGCTCAACAAATGTGGATAATTTTATAAGCATCATGAAATATACAGGTAAGTAGGAAATATAATTATTTTTTGTTGAAGTTTTAAAATCACCCATTAAAAAAGTTCTGAAGTTTATTCCAAATTTTAAAATTGGGAACAAATGCTTTAAAAAGAATAAAACTCTAAATGATGGTATGGGAAAATATAATTTATATCAAAAATGCTATTATAATGGGTTACAAAGGTCTTTTAAGGGAAGAAGGTGATGTAACAATATTTCCCTCACATGATTAGATCATCTGTATTTTCTATAAGCATTGCTAACAGTAAAAAGGAGTATGTGTAATTTCCAGTTAATTTTGTGTACTTTAAAATGAATATATTATGCAAAAATGACTCCAATATTGCTTTTTGTAAACATGATACTTAAATACATTTTGCGAATTTGAGGGAAAATATGAAACAATACAGGTTCCTAAATATTGATGCTTCTTGATGTTATTTCACTTCTGAATCTGATTTTCCCCAATATTTCAAACATTTCAAAACCAAGAGGTGGACGTTTTCTCTCCTGGTCATGTTTGAGTAACTTGACACTTTCCTCCAAAACCAAATTTAAAGCTAGGAAAAAAAAAAAAAAAAATACATAAGACAATGGTCATCAACAATAAACAACACGCTTGCAATCCTTTAGAGAAAAGAGCATATATTGTTGGTGCCACATTCTCTCCATCTTCACATCCAGGGACAGTTGCTGAACTATCGTGCAGAGAGATGGAGCTGAGACAGAGTGTGGTACCCACTGAACTGGAGAGGTTGAGAGAGCAGAATTCTGAGCTATCCAAGAGCTAGAGCTCTTGATGTAGAGTACCAGATTGGTGGACCTTAGGAAAATTGACCAGAACGTGGTATGGAGTTTCTTCATAGATCATTTTAGAGCTAACAGAGTAGCTGCTGCAGGGCTCACATCTGAAATGAACTGACAGAGATGAGGCAGTGCTGAGGAAAATCAGAGTTCAAGTCCAGAGAAGAGAGCCCTCACTGAGCACCTCAGGTATTCAGAGAAGACTCCCATGAAGACCATGCCTTAGGATAAAAGGATATGGCCTTGAGTAAGTACCATAACTTAGAACTAAATTAAAATAGACCAGTCTTAAAGAATAAAAGCAAGCATCACAGAAACAAGAGAGTCTACTGATAAAAATTCTGCCAAGGGAAAATATATCAGCATCTTTTCAAATAGGGCAATAGGATACTGGTTCTCCATAATATACCATCCAAAAGGTCTACCGTATAATAAAACACTTTTAGACATGCAAAGAACTTACAATCAAATGTAGAGAAAGTAAATATACGAAAAGCTGTACTTCAGCATGACCTAATCTTAAGGCCCTACTCTGTACAAATGGCCCCTTAATTCATGAATGCCCAGTATGAAAACAGTACTGTGAAGTCATTTTTCAATGCACCAATGGAAAGATCCATTCATGAATAAGACTTGCATCTCTATAGTAAACTTGGCCAAGGACCAAGGATGATGGGCAGAGAGAACATAAATTCATACCCAAGAGACTTTGTTCCAAACATAGCGCTAAAAAAGTTTTTGCTTTTAAGAGCATAGAGCCTTGGTGATTTTTCCATTTTGGCAACTTTAGAGAAATTTCATCACCTTCACAGTAAGGGAAAGGGAGTTTCAGTTTATACAATTTATACACCATGTTACTATATTAAGCTGCTACACCATTAAAGGGAGTCTCATATATCTTAAAGAATACCAACTAAAAGGAGAACGTATGCACTCTTCAATCTTTAATTTTAAATTTCTCTCTCCAGTCATTTCAAAATAAAGAATGGTCTCTAATATATATATATATATATATATATATATATATCTGCATACACCCACATACCTATCTAATCCCCTTCCGACTTTCCAAGCGTAAGGAAAAATTAAAAAAAAAAAAATCCCAAAGCGTTAATTTTGAAGTATTCTGGGTATTCTAGACAGGGAAATCATATAGACATGGTTGAAATTAATTTATAACCTGAAAATTACATCTTGTCCCTTCAGGTCATGTTAGAGTACCTAATGGAATTGGCTCAAATTGGCCTTATCAAGTTCAAAAGCCTCTGAATTATTGCCCTAGGGAGTAACACAACTGAGACTAGTAATTCTGAACAAAATGCTAGCTTGAATTACTTTTCTATTTTTGAAATACATTCCTTGCACATAACCCAAAAACACTGCTGGCATTTTATAGGCAGCTGAAATATTCTTGGGATCTCATATTGTATAATGAAAGCAATAGGTAATTTTTACTTAAAAGAATCGAATAACTCCAAAATATTTATAACTTAGAGCCATGTTCTTCATAGTATTAGGTGACTGCCAGGTACTGGAAAGTTTGGGATTTTCCCCCACACACCTTAATTCTTGCTGATGCCCAATTTCCACAAACAAGAATTTATAAATTTAGCTAGATGCTTTGATCTTTATTAGAATGCAAAATCCCCAAGTTTACTTTTAACTCTTGCGGTTCATTTTGTTTTTATTGAAGTTACAGAAGACGTTGACAAGAGGCAGAGGGAGAAATTGAGGCTATTAACACTAAAGATGTCACCTTGCTATTAAACTGGACCATTACCCCAACAGTCACAAAAGGTTCATCTTAAGTATGAATGTATGAGGCCCTGACTGTTTGAATAACATTAAGTACTGGTAAGACATCTTATACCTTCAAGGATTATATTTTATATTTTTTCTATCATTAAGGAAATCATAGCCTAGTTAGGCAGAACACAATTTAAAATAGGAGAAATTCATGTACCAAATGAATTCCCATTTTCTATTTCTTTTCACTTAAATGGTTTAAAAGATAGTCTGAGCCAAAGTATTAGTTTATAATTATTGATGAAATTCCTCAAAGTCTCTAGGATTTACTAAAATTATTCAAGGAATGTAAGTAGGAGTTAACAGAAATTATATCCTAAATGAGTCCAATGTCCCCATTACACCAAAACAATCAGTCCATCTCCTTTTTCTAAATATCCCCTTTCTTTTAGACCCTCCATCAAAATTTCATTTATCATTTTAGGAAAGTATGAGATATATCGCTGATGAGAAGAAAACATACTAATTAGGCTTTTTGTTTTTAGCCCAGACTATGTGTCTGTATAAACAGAGTCTTTTAATATTGCTGGTATTTCTTATCGATTAACAGAAATAGATGATTTCACTGTATCATTTAAGTCTAACTTTATTTGTTAGCATTATATTCTATAAGGTTTAGGTTATCTGTTTTAATAGCTGGATTGATTTACTTGTAATTATGTTGAATGGATTGTGAATGAGAGACTCCTGGAGGAAGACACAAGAAAGTAAGTCAGATCTTCACGTTTAGTGCTCATTAGAAATGTATGTGTGGAGTTACTCACTGAGCTTTGATAGAGGGACATTTCTTAGGAGGTAAGTGAGTTGACAGAAGTTAGGTGCTAAAGGATACGGAGATCTTATTTAATACCTTAATGCTTTTCTTACTTGAGGGATGGACTCATTGTTCTAGATAATACCATCTATGAAACTATGACTGAACTCCTCTAAATCAGAATTCTACCCATGTGGAATGATATAGGCCTCTGATAGCCAATCCCCCACTGTCCTCCCAGCATGCTGCCCTGTGTACCCTACATGACATGGAATGTGGGGGCAAGAATCCAGTACAAAGAGGGGCACCTGGGTGGCTCAGTGGATCAAGCCTCTGCCTCTGGCTCAGGTCATGATCCCAGGGCCCTGGGATCGAGCCCCACATCCAGCTCCTTGCTCAGCGGGGAGTCTGCTTCTCCCTCCCCACCCCCCCACCTCCCCACGCCGGCTTGTGTTCCCTTTCTTGCTGTGTCTGTCAAATAAATAGATAAAATCTTAAAAAAAAAAAAATATATAGTACAAAGAGCCCTTCCACCCAGGAAACAGGTCATGGCTGGCAAGGGGGCTGCCCCTTCACCCCACATACAACTCATGGTTTGTGAGGATCCTGGTGCTAAACCATTCGTACATGACCTGCTTCTGGGTGGGGGTTTCATAGGTAGAACAGTTTTCTCATAACATATTGATAGGCAGCCCTTGACACAAGATTTTGAAGGAAGAATTAGAACAAAAAACAAACCTAAAGAAAATAAAAATGAGAAAAAAAAATAAAAAAATTGAACCTTCAAAAACCCTCTTTTTGATGAAATCCCTCCTCATGACTAAGGCATGACTAAGGTTATGAAAAGTTCTTCTAAAGTGTCAGAGCGCCCAATGCTAAGCTTAAGCTATTCCAGAATTATGAAACTGAAATACTTATTACTCAGGCTATTTTTCAGTTTTAATGCATTTTTTGTGTTTTCTAATTTAATCTCATTGATTTTTCATGACCTTGAGCCATTTCCACCTTTAAAACTGCTCATCTAAGCTGCTCTCCCATGACTGTGTTTATACCTTTATACCTTGAATCTTTGTCCCCTTAGTAAGTGGCAAAAGATTTTATAAAAACAGCTAACCTCATTGTATGATGAATATGAGTAGGATTTTTGGAAAATTTATCTATGATGCTGACATTTCTAATGATGCCAGGTTTTCAGACTAAAGACTTCATTGGCAAATATCTTCTGAGCAAAAGTGGATTCCAGTAAAGACTTCATTATGATTCTCTCACCCCCTGTACTTTTAGAACATTCCTGCTCCTTCTCCAGCTGTTACTGATTTTCCACCTTAGTTTAGCTCTCTAAAACTTTGGCACTTTACTAAATACAAATTCCATTTACTTTGTGGGTCCATCTGTCCAACACAGGGCAAAAACAGGCAACAAAAATATCTTTTTGCCAAGTTCTAATATGAAAATTAGCTACAAACAACGGATTAGGTTTGAAGTGTGTAGTCGTGCATCCTATGTACAAAGATGGATTCCTCTGAGAGTTTCTGAACCATTCAATGTTCTGGGTAATCTTTTAAGTGTGCATAGTTATTAAAAAAAGAAAGTGAGATAGAAAGGTGTCTGTACATGTATTTCTATTCCTGCCTGCACAGCTGATTTTGCTGCACAGCTGATTTTGGAAGATCATGCCACATTATCAATTACTGAGACAACTATTGTTTACATTTAAATATTAGAATTCATAACAAAGCAGATATGAGGTTTACAGAGGTAAGGTAAATATTAAGTTCATAGAATATGGAGATTTAACTTAAAGTTGAGAGGAAGGAATCTTTTTAGGACATAGTTTCTAAAAAAACAAAGTTACTTTCTATATAAAATTGGTCATATTTCCATATAGATTCTCTAAATCCTTCTAACCGAAGATCATTCTTGCTCAATCTGTATTTGATAAGCAAGAATGAAATGTCTTATACTGCCTCCCACTGTGCTGCAGAATGTACAAAAGCAGCAGCATATTTAATTCAGGCTGCTGTGCTCTAGAACAGACAAAGCCAATCTGGAATATAGTCAAAGATGTTAGTACAAGAAATGAAGCTTTCATTTTCTGAGCATCTGTTTAGAGAGCTAAGGGCTTTAACTTAAAGGGGGACAAAACACTGTTGGTTAAATATATAACCAGTGAAAAAGATAATGAAACATTTTAAAGGATGTTCTTAGAGAGGAAAAAAAAAAAAGTAGAATTCATCTGTCTGGCCTATGGGCTAGAGTTAGGATAGAAATGGGGATATTCTAGTTAACAATATTTTAACTTCACATTAAGGAATTTATTTAAAAATTTTGCAGTGCCAAAATGAGCTACCTCTGCAAGAACTTAATTGCCCCTGAGCATAAATAGATTTAAAAAAAGAAGAAGTAGTAAGCAGTGATTCTATAGAGAATGTTAAGTACAGGGTGACTTCTAGGATGCCGATAATCTTTGAATGAATATTGAATCCAATAGTAGGACCCTTATCTTTAAGTTATGTAAGAAGTTAACAGACTAATAGAATCAGCGCATTTGATGAGGGAACAGAAGGCTAGCTGAGGACAAAGCAGAAGTTGGCATCCTACACCACCTCCCCTTCTGACATTCCTCAGGCACTGCAGGCTACCCTAAAGGAAAAACAAATAGTTAACTTGTAGAGATCACAAGACTGCAAGACCTAAATCTCCCTCAGATTACAAATGTCTTAGTGATTTACAAGGAAGAAGACTTCTTATCAATAGCCTAACTTCCAGAGATCTGTAACTCAGTTCCTGAAGCCCTAACATCCCCCTCCCTCCATAAAATTGAAGGAGGCTGAGGCAGAGAGAAATGTAAATAAAACAATTTTTTACATCTGCAGTCCATTGGTAAGAACCTGTGATAAGAGGAATGTAACCTTCCTCCAGGAAGATCCCAGCTATCTTAATGTTAATACTTTACTAGAGGGAAAAACAATCTTAACAATGGCAAGGCCTCTAGTATCTGGTAGGTCCTCTTTAGCATATGAAAGTTTTTTTGAAACCTTTTTCCTGACCTCCCCCAACCCCATAGTATACAATCGGCCACCCTTCACAACCCTGGGGCAGCAACCCTTTCTGTCTACCTGTCCTGTCCCTGTGCTTTAATAAAAATCACCTTTTTGTACCAGGAACCTCTTAAGAATTCTTTCTTAGTCATTGGCTCCAGACCTCACTTATACTGTAAAACCTCATCACACTAAATGACAACTTAAGTTTACATTCATTGTGACACTCAACAGATTGCAGAGATTATAGACATGTTTTTGATCTGTGGAATTTAAGACACACACACACACACACACACACACACACACACACAATGAGCAAGGAGAGGAAAAAGAAAGAGGCAAACCAAGAAACAGATTCTTAACTATAGAGAACAAACTGATAGATACCAGAGGGGAGGGGGGTGTGTGTGTGGCAGGGGGTGATGGGTGAAATAGGGGATGGAGACTAAGGGGTACACTTGTGATTAGCACTGGGTGTTGTATGGAAGTGTTGAATCATTATATTTTAAACCTGAAACTAATATTACACTGTATGTTAACTAGAATTTAATTAAAAACTTTAAGAAATGACAGCCATGCTAAAGCATAAAATTGTCATAAACAGCTTGTTTTAATTTTCTAGGGATCGCTGATGGGATGGTACAAACAAAATGCCCTGAGTAGAAGTGCTACTCCCTTCTCCCTAGTATATTCAGTTCCTAGGGCTGCTTTAACAAATTACAACAAACATGGTAACTTAAATTTATTCTCCCAGTTCTGTAGGCTAGAAGTTTAAAATCAAAGCGTCTTCAGTGAAATCAAAGTCTTCCTATGATGACTCCAGGGAAGAATCCTTCCTGGCCTCTTCCTAGCTTCTGGTAGCTCCAGGCAATCCTTGCTGTCCCTTTGTTTGTAGCTGCATAACCCTGCTCTCCACTCCTACCTCCACAGGACCTGGGGAGGTGGGGGGGGGGGGGCTGTGACTGGGTGTGTGTATGTGCGTGTGCGGGTGTGTTTCTAAATATTCCTTCCCTTAATAAAGGCACAGTTATTGAATTTAGAGCTCAGTCTAAATCTAGGAGGATTTCCTCCCCTGATTACTTCGGCAAAGACCTTATTTTTATAGAAGTCAGTCTTGAGTTTCCAAGCAAACGTGCATGGGGGTCAGGGTACTATACTTCCAGACCTCGGAGACCACGGAGAGGTAGGCAGGTCTGCAATTTCATTTTATGAAAT
This sequence comes from Lontra canadensis, assembly GCF_010015895.1. Taxonomy (NCBI): domain Eukaryota; kingdom Metazoa; phylum Chordata; class Mammalia; order Carnivora; family Mustelidae; genus Lontra; species Lontra canadensis. The sequence goes on along the minus strand of NW_022631017.1, from coordinate 382,322 downwards.
GAACCATGGTTCTATTCTTTTTTTTTTTTTTTTCCTTAAGATTTTATTTGAGAGAGAGAACATGAGAAGAGAGAGGTCAGGGGAGAAGCCAACTACTTGGTGAGCAGAGAGCCTGATGTGGGCCAAGATCCCGGGGCTCCAGGATCATGACCTGAGCCAAAGGCAGTTGCTTAACCAACTGAGCCACCCAGGCACCCCCATAGTTCTATTCTCAAGGTTTTGGTGGTACCACTTCAGGCAATATAAAAAGTCTGAGGTTGTAAATTGAATTAAATCAATTTCAGTCTCACAGTAATCTCTTGATGCCATGTTAGGAAATCCCTTGATCAGAGGAGGTGGTAAAATCATTTACATAAGGTTCATAGTTAGATATAAATCCCATATAAGCAGCACTGGGTGTAAAGCTTGGCTCATGATTTAATGCTCTGGTAAATAGTTCTTTCTCCTTCACTGCTTCTAGATTATAAGGGACAGAAATTTTAAAGACCAGCATGGGATAAATACACATTTACTGCAAACATCTTGAAGCATACATGACATGTTAGAGCGGGACTCAAGTAAAAGTGGGCCATGAGCAAAAGAATTTTAAATGAGAGTGGATTGAAAGATAAATACTAGCCTAAGCTACTAAATGCCACCTAATTGCCATGCCATCGAGGGCAAAAAGAATTCTCAGAATGCAAAAAGCAGCAATGAAATCATCATCATCTTCACTGTCACAACAGTGTTACACTGTTACTTCACTGATTACAACATCCTCTCAATAACCCACACATAGCTGTCTGGTATCACCTGCCCTGTCTGGACAAAGACTGTTTTTCCCTCCTTTTCTTTTCACTGCGTTTCCCAATGTACCATGTCTAAAGACAAACTCTCTGGATAAATTAAGTCTACCGTTCCTCTTTCCATGCTCACTTTAGTCCCAAGAGAGAAACTGCCTTTGGTTACTCATTGGCTAAACCCGGACAGTTTCTATAGGAGGCCCACCTTAAAAATATGACCTTCTGGGTGCTCATGGGATTATCTCCTTGCCTGAAACTCTGATGGTTCAAGAATATTCTACGTATTTCCAGTAACTGAGATATGCACAGTACATAAACTGCTAAAGTTGCTTTGCAAAATGTTAGTATCTCTGAGTCACTCAGAGGCAAAGAAAAAGAAATATTAGTGTAGACTCTGTCCTGGGGATATAACCTCATTAGTAGTGGGTCAGGACTCCAGTGTCACCCTGGAGAAAGTGAATTACTATCGGTGTCTGGAGGCCAGGGTGGGGTTAGCAGGGGATACTTTATTATGTTAATGGAGCCAATACTAGAAACCAGACCTGAGATTTCAACTCTGCCTTAGATTTAGGTGTTGGCTTTACAGGACTTTAAGTTGCTTCCTATATCTAGCAGAACTGTAGAAATGGAGGATGTGTGTTAAAGAATGTGATTAACTATAGACCTAACTTGGAAGTTTAAAAAAGGCAATGGGTATTATGTAACAATAGCGCTGAGATTTGAACATATGTTGTCTCCAAATTCCATATTCATCCCTCTATGCATTGCCTCAAGAAGTAACCATGAACATCCTTCAAGGAGTAATGACACATCGGTAAATGGTTATACTTGTTTAATTCAACAGAACTCCCACAGACTTAGATATAAAGCAGTTGGTATTTCTTTTTTCCCCTAGAAATGGAGAGTTGGTAGGTTCTTTATATTCTTCTATAATACACTGGGAAATGTCAGCAAAAATGACTATTTGGAACCCTTTTTATTTGCTTCATGAAAATAAAACCTCGTATATATGTTCATTTGATTTTAGAGTATTGGGTGTTGTGTTAATTCAATAAAATACTAAATGAAGTAATTCTGTCAGACAATAATCTCTGCTGATAACATTTAGAAAAGCAGCTGCACTTGAAAAATTTTAGTAAGTTCCTGTAAAACACATAAGTTTCAAAACTATACTAAGATATTACAAATGTAACATCTGGCCCATAACGAATTCAAATACTAAATGCTTAGATTGTGGTTCCTTTAGTTTACAGAGACACAACTGAATAGACTACCAGTTGTGCAAAGGAGTAAATTACAGAAAGTTTACATTCCAAACTGATTTTCATTTGAAATATACATCCACCAACTTTCTAAGAGAAAAGTAGACCACATGTCCCCCAGTATCTCAGCCTAGCAGAGACTGTTAACCTTCTGTCCCATGATTCCTACACTCCTTACCCATAACAGGATTTTCTTCATATTTCTTTATTGCTATCATTATCCCAGCTGTTTTATTTGCACGCTCCTATTAGTTTGGCAATATAAAAATGTAAGCGGTACTCTTCTAGGCTCCAGGATTGTGACAATAAATACTGATGGATCACAGGAAAGATGACTAACATGGGAAGCTGGGTGCCCACCTGAACTCTAAAGGATTTAAGAATTTATTGTAACCCTGTGATAAGCCCCTGGAGGAATACATAACACGTAGATAGTAGGGTGTCTGGGTAGCAGACACTTAGAGAAAGAGATGAATGAAATGAAATGAAAACTTAGAGAAAGAGAACACTATGTCAGTACCTTTTCTCTCTCCACATTGTTTTGGGTAGATCTTTGTCCACTTTGACTACACTGGGGTGGGGCTGACAGTCAGCAAGCAATGACAGGGTCATATGGGGCAAGCAGTTGCCCAGCTATGACAAGGAGGAGACACTACATTGCTGGCTGATGATCAGTGGACCCCCGAGCATTCATTCTGCCCTGTAAACCCACAGCAGTCCTTCTCAAACTCTTCCAAATAACTGAGGAGAAAGAAACACTTAAACTTATTTTATGAGGTCAGCATTATCCAGATAATAAACCTAAGTAAAGACCTTACAAGAAAACAAGTCAATATCCCTGAACAAAAAAATTCACAACAAGAGACTAGCAAACTGAATTCCACAGGACATTAAAAATACACCATGACCTAGTGGGATTTATGCCTGGAATGCAAGCATAACTCAACTTAAGCAACTCATTAAATGTTAGGAACATTTAGCGCAGGAACAGAAAAAATAAAAAGTCATGACTTTCTCAACAGAGAAAAAGCAGAAAATGGTTTGAAACACAACATTCTTTCATAAGAGGGGGTCAAAAAATTTGGTATTGAAGAAACATACCTCAACATAATAAAGGCCACATATGACAAACTCACAGCTAATGTCATATTCAACAGTGAAATGCTGAAAGCTCTTCCCTTAATCAAGAGAATGAGAACACAAACCATAGACCAGGAGAAAATATTTAGAAAGAACACATCTGATAAGGGTGTGTTGTCAGAAAAATAGTAAGAACACCTAAAATGAAACACTAAGCAAACAAACAACCCAATTGAAACTTGGGCCAAAGACCTCAATAGACACCTTCCCAAAGAAGATATTCATATGGGAAAACAAGCATATGAAAAGATGCTTCACATTCTATGTTACCAGGGAAATGCAAGCCAAGACAGTGATGTAGAACAATACACCTATTAGAATAGCCAAAATTCAGAACACAGGTGTCACCAGATACCAGCAAGGATGTGGAACAATGAGAATTCTCATGCATTGCTGATGGAAATGACAAATCATATGGGCACCGGGTAAGGCTATTGGCAAGTTTCTTACAAAACTAAACATATCCTTCCTCTACCCATGGGAGCAGCAAAGTTAGGTCCACACAAAAACCTGCAATCCTGTTACTTACAGCTTTCTTTCGAAGGAATGATTTCCTTCAGTAGGTTAAGGGATAAATCGTTAAATCTAAAAGAGAAGATTATTCAGTATTAAAAAGAAAGGAGCTATCAAGCCACAGAAAGACATAGGGAAATCCTAGATGTCTGTAACCAAATTGAAGAAGCCGATCTGAAATGGTTACATATTGTCTGAATCTGACATTCTGAAAACAGGCAGAACCATGTAGACAATAAAAAGATCAGCGGTGGCTAGGAGTCGGGGGTGAAGGGGAAGGAGGATGGATAGGGGGAATATGAAGGCTTTTTAGGGCAGTGAAAATACTGTGTATGCTATGTCAATATAATACGCACCGGATGCCCCCCCATGAATCACCCTGACATCGGAACCTCCCTCTCTTCACCCATCTTTATTGCTTTGTTCCGTTTTGCCCCAGTTTACCAAAAGGAATGACATTTTTTTTTTTTAAGATTTTATTTACTTATTTGACAGAGAGACCACAAGTAGGCAGAGAGGCAGGCAGAGAGAGAGAGAGGAGGGGAAGCAGGCTCTCCACCAAGCAGAGAGTCCAATGCAGGGCTCGATCCCAGAGGCTTTAACCCACGGAGCCACCCAGGCACCCTGTGGAATGACATTCTTATAACGTTGCTATTCCATGAGCAATTTTTATGTGTCCTGAATAAGAAAAATGCATTTGCTAGAAAAATTCAGTCCCAGTTTGAAGCAAATGTTTTTCTTCAAACTAATGCTTACATACTTAGAAACCAAAGATTTACCCAAACGGGGGCTACTCCCAAGACTCATGCCAGCAAGATGTATATCAAACCTATGTTAATGTGGCACAACTAAATAGCCAAATGCTTTCTGGTGAGATCAGTTCGTTTTCCCACATTTGATTGCTTTGAAATGTAACATTTTAATTACTTCTTGCAGAAAAGTACATTTTAATTATTGTTTGCTAAGGCCTAACAGTATAAATTATCTTGATGCTGCTATATGAGAACTGAACTTCTATTATGTAAAATACAGTCTCAACATTAGATGCACAAACTCAAAGATGGAATTTTGGCAAACCCAGAGGTCACTATAGTCAGCTTTATCTCTTGCACTTGGCAAAGATGTAAGTGCTTCATAATGAACCGACAAGAGAAACAATGCTCAGTGAACTGCTGACAGGTTAAATTCATTCACTTACTTGGCGTTGGGGAAGACACTTTCTGCCTGTTCACTAAAGAGTATGCTCATGTATGGAATGAGAACTTCCTCATATTTGGGTAGGACTAGTCATTTTCAGAGTGGAAAATGCATGGACTTTGAAGAAGACAAACATTCACAAGATATTTAATCAACCTTAGCCACAGCTTTGTCATTTATAAAATGGGAATAATTAAACTTATCTTCAAGTATTGCTGTTAGTATCATTTACAAGATATACAAATTCTCCATTACATTGGTTCATGCAGACAACCAATAAATAGTACTATCAACAGTGAAACTTCTTTGAAAAAATGAGGAATAAGTAATACCTTCCTCCAAAACCTACTTTGGGCCTTGAAACACCCATATGAACAGAGATTAAAAGGAGCCAAAAGAGATTTTGCTTCCATAATTCTTATCGTGTCTTTATGTACAAATATGTGCTACAATGCAAAGTTAAATTAAATGTTAGGTCGAACCCAACAAAATCATTAATAGTAGAGAAAAAAACACTAGTCTTAATTAGTTTAAAATGTTCACTAATGTTTGAATGTTACTAATGTTTATGCAACCATTTTGACTTTGTTCTGAAACTCAGTTCCCAGTTTCATCTACTGTGGCAAATCTAATTGTCTAGTAGAAGTTGAGTCACCATTCTCCTTTTACCCTACACAAGGTTTCTGAACCCCTCGTTAGTTTGTGACTCATGCTACTTCCAAAAGACACCGGAATTTTACAAAAATTCAGTCACTGCATTTTCATTCACAGGCCATTAGAGGGGGAAAAAGGATATTTAAAAGCAACAGCATTAAATAAGCCTAACAGTGACCCCTAAGGAACCAGAGATATTATTAAATGTGCATTAAAGCTCAACAAATGGGAAATCGTCAGGACGGCCAGTACATTTGATGAGCTGTCATTTTCAATTCTTCATAATGAAGCCTTACATCCTTAATTAATTGAAGAAAAACAAAGTGAACAATTTAGGTAATCAATGAGATTTTTTTTTTAATTACATGCAGACCAAATGTTTTCTTTCAGTTTTAGATTCAGTTCAGAAAACATTCTTAAATGTTATTTATGAAAATGGGAAAACTATTTTCCATTTACGATAATTTATATGGAGTGTCTAGAGGCAAACACCCAGAAAAAAGCATATTAACATTTTAAGATTTTTCAATTGTAAGAACCAAGTAAGCTTCCAGCAAGAATCCTAACTCTACACGTCGGGTAAATGTCCAGATACCAAGGACTAACTATTCTTTCTTACACAGAATAAAATTTAGATATAAAAAGTAATCTACCAGAGATTACTTACTTATAACATTACAACTGAGTGTATACACATAGAATTCCCTGTACCTAGAATAAAGGCTTTGAAAATCAAGTCCTGAAAGGGGGAAAAAAAAAAGAAATCTAGTTTTAAATCATTTTGTGTTGTTTAAAATTATTTTTCTTGGCATATTGCCCAATTAATATTAAATTTAATAAGTACTGTGGCTTTATATACCATAAATTTATCTTGGCTGCTTTTTTTCCTTCTAGGTCTAAACTATGTTTTCCAGTTATGATTTTATCACTAAAAGTATACTTCTAGTTTCTTCAATGGCTCATTTACTTGCTGTAGTTACTTCCTTACCAAGAATGAAAACAGATACTATTTACAGACTCCCGCAGGCATTCTCTCTGAATCCTGGGCCACTTCCTACTGCTGGAGTATTATTAGCCAGGTGATTTGGTTGCGGAATATCTTTGACAGTTGCTGTTTCCCTTCCCCACCCCCACACCTTGAGGCTGAAACCATTCCACTTGGCTCCTGCTAACAGTATTTGCAAAAAGAAATAATGAGAGTCTAACATTAAATTAGGGATTGGTGGAACAAGGCTATCTTTTTGAAATAGATCATTTAAGATGTTTAAGAAAAAAAAAAACTGATTTTGAAACAAAATTAGTCTTGAAAGTGTAGAACCAAAACTAAAATGGAGACCGTCAAAGCAGGTGCAAAAAGAAGGCTTAATTAATCTAGCTCCTCTCAGAAGTCAGCAGAGCACACCAGCCAATCTCCAAATGCCAAGTTGGTTCACGCCATCCCTGGACTGGTTTCTCTGATTCAGCTACACTGTTCCAGATAGGGAAAAACACCACTACCTATTCAGTTAGCTGAAAGCGCGAAATATCTTCTACATTTACCCCATAAATATCCCTAATCTGTGAGCATTCAGAACTCACTGCTCACATAGCCTTGAGTTTCCCAGGCTACAAATTGAAAGCCTTGCAGTAAACTTATTTTCTGCTTTATTTATTTTTTTCCAAGATTTATTTTGAGAGAATGTGCGCATGCACACTAGTGAAGGAGAGGAACAAAGGCGGGGAAGGGCAGAGGGAGAAGGTTACTGTCTGCTGAGAAGGGAGCCCCATGCAGGGCTGGATCCCAGGACCCTGGGATCAGGACTTGAGCCCAAGGCAGACACTTAACCAAGGAGCCACTCCAGTATCCCTCACTTTTTACTTAAATTCAGTATGCAAAGGTTGGTTTTTCACAGAAGGAAATGAAGAAAAAAAGAAACAGGTGTCAAAGCTTATCGCAAAATTAAAGAGGTAGTAAAAAGTGTGAAATCCTAATGGGCATTTCCGTGAGTTATACACTAGAAAGTGATTTTTTTAAAAGTCTCAGTAAAGAATACATGTCCCTCTACATGTAAGAAAATTTTCAATTGCGAAAGGCTGTCAAAGTCTGTAACTTAGGAGTTTAATTAGACTACAGTGGTAAAACCACAGAAGGATTCTATGTAAGGATCCTTAAGCTATGAGAGTGAATATGGGTCTGTGTTTAGATGGAAAGACTGAAATATCATTGCAGAATTTCAAGAGAATAGTAAGTGAAGAGAAAACTAAGGATTTTTAACTACTCTTAGAATTCGAAAAACTATCTCATGGCACCCAAATATTTTACTTTGAGGCTGGTATGTGTTTAGGGCAATTACTCAGACTTATTAGCCATTATCTAAAACATGATTCACAAGTCCTTGTCTGAGTGACAAAAATTTCATAGTAACTTACACACACTGCCAGGAGCAACGTAGAAGACGGTAAGAGCAACGCAGAAGACGGCAGAAGCGGGCTAGAGAAGCTGCCACTATTTATATACCTTCCTCCCACAGGCAAGTCAGATCTCAGGGGATCTTGGGAGTTCTACGAGGTCAGCACGGGAGTCCCGAGATGAGAAACACCTGAGTGTGCCAGGTGTAGAGGCCCCTTGTCCCAGACTGATTCAGCTCACACCACCTATCAAGCAAATCCCCATCCTCCTGATGTCTTCCCCTCCCTACATCCAGTCAGTCACAGTGCCATGGTAGCTGCACCCCAGGAAGGTAGCTGCACCCCAGGAAGGCAGCTGCACCCCAGGAAGGCAGCTGCTGGGGACTGGGTTCTGGCCTAACAGTACTTATGCAGAGGTAGGATGGCAGAAAGGGAGCTCAGAGAGGGGAGCCTAATTTCGGTTTCTGAGTGGGGGACAAACCTCTTAAGCATATCCAAAATGCCTTAAGAGAGAAGGAAAGGAGACCAGCCTGAGTTTTTCCTGTAGTTGGGAGATGGGATTGGGAGTTTCTGTAAGCAGTCAGGAGCTTATGTGAGTTGTAGCTCCCTTTGGCAATGTCAACCAAGATAGAATTCACTGAAAATTTAAGCAAACGGGCATTTATTTGTGCAATTAGAATTGCAATTTGGGAGACGCAGATGCAGGTAGAACCCTGACTCGTGTTCTGAGAAGACAGAGGGGAGAGAGTTATAAAGGTGAGAGGCCATGAATGGAGTTCTCATTTAGGAACTCTATGTGAAATAAGGATTCAAACTAGGTAAACTGGGATCGGTTGGGTTACTAGGCAACTGAGGGATTGAAATTTGTCAAATTGGGTTGGCTCCTTTCCAAGTGAAGCATGTGATTCAGGTGTCATGGTGAGGAGGGAATTAAGTCCAGGCTGAGGGCTTGCAGCTGGCAAAACCTTCATGGAATGAATTCCTCCTCACTTATGGCCCTCAAACCAACTTTATTTTTTTTTTTAAATTTTTTAATTATTATGTTCAATTAGCCAACATGTAGCACATTATTAATTTTTGAACCAACTTTAGGAAGAGAGTCTCATAGCTCAGCTTGCTTGCTTCATTTTAAAACCTCCTTTTACAGACTCAAAGGAGTTGTCAGCAAGCATATAAGAAGTGGAGTCAGAATTGCCCTTAAACAGATCAAGCAGTAGATCATGTAATCATATGAACTGGAAATTTAATAATTATCAAAAATATAGAAGTTATTCTAACATTCCTCAGTCCCATCTATTTAAGACCTGTGTTTTCATAGCTCTTCCAAAATGACAATTCTGCTGTCCCCTTGTTTGTTCTCTTACTAGGAAGTCAATAAAATATGACGTGCTTAAGAACAATTGTTCTCAATAGTAACAACTGTTACTATTGGCATGCTGTACTCAGTTTATTATTCACTATTTATCTATTTGGTCTCCTTTTCTATTTCTTAAATTAAGCTAGACATAACGTGGAGTGAGAGAGGAGCCTAAGTTAAAGATGGCTGAGGTGAGGCATAATTTTGCATGTAATGAGAGGAGGCTGAGATTTTATTTCTTAAATATTTTTTAAGTCAGAGAAAACTTTTCTAACACAGGAATGATATGATCATCTTTATCAAGTAGAAAGTTTACTTTGATAACAGCATGAAAAAGCATTTGAAGAAGCTAAGCAGAAAGATCAGACCTAAAACACAGTTGATGGAAAATAATGAACAAAAATATTTAGGACATTAAAAAATAATAGAATAATGAAGAGGGAAAAACTCTATTTGCCTCTGGTCTGGTTTACTTGGCCACTATAATATATATACAAATGTTAAGTGTATAGGAGCACCTGGGTGGCTCAGTCAGTTAAAGCATCCAACTCTTGGTTTTGGCTCAGGTCATGATCTCAGGGTTTGGGGATCCAGCCCCATGCTGAGCTCAGCATGCAGTCTGCTTATCCTTCTCCTCCCCTTGCTTGCACTTGGTGCTCTTTCTCTCTTTATAAAATAAATAATAAATAAATAAGTTTTTTTATATAATTTATCTCTTTATAAATATCCTTTATTAAAAAATCAATCAATATATTTTTTAAAAAAGCAAATATAAATATGTGTGTATGTATATATGTATTTATACACACAGAGTCTTTAACTCTAGTTAAAGGATGGTCACTTCCCCTTCTTGTGCAACCCATTAATTCCATGCCCCAACTACTTCCTACATCCCACTCCTTTTATGGGACTATCTATCTCACTCTAGGGTCCCTATGTACCTGCCCTATGTACCTGTCCTAATTGCCCTAGAACAAAGTATCAGACAACCAGGGAAAGCCTTTATGCTCTGGGGCCTGAAAAATTTATCCAAATTAGTCAATCAAAAGGGATCCCTGCAAATCCCACCCTGCCTGCCCTACATCAACTGTCCCCTACTGCTCAAGCTTGCTACTATTGTGTCCCCAGGTACAACCCACCGTGTGCCTGGCTACTTTCATTTGGAGCTGTAAGAAACAAAACATTCTGCCTTCCATCTATCCAGGTGTCAGTGTGTTGTTTCCTGCCATCAAAAGAATCTTAAAATCTTATAAAACAGTCTTTTACCCAAACAATGAACTAAGAAAGGGAAACACATCTTAAGAAAAAGAGTTTTAGTTTAGTTTTTCTCATATTGCATAAGAGGAGCTTGTGGAACATGGAGATGGAGATGTTCAACATGCAGGTGGATATTCAGTTCTAGATGTTAAACAATACCTATCCTACAGAGAAAGAATTTGGACTTATTAGTCCACACCTGGCAACCGAAAACATGGATGCAAACACAATTGTTCAGGAAATGAGTTTTAAGTGAAAAGAAAAACTTGGGCATTAAATCCTGACTGGGAAGAGCAAGAATCACTTCTATAACCTGCCAATTAGGTGAATGTCATATTCCTAGTAATTAACATAACTCTTAATGGAAAACAAACACATTAGCAAAGGACTGGATGTACCTAGCACCAGATAAATCTGTGTCTTTTTGTCAAGTCTAATAAAAGATTTGGGAAAAAGAAGGAAGTGATATCTCTACCTCCCACTCCCAACCAAGTCAGCTAATATATTGGCTTGGCATTAATTTGTTGTATATGAGAAAAAAAATGTACTTATCCTATCTGAGACTGGTTTTAGAAATTTGTGTTGGTAAACAAATAGATTAAGCAGTTAACACTGGATTCTGAAGTAGAATAGGGAACTCTATTGTTTTCCCCAAGCTGTGCTTATTCAGTCCTTTTGGGAGTTGAGATGTGAAATGGTTGGCTCTATCCATGATTGGGCTTTTATAGCATGAACATGATGGAGGGATGTGTGTTTAATGGAGCCTAGTTGTGCTTAAAATGAGTTTTTTCGGTCTTTGGTGGATAGGAAGAGAAAGAAGCCAAGAAATAACTAAAAGTCTTAGAGAAAATGACAACATAACAAGAAGTCATGTTTGCATTGCCCTCAAAGTTGGAGTGACAGGATGATTTGTAGAAAGGCAAATGTGATATGGAATGGCCGCAACAGTAGAGAATTCGGGAAAACATGCCCACTCCAAGCCTTGAGAACGGTTGTTTAGAAGGCTTAATAACTTTTAGTTGGATGACTCCCCAAAGCGTTGTTTCTTCAGAGGAAAGCAGAGTTTCAGGTAAACTGAAGATAGAAGATTATTTCTATAAGAAGGTTAAGAGTAGAGTTGTTCTTTGATAATTGGGAGAGTATAAAGGTCTTGTGGGAATTTGGTGCTGGTAAATGAGCTGAAGATACAAGAAGAAAATGGTACAGAGGTAGAAGTGGGAGAACATACAAGATACTGGAGCTTATATTTTGTGGGAATGACTGAGGAAAACAGGCACAAGAGATTTTAAACAAATTAACTGATTTCAAAATCATAAGTAAAATTTTGGTATGAAGGTTTTCTGTCTGTGAAACTACACTAGGTCTCCTAATATTGGAAAGCCATTGAGTATAGTCCATAGCCACTCAGGGTTTGGGTAGGCAGAAATTAAAGCAAGACTTTTTTTTCTTGGGAGCATAGGTTACCTTCTATAATTGATTCAAGAATGTGTCCTTGAAATGCAACTGATGACTTTTGAACTTTGTTCCCTTGCTGTGAATGTTTGGTTTAGACTGGGATGTAGCAACCCCAAATAAACCTAAATTAAGTGACTAATAATGAGAACACAAGGGCTCGATGGTTTTGTACTTGCAGTAATGGGGAAAACTAAGATAATGATCATGGAATTCTATGACAGGGCTAGATCTCAGTCACCCAGTTTATATTAATAACTGAAGCTCAGTGAAAAAAATATCCTCAATATGCCAATTAACAAACTTATACTCATGTTATACTTCAGCTGCTGGTTAAGATATTTTAGTTTCTTAAGAAATTTAAAGGGCCATCAATAATTTCTAAATAACATGAATTTGTAACTAAAAGTAAGTTAAATATTTTACCATAAAATAATGAATAAACAATCACATTATTTATAACTGTGGAATATTTGAGATGTCAAACCAAAGTGACCATCAGATTTTTAAAAATCTTCTATCCAATGCTTACTAAATTATTAGATTCAAGGCATTTTATTGAATAAGTAAACCTGAAATTCATTCATCTCCATAATTCTATGATCTAATAAATTCTATAAACTCATATAGTAAGAATAATACTTATGTTATAAAACAACATAGAAATATGCTATATTTATAATAATTATCTATTACATCAATAAAATTCTACCAATTTAGATGAATTCCTAAAAGAGCTGTAAAAGCTATTGATGAGTGTCAGATACAGATGAAAGCTTCAAACCATTTTTTGAATCTTTAATAGGAAATAACTGGATTACAGAATTAGGATACCTGTCTTCTAATACTATCTTCTTTCTGAATAAAATTAGATATATGCCTTATTCCAAATCAACCTACTAATATCTCAATATTTCTTTCAGCTTTAAATACCTTTAACTTCTTTTCTTAGTCATTATTTTAATTTAGACAACATTTATTGAGCAAAAACTATATACCTGTCAATTTTGTGATTTTGAAGATGGCTGATGGTGTTTCTACCCTCACTGTGCTGGTGATCTGGAGAATGTGAACACATTTATAAACTAGTAAGCACAAGTATATGCCAGAACCAATTAGTTAAACAACATAACAGATAATAGGGGCCAGCAGCAAAATCAGAGAAGCCTTCATAGAAAATTGACCACTTGAACTGAATAGGTACAGTAGAGCATTTGATCAGACTGAACAAAACTCGTCAGCTGTAGTGACAGTGTGTAAGTTGGTTTTGGGTAACTCTGGGAAGAGCTTAACGCATGGAAATCTGTTAGATGATCATGGTAATTGTCTAAAGAAAACATTTTAAAAAAATTATGATTATTCTCATGTTTACAACTTCTCTGTTATTCCTCAAAGCCTATGAAAGGAAAGCCATATTTCTTAGAACAACATGTAAAACTTTCCATGATCTAGAAACCTACCTTTCCAAAGTTAATTCTCAACACACAATGGTCCACATGTATCTATATTACTACAAGAACAAACTAACTTTTTCTTCAAAAATAACACATGTTGAGGGAAGGATTCCCTGTGTGTGGTAGGTTGAATTGTGTTGCTTCCAAAGCATATTTGTTGAAATCCTAACCCCCAGGACCTCAGAATGTGACAATATTTGAATACAGGATCATTGCAGATATGATGGGGGTAGGGTAGGCTCCTAATTCAATATGACTGGTGTCTTTATAAGACGGAAATGTGAAGATACAGAGAGAGACACAAGGAGAACTCCTGTGGTGACACAGAGATTGGCAAGTCAAGGAAGGTCAAGGATTGACAGCAACACCAAAGGCAAAGAGAAAGACATGGAACAGACTCTACTCTAGAGCTTTCAAGACAGCATGGCCCTGTCAGGAATTTAATCTTAAAGTCCAGCCTCCAGAACTATAAAACAATGTATTTCTGTTGTTTTAAGCCATCTAACTTGTGGTCCCTGTTAGAGGAGCCCTAGGAAATTAATATGCTGTCCCTTTAAGAATTGCAGTAATCTAGTACTCTATATTCCTTTTTTTTTTTTTTTTTAATATTTTATCTATTTATTTGACAGAGAAAGAGTACACACACACAGGCAGAAGGAGCAGCAGGGAGAGAGAAAGAAGCACACTCCTGCTGATCAGGAAGCCCAACCTGGGGTTCATCCTAGTGCTGGGATCATGATCTGAGCTGAAGGCAGGTGCTTAACCCACTGAGCCACTCAGGCACCCCATAGTATTCTATATTCTTGCAAGCATGGTTGACACAACAAAGTTGCCCTGACTTCACAAGGAAACCCTCATCATTTCTGATGCCAAAGGGAAAATGTGAACTCCCATTTCCACATCCTAGTACTTTGACTTTACTTATTCTGATATGTCTGATTTAATGATAGACTTTATCAGAATCAATTACTTCTGTTAATTCAAAAACACTATCAAGAAAAAGAACAAACAAGTCACAAATTGGGACAAAATGTTAACAAGATCTAGATATTCAAAAAAGTCTTTTATTCAAAATAGATAAAGAGCTACTACAACTCAATAATAAATAAGCATAGAACCCTATATATAATATAAGCAAAAAATTTGAGCAAACTCTCTACACAAGCATTTATTCAAAGGGTCAATAAGCATGTGAAAAGTTGCTCAACAGCACTGGTTCATTAAAAACAAAACAAAACAAAACAAAACCACACAAATTAAAACCACAAAAAAATACCACAAATTCCCTTTTCAATGGTTAAAATTAAAAAGATTGAAAATACCAAACATAAGAGAGGATGTGGAACAATAGGAGCTTCTCATACATTGCTGAGAGAGGGTAAAATATAACCTCCTTGGCAAACTGCTCAGGACTTTCTTAAATGGCTAAATGGCAGCTTTACTCAGAATAGACAAAAACTGTAATAGTTTTCTAACATAATAGAAAAAAACAATGCAGAAATCCATCAGTGCAAAACTGATAAACTGTGTCATATTCACAAAATGGAATATCACTCAACATTCAATGGAAATGAATTACTGGTGCATGCAAAAGTACCACATGGAGGGGCGCCTGGGTGGCTCAGTGGGTTAAAGCCTCTGCCTTCAGCTCAGGTCATAATCTCGGGGTCCTGGGACAGGATAGAGCCCCACATCAGGCTCTCTGCTCAGCGGGGAGCCTGCTTCCCCCCACCCCCCCCGACTGCCTCTCTGCCTACTTGTGATCTCTCTCTGTGTCAAATAAATAAATAAAATATTTTTTAAAAAAAGTACCACATGGATCAAACCCAAAAATAGAATGCTGAGGGAAAAAAAGCTGGACACAAAAAGTACTGATTCTGTTTAAGAACTTGAAGAGTCAAGAAAATTAATTTATGCAGATAGATACCACATCAGCAGTTACTTCTGGGGTTGGAGAGTAGACTAACAGAAAGAAGGAATGAGTAAACTTTCTGGGGTGATGAAAATGTTTCAATCGTTATATGCATTTGTCAAAATTGAAAGTTACATTTAAGATATATAAATCATGTATAAAATATATAATTATGTATAAGTTACATATACATTGTTACACAAATAATGTCTCATTGAAATAAAAATACATGGAAATAATTTTATTAAAAAACATCTTAAGTTGTTGGAAAAAAGAAAAAGTATGAATGTGTTAAACTTTTTTAATAATGCAAAGTTTCTGGCACATAGTCAATTATAAACTATAAACTCTTTAGAATTGTGGTGTTTTCAAACACCAATAACTGATTCTATGATTCTCTGAACACCAACTTGGGTTTTTAGTAATTCAATTCAATTCTGACACAACCTACCTATAGTTAGAGTCAGGTCTCACAAAGTTAAAGAGCTCAGCACAAGACTATCACCACTGAAGATGCCAATCCCAAGTCCTGGGCCACACGTGCTTTGGACTGACTGGCTATAAATCAGGGGTTCCCAAACATCTTAAGATTAAATAGTTTGCTAAAATGGCTCACAGAACACACTTTAGTTATGTTTATCAGATATTATAAAGACTACAAATGAACACATAGATGAAAAGATACAGAGGAAGAAGTTTAGAAGGGTCCCCAGTGCAGGAGTGTCCATCTGTGGAGTTGGGATGTCCCACCCTCTCTACAAGTGAATGCATTAACCATCCCCAAACCCTCTGGACCCAGTAGTTTAAGGATTTTCTTAGAGATTTCATCACATAGCATGATCAATTTTTAGCTCACTGTCCAACTTGTTTCTCCTTCCCTAAGATGGGGAGTGCGATGGGGCTTAAATTTCTAGCTTTGTAATAAAGATTTGATCTTCTGGTGACCAGTCTAGGGCCCACCAAGACTCATTATTTGAGAATAACAGATGTTCCTACCACACAGGAAATTTATAGGGGACTTAGGAGCTCTGTCAGGAACAGGGAACCAAGACCAAGTATTGCACAAGAGGCTCCTATCACACCTATCACTCAGGAAATTATAAGGGTTTTAGGAGTTCTTTGTCAGGCACTAGGGATGGAGACCAAAGGTATATTTCTTATTATACCATAGGAATGAAGAAATATATTTATGCCTTAGGAAGTTTTAAGATGCACCTAACGAAGAAAATGATTTATTCTTTTTTTTTTTTTAAGATTTTTATTTATTTATTGACAGAGACATAGCAAGAGAAGGAACACAAACAGGGGCAGTGTGAGAGAGAGAAGCAGGCTTCCTGCCAAGCAGGGAGCCCGATACCGGGCTAGATCCCAGGACTCTGGGATCATGACCTGAGCCAAAGGCAGATGCTTAATGACTGAGCCACCCAGGCACCCCAGAAATGATTTATTCTTATGTTTGCCTAGAATAAAAGTAACTATAAATAGGATAAAATGAAGTGTTCTACAGGCTGGCGATAAAGTAGAAATAGGAGAGACTGGAGTTCCTAAGAAGTAGAAATCACAAAATACTTAGAAAACTTGCAAAGGATTCAAGAGAAAGTTTATAGGGGTAGAAATGAGATAAAGGGGGGAAGGGGGTAGAGAAAGAACTTTTGGCAAGGGTTTGCCCTGATCAGAGAATTTAATTAATAATGAATATAGTGTATTCAAAGAACAGTGAAGAGACCCATTTCCATCAGTTGTAAGACTTGTGAAAAGACAAAATTGAACAAAACATTTGAAAAATAAAATAGATTGTTAAGAGACTCAAATATCAAGATAGACTGGTTATTTGAAGAACAACGAAAAATCCTTGGACATTTTATTATTATTATTATTGTCATTATTATTTTATTATCATGATTAGCGTACTCTAATCTCTATCACCTACTTCACCCCTTATTCCCCTCCCCTTGGGTAACCATCAATTTGTTCCTTTTTTAAGATTTTATTTATTTACTTTGACAGAGAGAGAGAGATCACAAGTAGGCAGAGAGGCAAGCAGAGAAAGAGGGAGAAGCGGACTCCTCTCCAAGTAGAGAGCCCAATGTGGGGCTCAATCCCAGGACCCTGAGATCATGACCCGAGCCGAAGGCAGAGGCTTAAGTCAGTGAGCCACCCAGGTGCCCCTAAGAGTCTGTTTCTTGTTTCCCTTTTCTTCCTTTGCACATTTGTATTGTTTCTTAAATTCTACGTATGAGTGAAGTCATATGATACTTGTCATTCTCTGACTGACTTATTTACCTTAGCATAATACTCTTTAGTTCTATCCATGTTGTTGTAAATAGCAAGATTTCTTTTTATGGCTGAAGAAATATTCCATTGTATATATATACCATATCTTATCTTTTCAAGATTTAATTTTAATTCCAGATAGTTAATATACAGTGTACTATTAGTTTCCAGTGGACAATACTGTGATTCAGCACTTCCATACAACACCCAGTGCTCATCAGGATAAGTGCACTCCTTGATCTCCATCACTTAATTCACCCATTCCCCCATCCACCTCCCCTTGAGTAACCATCAGTTTATTCTCTTGACTAGAGAGTCTGTTACTTGGTTTGCTTCTCTCTCTCTTTTTCTCCCCCTTTGCTTATTTTGTTTGTTTGTTTTGTTTGTTTTTTTGTTGTTGTTGTTGTTTTGTTAAATTCCACATATGAGTGAAATCAGATGGTATTTGCCTTTCTCTGATTGACTTATTTCACTCAGCATAATACTCCGTAGCTCCACCTATGTCATCGCAAATGGCAAGACTTCATTCCTTTATATGTTTAATATTCCACTGTATATATACCACCTCTTCTTTATCCATTCATCAGTTGATGGACACTTAGGCTATTTCCATAATTTGGAAGATAATGTTGTTATAAGTATTGGGGTGCATGTATCCCTTTGAATAAACATTTTTGTATTTGGGGGATAAATACTCTGTAGTGCAGTTCCTGGATAGTAGGATAGTTCTAGTTTTAATTTTTTTGAGGAACCTCCACACTATTTTCCACAGTGACTGTACCAGTTTGCATTCCCACCAACAGTGAATGAGTGTTCCTTTCTCTCCACATCCTCACCAACACTTTTCATTTCTTGTGTTTTTGACTTTAGCCATTCTGAGAGGTGTAAATAGTGATATCTCATCATGGTTTTAATTTGCATTTCCCTGATGATCAATGATATTGAGCATATTTTCATGTGTCTATTGGCCATCTGTACATCTTCTGTGGAGAAATATCTGTTTATGTCTTCTGCCCATTTTTAAATTAGATTGTTTTTTTGGTGTTGAGTTTGATAAGTTATATATAGATTTTGGATACTAATCCTTTATCAAAATATGTCATTTGCTGCAAATATCTTCTCCCATTGGGTAGGGTGCCTTTTAGTTTTGTTGATAGTTTCCTTCACTGTAGAGAGACTTTTTATTTTTACATATTCCCATACTTTATTTTTGCTTTTATTTCCCTTGTGTCAAGAGACGTATCTAGAAAAATGTTGCTATGGTTGATGTCAGAGATGCTGCTGTTTGTGCCTTATTCAAGGATATTATGATTTTAGGTCTCACATTTAGGTCTTTAATCTATTTGGAGTTTATTTTTATATATGGTGAAAGAAAGTGGTCCAGTTTCATTCTTTTGCATGTTGCTGTCCACTTTTCCCAACACCATTTGTCAAAGAGACTGCCCTTTGTCTCTTTGGATATTCATTCTTCCTTTGTTAAACCCATACGATTATGGTTTTATTTCTGGGTTTTCTATTCTAACCCACTGATCTGTGTGTTTATTTTTATAATAGTAACAAACTGTTTAATTACTGCTGCTTTGTAATATAACTTGAAATCTGGAATTATAATAACTTCCAGTGTTGTATTCCTTTTTCAAGATTGCTTTGGCTACTCAATGTCTTTTGTGGTTCCATACAAATTTTAGGATTGTTTATTCTAATTCTGTGAAGAATGTTGTTGGTATTTTGATAACAGTAAGTCACTTTGGGTTGTTTTGGGTAGTATAGATATTTTAACAATATTTGCTTTTCTAATTCATTAGCATGAAATGTCTTTCCATTTCTTAGCAATCATCTTGAATTTTTTTCATCAATGTTTTATAGTTTTCAGAGTACAGTTTGGAAAGCAATTGTAAATGGGATTGTTTTCTTAATTTCACTTTTCGTTGTTGTATTATTAGTTTATAGAAATGCAACAGATTTCGGTGCAGTGATTTTGTATCCTACAGTTTTATTGAATTTATGTATCATTTATAGTAGTTTTTTGGTGATCTTTAGGGTTTTACATATATACTATCATGTCATCTGAAAATAGTGAGAGTTTTACTGCTTCCTTACCAGCTTGGGTGAATTTTATTTCATTTTGTTGTCTACTTGCTGTAACTAGGACTTCCAGTACTAACTTGAATGAAAGTGGCTAGAATGGACATTCTAGACTTTTTTCTGATTTTAGGGGAAAAGGCCTCAGTTTTTCCCCATTGAGAGTGATGTTGGGTGTGGGTTTTTTATATAAGGCCTTTATTATATCAAGATGTGTTCCCTGTAGAGCTACTTTGCAAAGGTTTTTATCATGAATAGATGTTGTACTTTGTCAGGTGCTTTTTCTGCATCTATTGAAATGATCTTATGGCTTTTATCCTTTCTCTTATTGATGTAATGTATCACATTGATTGTTTTGCTAGTATTGAACCACACTTTCATCCCAAGAATAAATCCCACATGATCATGGTATGTGATTCTTTAAAATGTATTATTGGATTTGGCTTGACTTTTTTTTTTTTTTTAAGGATTTTTTTTTTTTTTTAAGGTTTTGAGAGATCATTTTTATTAGAAATCTGTGCGAGTGTCATGGGGTCAGGTAAAAATACAACAGAGCCAGGATGTCTGACAAAATAGAAGAATATGTCCAAATAAGTAAACTGTAAATCCCAATACAATACTATTTCTATTTTAAAGATGTTTTTGCTTATATTTTACCTTCTACTACCTATCTAGAATATCTATCTTAATAACGTTAATTTATTATTTATCTTCCTTTTTCAGTTTTGTTTTTGTGTGCGGGGTGGAAAATATTTATTTCAGATTTATATCCACATTTATTTCAGATTCCATACCTCAAAATATTTAATATTTGAGGGATAAGATAGGGGATGCATTTAGATAGATAGATGATAGCTAGCTAGATAATAGATAGATTGAAGGATGATAGATTACAAATATGATTATCTAAGTATATAATTTTTTTTCAGCATAACAGTATTCCTTGTTTTTTGCACCACACCCAGTGCTCCATGCAATCTGTGCCCTCTCTAATACCCACTACCTGGTTCCCCCAACCTCCTACCCCTGCCCCTTCAAAACCCTCAGATTGTTTTTCAGAGTCCATAGTCTCTCATGGTTCACCTCCCCTTCCAATTTCCCCCAACTCCCTTCTCCTCTCTAACTCCCCTTGTCCTCCATATTATTTGTTATGCTCCACAAATAAGTGAAACCATATGATAATTGACTCTCTTTGCTTGACTCATTTCACTCAGCATAATCTCTTCCAGTCCCATCCATGTTGCTACAAAAGTTGGGTATTCATCCTTTCTGATGGAGGCATAATACTCCATAGTGATATGGACCACATCTTCCTTATCTATTCATCCGTTGAAGGGCATCTTGGTTCTTTCCACAGTTTGGCAACCGTGGCCATTGCTGCTATAAACATTGGGGTACAGATGGCCCTTCTTTTCACTACATCTGTATCTTTGGGGTAAATACCCAGTAGTGCAATTGCAGGGTCATAGGGAAGCTCTATTTTTAATTTCTTGAGGAATCTCCACACTGTTCTCCAAAGTGGCTGCACCAACTTACATTCCCACCAACAGTGTAAGAGGGTTCCTCTTTCTCCACATCCCCTCCAACACATGTTGTTTCCTGTATTGCTAATTTTGGCCATTCTAACTGGTGTAAGGTGATATCTCAATGTGGTTTTAATTTGAATCTCCCTGGTGGCTAGTGATGATGAACATTTTTTCATGTGTCTGATAGCCATTTGTATGTCTTCATTGGAGAAGTGTCTGTTCATATCTTCTGCCCATTTTTTGATATGATTATCTGTTTTGTGTGTGTTGAGTTTGAGGAGTTCTTTATAGATCCTGGATTTCAACCTTTTGTCTGTACTGTCATTTGCAAATATCTTCTCCCATTCCGTGGGTTGCCTCTTTGTTTTCTTGACTGTTTCCTTTGCTGTGCAGAAGCTTTTGATTTTGATGAAGTCCCAAAAGTTTATTTTCACTTTTGTTTCCTTTGCCTTTGGAGACATATCTTGAAAGAAGTTGCTGTGGCTGATATCAAAGAGGTTACTGCCTATGTTCTCCTCTAGGATTTGATGGATTCCTGTCTCACGTTGAGGTCTTTTATCCATTTTGAGTTTATCTTTGTGTATGGTGTAAGAGAATGGTCAAGTTTCATTCTTCTACATATAGTTGTCCAGTTTCCCCAGCACCATTTATTGAAGAGACTGTCTTTTTTTTCCACTGTATATTTTTTCCTGTTTTGTTGAAGATTATTTGACCATAGAGTTGAGGGTCCATATCTGGGCTCTCTACTCTGTTCCACTGGTCTATGTGTCTGTTTTTATGCCAGTACCATGCTGTCTTGGTGATCACAGCTTTGTAGTAAAGCTTGAAATCAGGTAACGTGATGCCCCCACTTTTATTTTTGTTTTTCAACATTTCCTTAGCGATTCGGGGTCTCTTCTGGTTCCATACAAATTTCTGGATTATTTGCTCCAGCTCTTTGAAAAATACCGGTGGAATTTTGATTGGAATGGCATTAAAAGTATAGATTGCTCTAGGCAGTATAGACATTTTAACAATGTTTATTCTTCTGATCCAAGAGCATGGAATGGTCTTCCATCTTTTTGTGTCTTCAATTCTTTCATGAATGTTCTGTAGTTCCTTGAGTACGGATCCTTTAACTCTTTGGTTAGGTTTATTCCCAGGTATCTTATGGTTCTTGGTGCTATAATAAATGGAATCGATTCTCTAATTTCCCTTTCTGTATTTTCATTGTTAGTGTGTAAGAAAGCCACTGATTTCTGGACATCGACTTTGTATCCTGCCACGTTACTGAATTGCTGTATGAGTTCTAGTAGTTTGCGGGTGGAGTCTTTTGGGTTTTCCATATAAAGAATCATGTCATCTGCAAAGAGAGAGAGAGTTTGACTTCTTCATTGCCAATTTGGATACCTTTTATTTCTCTTTGTTGTCTGATTGCTGTTGCTAGGACTTCTAATACTATGTTGAACAAGAGTGGTGAGAGTGGGCATCTTTGTCGTGTTCCTGATCTCAACGGGAAGGCTGCAAGCTTTTTCCCATTGAGGATGATATTTGCTGTGGGTCTTTCATAGATAGAATTTATGAAATTCAGGAATGTTCCCTTTTTGAGGATTTTTGTATCTATATTCATTGGAGACGTTGGCTGGTAGTTCTCTCTTTTTTTTTTTTTTTTTTTGTGTGTGTGTGTGTTGTCTTTATCTGGTTTTGGTGTCAGGGCGATGTTGGCCTCATAGAATGAATTTGGAAGTTTTCCTTCTATTTTTTGTTTTTAATAGTTTGAGAGGAATGGAATGGGTATCAATTCTTCTTTAAATGTTTGGTAAAACTTACCTTTGAGGCTATCCGATCCTGGACTTTTGTTTGTTGGGAGTTTTTTGATTATTGCAGTACAGGTAATTGGTCTGTTCAAATTTTCTATTTCTTTCTGCTTTAGTTTTGGTGGGTTATATATTTCTAGGAATTTATCCATTTCTTCTAGGTTGTCTAATTTTTTGGCTTATAGATTTTCACAAACCTTGAATATTTTTAATTGGAATGATTATAATGAAGCATTCTTTTAGGAAGATCAGTTCATTTATTCCACAAATGTAAAAATATACCATATTATTCATTATTCTTTAATTCTGGGTGTAATTAATGACAGAGATTTTGAGTTTGACCAGATAATAATTATTTTCATAGATGGTAATTTGTATTCTTGAGGTAAAAATGGCTCAATATGTATTGAGCACTTTATCAGGTAGAGCTTGGTTTGAAAAACAGATATCAAGTTTTTATCCACATACTTATTTTCTGTATCCCTTTGTTAACATTCTTTCAATAATATTAATTCCATGTTTTAATTATTACAAAAAACTACTAGTCATTGCCCTTGAATCAATTTAAATATGTAACTAAAGTCAAGCTGACAATAGACTAGAGAGTCATATTAAAAAAAAGGAACAGTAGGCACAATGAGATGAGGATGGACACTTCCTTCAACTGACCACCAGCCACTCACTCTGCTCCCTCCATGGTGCTTGTAGGGGTAAAAAATAGCAGCAGTGAAGCGAGCAGTTGGTAGGAAAGATGTATTTTTTTTTTTTTTTAAAGCATGCAAACTGACAGATGCATAAAAGGATTTAGATTGTCTTTATGCTGCATAAAGTGTCCTAATATAAAATTTAAAAATGATTTGGGAGACAAGATGGCAGTGGTAAAAGCATAGTCTTTTTCTTTTTTAACCTTTCTAAACAGGAAGAAAAATATGACTGAATTGGATGTCAGTCATAGTATAAAAACCATATATATATTGTGAAATTTGATAAATCCTTACCATGAACACTGGTAGATTTCATGATGCATGAAGAAATATTTTAAGTTTTTATTTTTTTTTTTTTACAACTAATCAGTGAGAAATAAGATGAGACACAGAAAAAACCTCAAGGGGGAAAAAAAAACTTTTTTCCTAAAAAGGTAGCAGAGAATTGAAATAAGTAATAAGATTGGAAAATGTGGAAAATGGAAAAAAAAATGGAAAAGAACAAAGATTGGAAAAATCTAATTTTAGATTCTCTCATTTTAAGCCATTAAAAACACATGTATGCTAATAGTTGTATATTACATTTTAAAAGTTATTTAATTCATTCTATCCAGCATTTTCCTATTTTGTTTTCTTATTCCACCAATAATAATATAAATTAATACATATTTAAGAACTGCTCTGGCCATTCACTGGTACTTTGTGTGCGTGTGTGTGTGAAAACATTGTTTTATTGGAGAACTGTGTTCAGATGTTAAAAATTGTACAATTATTAGTAACATCTTTTACTCAAGTGACTCTAGTTATTCCATCCAACAGTGTTGCAAACACATCTTTAAAAGAAGTAACACTGCCTTTATTCATATACAATGCTAGCATCCTTACAAACATCTTTAATGAGCTTTAGAGTGTATTTTATTTTATTTTTATATTTTATTTTATTTTATTTTATTGCAATTCCAGTATAGTTAACATACAGTGTTATATTAGTTTCAGATGTATAATATAGCGATTCAACACTTCCGTACAGCACCCAGCACTCATCATGACAAGTGCATTCCTTCATTGTCATCACCTATCTAACTATCCTCCAACCCCCTCCCCTACGGTATCCCTCAGTTTGTTCCCTATAGTTAATTTTCCCTCTATCTCTCAGACATTTTTACAAATATTATCTTTGGTCTTCAAAAGGCCTATGAAACATATATAGTATCATCTTCATTGCCCAGATGAGGAAATTAGGTTCAGAGATGTTGAGCCTTTTCTCCAAGTAGGGCCTGGTACTTGAGTATGTTCTTAGATTTGTGAAATTCTAATCCATGATCCTTCCAAGTGCTGCAGGTGTAGACTCTTCATTATCCCCAGAGCACCTGGCACAATGCTCTCTATGTTGTAGGTGATCAATTAACACTTATTTAGCTAACATGAATTTGATGAGGCATTTTAGTCCTGTGCAACCAAGATTTCTGACTCTAACTAATTGTAAGAAACACAAATTAATTGTAAGAATATATCATCAAATCACTAACAGCTTCAGTTTCCTCAATTATAACATGAAGATAACAAAACTGTAAGAATTAAATGATAGTACGTAGTATTAACTACTCTACATGTGGTGTAATGCTAGTCCACATTTATACATAATGCTGTTAGCTCACTGGCCATGTTAATACAGCATTTAATCATGAAGCACATTGGTTCATCATTCTAAATTTCTTTTATGGAGCAAAATTTTTTATTTTAAAATATATATATATTTTTTTTATTTTTCTCTTTTTCTATCTTTTCATAAAACAGCAGTCATAAGGTAGTTTTAAGAATAGTGGTAAAACGAAGTACAGGGTTTAGGGTCTAATCTGTTACTTAGGCCAAAAACTAACACATTTTTGTTCTCTAATCTTTACCTTTGGTAAGCCCTACAGGGCTGTATATCAGTGAATTTAAGACCACCTCCTGTTACTCATTTTTTATTGGCTAATAGTTCTTAGCTCAACCTTACAGTATTCGTTAGGCTTGTCAAAAATATTAAATTGGCTGGACAATTTTATGAGATAATGGAAATGTGTTTTCTCTCTTCTTGATTCTATAAAAGCAGTAAATGGTCTGCTTGAGCTGTACATTGTATGATACAGGATATGGTCAGAGTACTATTGTCATGGTTTATGGGGCTAGTCTGGATAGCCATATCCTGTGACTAGAATGAAAGATAGAAGTAAGAAGGACAAAATGACCTACAGAAATTTTGTATTTCTAAATTTCATGTCAAAATGTTCTAAATGGCCAGGCTATGTATCTTTAAAGGTATATCCAAAAATATATATCTGTATATTCTGTATATATATCTGTATATATTAGTATATCTGAAAATATACTGAAGGAGAAATTTAACCTTTTAGTGAAGACCAGGAAAAACCTCAAGCTTCCTGATGCAACATTATAGAATGACTTTAAAATCTTCTTCAGGAAAAAAAATCACTAGAGGATTAAATGTTTCTTGAAAATCTCCTTCTTTTATATGGTTTGATATCTGTCCCTAAGCCTAAGCACTTACATTTTTGACTGTGATAGGAAATATACAGCTAAAAGAATTTTGTCTAACAGTGTTAATATTTGAGGTTTGAGACTCTGTTGGTGATACTGTGCATGTTCTGGAACCTCAGTGTTTAAGTTAAAAGATTCTAAATTTTAAAAACTGTGAGCATGATTTTAGGAATAAAGAGAATTATTTTACCTTTTCTCCATACTGACAAGTCCACCCTGTAGTGTTCCCTACCTTTGTCTCTTCCATTTTAATAAAAAATCGTGCTTGTTTATTGAACATGTCATGTGGTCAGTTTCCAAATTTTTTGTCCAGAAACTGTGTTTATTCAATTGTCCAAGAGGTCTATTTTCCTCGGATATGATTTGATCCATTGTTAAAGATATTAGTTTCATTTGTTTATTTCTAAAACCTTAAGATTCAGGTCATTATGGTCACCGGTCTTCAGTATGCAATGGTTAAGTTACTTATTTCCATTCCATAAAATGTGTTAACTACTGTGGAAGAAACAAATATTTAAAAATATAAACCATATTAATTATGGTCTGTTTATACTTTGCCTAGCAGAGGTCAAAAATCAAATGTGATTATGAGTGTGTCATATAAATGATTGAAATGGGTTCCTGTGGTAGAGTAAGTAGTTGTGGAGCCTGATGAACTGGAGAAAGCATGACCTATCCAATAGTATTCAAAATGTGTGAATAAGCTGCTCTTCTAGCCAAACAAATTCCATAATAAGCTGAGAGATGCAACAGAGCTAGAATGAAGGAACTCTATTTCTCTCTTTGGGAGGGAGTGCTCACTTAAGGAAAAACAATCATGACCAGCGCTATGGTTTCACTTAGAGCTCTAGGCAGGCAGGTAGGGATGCAGATCTAACAAAATAGGGATGAGGAATTCAAATGGAATGTATAAAGACGTAGTTAGTTAAAATCTGAACTGAATTTCTGTAGTAATGTCGGTACAAGTCTATGTTTTTCTTTTCCACTTAAAGACGTAGAACAGTGATATTGGAGCTCAAGACCACAGGTTCTAAACTGTTCATTAAGATTAAGGAACTTTTTAGCATGAGCTATGACAACAAGGGCATATTACTATAATAGGTCTCTGTCCTCAGTAGCATATCTGTAAAATAGTGATGATAATAATAGTATCTACCTCCATATTTGTTTAAAAGATAAAATGACAATATTTTTAAAGTTTTAAAATTTAAAAATATATTTTTTAAGATTTTATTTATTTATTTGACACCCACAGAGAGAGAGAGAGATCATAAGTAGGCAGAGAGGCAAGCAGAGAGGGAGGGGGGGGGAAGCAGGCTCCCTGCTGAGCAGAGAGCCCAATGTGGGGCTCGATCCCAGGACCCTGGGATCATGAACTGAACAGAAGGCAGAGGCCTAATCCACTGAGCCACCCAGGCACCCCTAAAATTTAAAAATATTTTAAATTTAAAATAAATTTATTTAAATAATAAATAAGTAAATTTATTTAATTTATTTAAATTTAAATAAATTTAATAAAAATAAAATAAATTTAAAAATAAATTTAAATTTAAAAAAATTTTTAAAGTTTTAAAATTTAAAAATATTACACAAACATTTGTTATCATGAAGTAATGAACAACTGATAATGATTAATCTTAACATTTTTCTACATACTTGACTAAATACTAAAAATTCAATTTTCTAGACCTCAGTAAAGTGGGAGACAATACATCTTTTTATTGCATATAAAGTCAGAGATTATTAGAGCCATCAGAAAACTTACAGAACCTCATACCCAACCCCTGATTATAAGTGAAAGATCTTATAACCAGTTAGTATAAATAACTTGTTTCTAACTATACTGGTTAGAACAAGAAATAAATGACTAGAATATATATTTTCCCTGAACACCAGACCTCAAGATTTTCCTGAGACTCTCTGCTGGATATATAAATAAACATGTTATTTTCTCCCTATCATTGGTAATCAGTCAGCTAGAAATTGTCCCCGTAAAGATTAACATAGTCTTAGAATATGGCCAAAGCAAAGGTATTTTTTAGAACTCTTGGTTGGCTTTTATGTGTAACAAAGGTTAAGAACCATGAACCTAAAAGTGATTTTCTCACTAAGCCTCTGTTGGAATGACCCCTTCTCTCATCACCATGCTTTTATTCAAATAACCTCCACTTGAAAGTTGAAGATTGTTATTATATATACCATTTCATTTATCTGTTCTTTTATTAATGTGAATATTTATTAAATATTTGTATGTGTCTAATGAACTAGGTGTTGAGATTACAAGAACTTTAAGAAAGCAAATACCTTGGCTTTTACCATCTGTGCTGACAGGACCTCCACAAATGTTGAAATTATCAGTGTTAATGAATAAAACAAAATATGGGGGAGATGCTATTTGTAGATAACATGATTTTAAACATAGTAATTCTAAAGAATCCACAAAAAACTACTAGAACTAATGAACAAATTCAGCAAAGCTGAAGATTAAATCAACATACAAAAATCAGTTTTAAAAAAATCAGTTTTACTTCTATACAAGAGAAAACTATGAAATCATTTCCATTTTTGGTGGAGTCCAAAAGGATAAAATACTTAAGAATAAACTGTGCCAAGGAGGTGAAAGATTTGCTGACTGAAAACTACAAAACTTTGGTGAAAGTCATTAAAGAAGTTCTAAATAAATCAAAAGACATCCCATGTTCCTGGTATCAAAGACTTAATATTGTTAAAATGGCAATACTGCCCTAAATAATTTAGTTTCAATGCAATCCCTATGAAAATCCCAATGGCACTTTTTTCCAGAAATGAATGCAAATGTAATCTTAAAATCATGTGGAATTCAAAGGGGCTTCGCATGGCAGAGACAATACTGAAAAGAAGAACAAAGAGAGCTTCTCAACTTCAAAACTTACTAAGTAGCTACAGTAATCAAAAAAGTGTCATACATGAATAAAGATAGACATAAACCTATGGAATAGAAATAAATTCATGCATATAGCCAACTGATATTTAGCAATTGTGTGAAAGCCATGCAGTGGGGAAAGGATAATCTAGTTAGCAAATGGGGCTGGGAAAAGTGAATGCCCACATACAAAAGAATGACGTTGAACCCTTTCCTTATATTGTATAGAAAAACTAATTCAAAATGGAGCAAATACATAAATATAAAAGCTAAACACATAAAGCACTTAAATGATAAATATTCATGACCTTGGATTTAGCAATGTATGCTAAGTTATGACACCAAAAGCATGAGAAACAACATTAAAAAATAGATAAGGGGCGCCTGGGTGGCTCAGTGGGTTAAAGCCTCTGCCTTCAGCTCGGGTCATGATCTCAGGGTCCTGGAATCGAGCCCCACATCGGGCTGTCTGCCCTACAGGGAGCCTGCTTCCTCCTCTCTCTGCCAGTCTCTCTGCCTACTTGTGATCTCTGTCAGTTAGATAAATAAATAAAAATCTTTAAAAAAATAGATAAAATTAAACTTCATAAAAATTAGAAACTTTTATATAAAAAACATTATCAAGAATTATTTTTTTAAAGATTTTATTTTTTTATTTGAGAGAGAGAGAGCATGAGCAGGGGGAAGGGGAAAAGAGAGAAGAAGAAGGAGACTACTCACTGATCAGGGAGCCCAATGCAGGGCTCAATGAGGGGCTCAATCCCAGGTCTCTGAGATCATGATCCGAGCCAAAGGCAGATGCTTAACCAACTGAGCCACTCAGGCACCAACATTATCAAGTAATTTTAAAAGAACCTACACAGTGGGAAAAAAAAATTTGTAAATCATATCTGATAAGAATCTGCTCTCCAGAGTATACAAAAAACCCTTCCACCTCAATGACAAAATATAAACAATCAAATTATAAAATGGGCAAAGATCCCTGAATAAACATTTTTTCCAAAGAAGATATACCTGCGGCCAAGAAAACATCAGAAGATGCTCAGCATCATTAGTAACTGAGGAAACGAAAACCCAAATCACAATGTGGTACCATTTTGACTTACTAGAATGACTATTAAAAAATAAGGGGAAATTTTAAGTGTTGGTGAGGATGTGCAGAAATTAGAAACTTCATACATTGATGATGGGAATATATAATGGCATAGCTTCTATGGAAAACAATTTGATTTTTCCTCAGAAAGTTAAGTATATAACTCCATGGGACCTAGCAATTCCACTTCTATATATATTCCTCCAAATAACTGAAAACTAGCATTCAAACAAATATTTCATGGTGGTACTACTCACAATAGTCAAAATGTGGAAACAACCCAATGTCTTTTAACTGATGAGGAGATAAACAAAATGTGGCATATACACACAATGGAATATTATTTGGCCATACAAAGGATTGAAATACTAATATGTACTATGGTATGAATGAACCTCAAAAACATTTTGTTAAATGAAAGAGGCTGGACCCAAAAGGTCACACATTATATGACTCCATTTATATGGAAGATCCAGAATAGGTAAATATATAGAGAAGAGTGCATCAATGCTTGCCAGGGTCTGAGGAAAGGGAAATGGTGAGTATTAAGAGACTTTTTGGTAGAGTAATAAAAATGTTCTGCAATTTTTTAGAGGTGGTGGTTGCACAACATTGTGACTATACTAAATGCCACTGAATTATACACTTTAAAATAGATGAAACTAGACAAAACCAGAGAGGGAGACAAACCGTAAGAGACTCTTAATTTCATGAAACAGACTGAGGGTGGCTCAAG
The DNA here is from genome assembly GCF_010015895.1 of Lontra canadensis. Taxonomy (NCBI): domain Eukaryota; kingdom Metazoa; phylum Chordata; class Mammalia; order Carnivora; family Mustelidae; genus Lontra; species Lontra canadensis. The sequence goes on along the minus strand of NW_022631017.1, from coordinate 351,300 downwards.
GGAAGGGAGAGAGTGATAAGGTGGCTGGGTGATGGACATTGGGGAGGGTATCTGCTGTGGTGAGCACTGTGAATTATATTAAGACTGGTGAAATCACAGACCGGTACCCTTGAAACAAATACTACATTATATATAATAAATAAATAAATAAATAAATAAATAAATAAATACAAAAAACATTAAAAATTAAGATATAAAATAATTACTTCTGTTATGGGGATTTCATCTCTATTAAAAAATTCTTAATAATGGAAACAAGGGAGCCTGCTATTTGCATAAGCCTGAGAATAGCCCCTGTTCTCATTAGCCACCACACTGGAAAACCTCGGCATTCATAAGGTATTAGGATATACAGAAAGGTGGTTGTCTCAAGAATGAGGAAAAATTAGCCTTACATTGAGCAAAACTTCTCTTTTACCACTTAACAAAACAAAACTCAAATGGATAAAATCTCTGGAGAATTTAATTGCAGTCCACAACAAAGCTCAATAATATTGACAGGAACACAAATATATGCACCATCTAACAAAGATAAAACTCATAATATCTACCATCCATTGAAAAATTACCAGGTGTACAAAGAAAACATAACTCTTAATGAAGAGGAAAATAAATTAATCAAAATCAACCTGACTAGCACAGATGCTAGAATTAGCAGTTAGAATTAAAAGTTGTTATTATGTTAGAATTAAAAGCTATAACTGCATATCATGCGATCAAAGAGTTACTTGGAGATATGGAAGACATAAGAAAGTATCCAAATTCATAGAGCCAAAAATTATGTCTAAGACATAAACACACTAAATGGGACTAATGGAAAATTAAACATCGCAGAGGAAAATATTAGCTAACTGAAGATATAGTAATTAAAACTATACAAAGACACATTGAGAAAAGAAAATAAATTTAAAGAGTGAACAAGGCATCAGTCAGTTGTGAAATAATTTTAAATTATCTAATATACGTGTAATTGGAGGCCTTAAAGGAAAAGAGAGCAAGGATAAGATACAGAAAATATTTGAAGAAGAAATAACCAAAACTTTTCCAAATTTGACTAAATTTGGCATATAATAGGTGAAAGAATCCATCACCAGCTGATCCACACTGCAAGAAATCTAAAAGGAAGTCCTTAAGGCAGAAGAAAAATCATGCTAGATGTAAATATATATCTACACAATGGACAATGAGTACCAGAAATGTTAGCTGTGTCAAAAATTTAAGAATATTTTCTGTTATTAAACTTTCCTTGAAAAATAATTGATTTTTAAACAAAATTAACATGAGTGTAGTTCGGAGTTTATAATTTACACAAAGGGAAAATGTATGCCAACAAATGCACAAAAGTAAAGAGGGGGGAGAGTGAAAGTGTACTGTTTAAGGTTATCATAGCTGAAGTGTCATACCATCACATCAATGTAGACTGGTGAGTTAAAGATGCATAAAGATACATGACTATAAAGCATAAAGCAATAAACCATACAGCAGTTACTAAAATAACATAAGGATCATAAGTAGTGAGTTAACTAAGAAAATAAAATAAGAATATGATGAATGGCTAAAATGAATAATAACAATAATAGATTAATAACACAAAGTGTTGGTGAGAACATATGGCAATAGAAACTTTTAGACACTATTGCTGGGGGTATATTTCATCACTTTCAAAAATATTTGATGTCGTGGCCAGCGCGACAAATCGACCAGGAACGTGAGGGTAAGAGGATGCTGAAAAGAAATTAAGAGACAAAGAGATGGGGGCAGGAGGAGCACCAAGGAGGATGTCCAATAGTGCCAATTTTATTCAAGGCTGTGAGGCATTTTATAGCTAACAGAAACAATCATAAGAAAAGTGTCTATTTCTAGCTGATTACTAAAGAGTTTGCAACAAGCACAGAAAATCCTTCAAGCTTTCCCATTATCTATTTCCTAGACATCAATAGCAGACCTTCTAGTGCCAGATGTACTGACTTCAAGGCCACTCAAGACACAGTTTATGTAAGCACAGCTCAGTCTTACAGTGGTGTAGTCTATAGCCCATGCAAGGACAGCAAGGACCAGCCAAGAATTTATGACCCCGACCAAATCGTTTCTGACTAGCGAATGTGTGGGAAGTCATGTAGGCGAGCGCACAACACGTAGCACAGACCTTTCTCACTGCTGCTCGACTTTATCGACCTAAGCCTTTTGTTCGGCCATTCAGCCTTTAAAGGAGGCCCAAGTCAGGGCCTGGTTTGGTTCTCGTCTCAAGCCTTACCATGACCTCCCACAATTTGAGAGTATCTAATAAAGCTGAACATACACACACTGTATGATGAAATAATTTCACCCCTATACATTCCTATATGTATATAACTATACATATATGTGAAATTGAATATCATAATGAGTAAAGTGAAGCATATTTACACAATGGAATATTGTAAAGCAACGAGAATAAATAAAGCATGCTACATGTAATAACATAGATGAATTTCATGAACATACTGTTGAGCTAAAGATGCCACAGACATGGAACATATCTTGTATCATTTCCTTTATGTATGATTCTATGGTGCTAAAAGTCAAGATAGTGACTAACTTTGGGGGCCAGTTGTAACTGGATTTGAGAAAGGGGACTTCTGAGTTGCTTGTGAGGGTCTATTCCCTGAAATAGATAGTAGTTACCTGAAAATAGTCGCTTTGTGGGAATCTATTATTTACGGTATAGATTTTACTTAAGTGTGTACATTATAATTTTTAAAAGTGCACTTAAAAATCGCGTAGTGAAAGCTGGATAACTGAGAGCAAATATAGTTTAAACTTTCAAGCCCTTCCAGTCTCCAAGGTCTGTCAAATGCCAAAAACTTCTATTACAATGCTACCTAGCTCTATACATGATGAGGACTTAAGATGTTGAAGATAAAGCAGGTATGATGGTGAAGGTGATGGGAAAAAGAATGCTTCCTTTTGCAAGAACTATGATGCATGTAATTTTGTAATTCTAAAAAAAAAAAAAGTATAAAAAGAGAAATTTGAACCTTTCTACCCAGAATAAACTGATGCTGATCTTTTTGTAGCGTTTACATCCAAAGTTTGTTTTTGTGTGTAGATGGTTTTATAGTTTGATTTGTCTTGGTTTTTTGCATAGATGTAAACAATAAACACATTGTTTAAGTGCCTTTTTTGGTCATTCAGAGCATATAGTGAATGTTTTTTGCATTTTAATAATTGTGTTCCTATCATTGTACTTTCAATGATGATAACTGCAGCCTATTTCACATTAAAAACATGAAGACTTCCCCTTAGTATTTTACAACCTGAGGGAATTAGTAGAGAAGGAAAAAGGGTTATTTAAATATTTTAAAAGTCAGTACTCAAAAGAGTTGACCTCCAGGGTACATAGAGTGAATATCAAAATATACCATTAATAATTAATTTGATTTTATTTGCCATCTATGCATGATTTGAATTTTTAAAGGAAATATATGATAGTTGACAAATCTGTCATTTGCCTGATTTAAAGTGTACACTGCTAGGGTGCCTATGTGGCTCAGTGGGTTAAGCCTCTCTCTTTGGCTCAAGACATGATCTCAGGGTCCTGGGATCCATCCCCACGTTGAGCTTTCTGCTCAGCAGGGTGTCTGCTTCTGCTTCTCTCTCTGTCTGCCTCTCTGCCTACTTGTGATTTCTCTCTCTGTCAAATAAATAAATAAAATCTTTATTTTTAAAGTGTACATTACTATTCTGTCTGCACTAGGCCTTTTTACTTTTAAAGATTTATTTAAACTGGGAGGAGTAGAGGGAGAGGGAGAGAGAGTCCCAAGCAGCCTCCATGCTGAGCATGGAACCCAGGTGGGACTTGATTCTATGACCCTGAGATTATGGCCAAGCCAAAGTCAAAGGTCAGCCACTTAACTGACTATGCCACCAACATGCCCTATATTAGGCCTTTTAATGGTGAGGTCAGGGAAGTAAAATTGATGTGTACTGGAAGAGACTCTTCCATACTTTCCTGTGGAATTTCAGCATGAAGAAGAAGATTCTTTCTGTGTGAAACTACCTGATACTTATTCCTTTAAGTTCTCTCAAAAACTTTTTTTTTCTGAGATTGCTGAGGTTATTTGATTGAGTCTATGGGAATAGCTCTAAAATTGTCTATCATCTGCTAATGAATCTGCATTAAATCTTAAACATGAGGTGCATACATGTGCTGCCTCTTTGAAAACTGGTTCAGTGAAATCCCAAATTTATTGCTCAAATAACTAAATATAACCAACTTCAACTTTTCAAGTTGGGCTTGAATTTTTAGCAATGGCATATCTATTAGTCATTATTGGGCTAGAGCTCTATAACTTAATTAAGCCATCTCCTGCAAGAGCATGCAAGACTGGCTAGATATTGAGTAAAACTGGGTCATGGTGAGCTTATTGTCCTTGGACAAGAGCACTCATAAAGTACAGCTTCTCTGTTTGAGAGAGCTTGTTGTGGAAGTTCTGAGGTGACAGAGAAACTCAAGCGGCATGTGGAGAACTGGGAGAACGCAGCTTTATTAACGTCAGCAGGCTCAGCGGGATCCTTCCCAAAGTCTGAGCACCCAGCTATGACTGGGACAGATATTTATAGGCAAACTAGGGATTTTTCCAGGGGTCTTATAGCTGATTGGCTCAGGGTCACGCGGCAATTCTCAAAGCTATGCAGAAGTGACTTGGCGGAGAAGTGCCAAGTCATCCTCAGGGTTCCTTATCTCAGTGAGGCAGCCATTTTGGGCCTTTCCGCCTCAAGCTAAATTAGAGACAGTGAGGAACATTTCACACTGCCTTGCTTTGCTTTCTTCTTAACAAGCTGAAGCTTTAAAATTGCATCTTGTCAGTTCCCAGGGCTTAATTGAGTCACTAATACTCATTAATACAAATGCAAAATCTTAGGTCAGCATTTTGCAAGTTAACTGTCAGGGAGTCTCTATTAGTTTGCATTTTCAGTGAATCAAATAGAATTTAGCATTATTTCCCATCATACTCAACCACACAGACCAATACATAGAAATTACCACCATCAACTCTAGTTGGTGCTAAGTTATAAAAATCACAGCCTACTTTCCACAGGGCCACTGCAGTTTCTTTAAGAACAGAATTCCATTCCTGAATCTGGAAAATGATCTAAGAGAATTTCATTTTCTGCAGTAATCACATCTCTAGGCTCTGTTTCAGATTGTGATTGAAGAGGGGCTTTTAACATAGTTTATAGATCCACTGAGTTGAATTGAAAGGTATCACGAAGTCCCTAAAATGTCCATACACTGCCCACATTTTAACTTATGTATTTTGCATAAAAAAAAAAAAAAGTCTTCCACAACATTTTCAGAAGATCCCACAATTCTTTAAGATTCACAAACATCAGCCCATTTCTAGGCCAGTGACATTGTACTACGTGAGTGAAATGTTATTTTGTAAAGAAGATCCAGACCTTGGGGTGCCTGTGTGGCTCAGTCAGTGAAGTTTCTGGCTTAAGCTTAGGTGGAGATCCCAGGGTCCTGGGATCAAACCCCACATCTGGTTTTCTGCTCAGTGGGGAGCCTGCTTCTCCTTCTTCCTCTCTCTCTGCCTGTCACTCTGCCTACTTGTGATCTCTCTCTCTCTCTGCCCCTGTAAAGTAAATAAATTTTTTAAAAAGTCTTTAAAAAAAGAAGATTCAGACCTTGACTCCATTTCCCTCTCAATGTATATCTACTTTATGCATTCCTCCTGTCCCATCTCACCGGCAAATGCTAAGAGAGCTCTTGTTTTGTAGCTGAGCTGCAGAATCCTGGATCTCCCAGCTCTATTAGAAATAAAGGAATATGTTTATTAATAAAATTCAACCATATTTGTTGACTCTGTATAGTCCACCAACATTATATTGGCCCTATGAGCATACATGGCAAAGTAGAAGCAGAGCTGCACATATTAGCAAGGAGAGTCAGCAAACCCCTATGTAGTGAGACTTTCACATATCTGAAACATTGCTGTGCCCTAAAATACAATTTGCAATGTCACATAAATTTTACGAGGGAAGATTCAGGACTTGCATCTATTTTTAAGAGGCAAATATTACAGAAAATAAGACAGTAATAATTTTGTTTTTATTCATTTCATACATTGTGATTTCTTTCCTCTATACAGCAAAGTAAGACTATAGGCATTCCTCTGAAGTATGTGGCATGGATAAGAATGGGTAAATTTCAGCATGATATATACTAGAAATGGGAGAGGGCAGATCTTATCAACTACACACTGTGGAGATTTTTTAGGTATTAAGAAAAGAAAGAAGTGGCCAGGAAAGAAGAGACGTAATCAGAAAGGAAAGAAAGTGAATTCTCTTGGTCTCCTTCATAATTTTGCAGTATCTAAATCTGAATACATAAGGGAAAAGTCAAAATGGGTTTCATGTTACAGGAATAACTCTGGACATTAGTCTTCATGCTGAGCACTGTATACTTCTCTATGGTCTTTTTGAAAAGAAAGGATGTCAGAGAAGCAGGGTATAAAGGTGAAGCGAGGACACAGGGAGCCTGAGGCTTTATCTTGACAAGAGAGCAGTTATGCTTTGATCTATTTTACATTTTCTCCCTTAGCTTCTGAATAATGTATTCCACTCTATAAATGATAGAGAGATTATTGGTAGGTTGATAATGAATGCATGGATGGATTAAAAAAACAGAAAGTTATAGGTACAAAGAATATGACCAGTTCTTGCGAGTGACCATCTAATTTTTATGCTCTGAGTCAATCTCCTCTTGTTCTATCTTTCCTCAGGTATGGGTCAGTCTCTTTGAGCAACAAAATATTATTCAAGCATAATGTCTGAGTGTGTCCTATATAATCACAACAGATATAGAGTCTGTTTCTAGCCCTTATAATCTCATTTCTAATATGACTTTTCTCTATATTTACCCTAAGAAATTCATTCATATATCTCTTCTAATTTTCTTTCCAAACTCAACAGCCTCATTTAGTGAAAACAAAAAATCTTTAAAACAACTAAGTTATAATGAAAGCAATAGTTTCACATTGTATTTATTTATGGGAGAAACTAATGATACAGTCAAGAATGAGGAAAATATATAGGATAAGGGTAAAATAAAGTCTAAGCCAAAGTTTTCAATCAGTATAACTTTTGATTTCTTTTCTTCAATGTTGAACAAAAATAATGGTTAAGTATTTAAGCCCTTGGTACTTTTCCTCTCTAAAAATACCCTTCTTCAGAAGTCAAGGGTAAATTTTATATCCACTCTGCTCAAGACTGTCAACTGTCTCAATGTGAATGAATTTTCTAGATTATCTGGTTGTTTGTGTTACCTGCTTGGGAAATTCCTGGAATGAGGAATAAAAACAGATATTCAGAGATTGGTGTAGTTATTTGATTCATCACCTTGTCACGAGGGGAAAATTCACATAATTTAATTCTCCACCCTCCTGTCTCTGTATTTTCTCTGCTGTTTGTCATAGGAGGACAATGCAGATGCATATTAATGAGACCAGGCTAGGCAGCCACCCAAGGTATTTTTCTCAGTCTAGAAAAAGTGTTTCAATGATATTTACAAAAGTCTCTGAGAGGACAGTTACATAAGCTGTTGTTAACCTTAAGGGAGTTTAGGAGACATAAAATAGAGGCAAGGTGATACTAAAGGTGATCCTAAAAATCATGGCAAACAGTATTTATTTTTCTTAATCTAAAGTCATATGATATGATACAAGCTTTGCAATATTGATATATTTGTAAGAAAATGTCCTTGATCTATACAGAATTTTATTGCAACTATTATTTGAATATTAATAACATAGGAAAAAGTAAGTGATATTTATTCAGAATTGGAAGAAAAATATTTGTGAACCACTTATCACCAAAATCTTTATGTTAATAATGATATATTTAAGATTAAGTGAGATAGAGAGAGCTAAAAACATTATATTTCACAGGATCAATAAGGAATCTGCTCCCTCACTGCCCCCAAAAAAGACATTGAAAAATTATGAGATTCACATTAGAACTCACTATACTACCTTGATATAAAAAATAATATAATTTTTATAAAAATTTTAAAAGCCTAGAGATATATAAGAAAATATAATGCTTAATAAGTATACTAATAAGTTATTTTTAATCTGCTTAGATGTATTATCATTAATAACAATACTATTACTTGGACAAAATTTTTAAAAAACATAATTATCACATTTATGGATGCCTTGAATATGAAGAGAGAACTGACATAACTTTTTTTTTTTATTTTTATTTATTTACTTGATAGAGAGATCACAAGTAGGCAGAGAGGCAGGCGGGATGGGGGGCTGGATAGGCAGGAAGCAGGATCCCTGCTGAGCAGAGAGCCCAATGTGGGGCTTGATCCCAGGACCCTGAGATCATGACCTGAGCCAAAGGCAGAGGCTTAACCCACTGAGCCACCCAGGTGCCCCCTGACATAACTTTTTAAAAGCCTAAAGTTCAAAATTATGTCAATCATCTGTAATGCTGCATAAAAATCTGAAAGAAGACATTGAAATTATAAAGAAAAAGACTACGTTTATATACATATGTGTGTTTCACCCTTCTTACTTCCTTTCATAAGCCATCATTTAAATTTCCTTCCCTTCTTGAATATAACCTAATTTCAGTAAAGTATCCTATAAACACATTGCAATCTAAGGTGAAAGTACACTTGACTGTTGAGCAATAGAAGTTTTGAACTGTGTAGATCCACATATAGGCAGATTTTTTACAGGAAGGTACTATAAATGTATTTTCTCTCCCTTACAATTTTCTTAGTAACCTTTTCTTTAAGCCTACTTTATTGTAAGAATATAATACATAATACATATAGAATACAAAATATATGTTCATCAACCATTTGTTATTGGTAAGGCTTTCAGTCAATAGTGGGTTATTAGTAGTAGTTAAGTTTTGGGGGAGTCAAAAGTTCTGGGTTGATTTTTGACTATGTGGGGTTCACCAACTCCCATGTTTTTCGAGAATCAACTGTAAATATTTGCTGGTTAAGTGGAGATAGTGCCTATGAGTTTTGCATGTTGACAGATGGTAACCAAGTTCTTAACTAAGAAATTGAAGCTCTAACTTGAAATTTAGATCAACAGCAACATTTATTTTTAGGTATGTGGACACATTCCCAAAAGCCATTGATAATACTGCATGTGAAACTGGACAATCCATCTGTTGGTACAGAAAGCATAAAGTTACTAGACTACTGGGTCAGGAAATAATGGATCCCACCCAGAAAGTCGAAAAGAAAGACATTTGAAACTCAGTAGTTCACTCAACATTATTAAGTACCTCTAATTTAGAAAAAAATAATTAGAGTTCAGTGTCCTTGTGGCATATTCTTAGTCATCTTTACTGGTTCATTATCCAATACTTGACCTTTAGATTTCAATCTCCTCAAACATCTCTCCCAACTCTTTCCTCTCCTGACTCAGAATCCTCTATGGATCTTTTTACTCTGTGCTTTAATCCACACTGCTGTCTTCAAGTACAATATGTATGCAGATAACTTTTTCAAATTTTTATCTCTTTTCTTCTGAGTCTACACTCTTTTATCAAACTACTTTCCTAATATATCTTGCTGAGATACCTTAAAGGACACTTAATTCAGCATATCTGAAATCAAATTTATTACCTTCCCTCAAAAATGGGTCTTATTCAGGGTTACATTCTTAATGAGTGAAGCTAGAATTTGTAAGACTCTGAAAGTCAGAAATCTAACACTTAACCCTAATCACTCCTACTTCCTCACCATCATAACCAATACTCTTTTATTTGTTATTGATCTTACCTTCTAAATATCTCTCTCAAAACTGCCTTCTTGGGTGCCTGGGTAGCTGAGTTGGTTAAGCCACTGCCTACAGCTCTGGTCGTGATCCTGGAGTCCCAGAATCAGGCTCCCTGCTCAGTGGGGAGCCTGCTTCTCACTCTGACTCTCCCCGCTTTCATGTTCTCCCTCTCTCTCTCATTCTGTCTCTCAAATAAATAAATAATATCTTAAAAAAAAAAAAAACTGCCTTCTTTCTTGTCTTTAATAACTCCTCCTTCAGTTTCACCTACCTTCATCCCTTTTGTAGATCAATGTAATCAGCTAATGGTTTTCACCTCTTTGATTCCTGCCTTCTCTTAATCCGGTTTATACATGGCAAATAGGATATTTTATGAGACTGACACGCTACTTACTGTGCTAACAAGTCACCTTAAACAGGATATTTTAAAACCAAATATCTTACTATTACTTTCTCTCCCCAGTTCATACTCTACTTAGGCTCCTAGAAATTATTTCAGCTTTTAGGTTACCATTTCCCCTCACAAATCAAGATCTTTGCACTTGTCCTTTCTTCCATCTGCCCAGACTATTTTGTTCAAACCCTCCTTCCCTACAAAACTGTTCAGCTGTCAGCTCTCAACTCACATGTCTTTTTCTTAAAATAGACTTCTTTGATGTCCCATATTGAATCCAGTCCCTTCATAGATTTTAAAATATTTGTCTTTTTGCAATATGTTTAGGACCTTATAATCATATTTGTGTGATCACACTATGTCTGCTTCAACCTCTATTCTATAGGTCCCATAAAGGTAGGTGCCACATGTTGTTTCATAATTTACTGAAAGTCTATATTTGGTATAATCAATGTCAACTGTATACTAGTATATATACAAGTTAAAAACTACATGTTATTTGAGTAAATGAAATAAATAGTACATGAGTATAACAAAGTATTTAAAAATTAGGAACCTACAAAAGAAACTTATGGAGTATTGAAAAAAAAAAAGTTTTGCTTTATTTGTGCTATTGGTATTTAACTGTATTAATACACTTAAGATTTTATTGAGGAGCAATGTAATTTGTTTAAGTTTATTTAAGAGTTGCTATGAAATCAATGGCAAGAAGTTTAAATTGATTAGGCATTAAATAAGATACTCCTTGGAACATCTTTAAAATTTTGCTCAGTTTCTCACCAGTTCAAAATAATTGTTAGACACACTTTTAAGAATATGCTATGGATTGGATAAATGTGCTTGAATATAACAGGGTTTTTTTATAATTCTTTTTCCTCAAAATATTTATTTATTTGACATTTGTGCACAACCCTTTGTTCTCCACATTTTTACACAGAGATATATCATTTCTCTTCTTTCTCATTTTAAAAATGCTAACACATACATCCTACTGCATTCTCCACTTTAAATATACTTGCACATATACAAAATAGAAATATATGCAAGCTTCCTAAAACTCTAATTTGCAGTTTGAACCAATCCTTGATATTTTCTATAATATTTTTTTCAGAATCAGATTTTTAATCTCCTTATTAACCTGAAAATAGTTTTTTCAGTATTTACAAAGTATAGAACTTAATATTAAAAAGTAGATGCAGTAAATCCAGATTAATATTTGTCTCAAATGTTCTGAAATTCAATTATGTCATTTTAAACTCTTACTGAGACCCTTCTCAAAGAACCAAGTAATGATTTATCTGAACCCACTGCTATGCAGCTTCTCCACTAATGATCCATAGGACAATATGTAAACTAATATCAAAGCCAATAAGAAGATATGATGACAGGGACTTTGACTCTGAAAGTGCTAGCATTTGGGATGACTGAGTTTGGTAGAAAACTTTATGTGTCAGCTTTTATATGAGATTAATATTTGGATTGGTGAACTTTAAGTCAGCAGATTGTCCTGCATAATATAGGTAGACCTCATCCAATTAGTTGAAGGTCTAGACAGAAAAAGACAAGCCTCCCCAAAAGACAGAATTCTCCAGCAGACTGCCTTGGGACTTTATATGTACTACTGGCTTTCCTGGGAACTCAGCCTGCCAGCCCATACTGCAGATGATAGACTTTTCATCTTCCATAATTATGTGGGCCAATTCCATATAATAAAATATATATATATATATATATATTTTATATTATAATAAAATCTTTATATATATATTATACAATATATATGTATATATATACACAAATGTATGTATATACATATATATATGTATATATATAAAATTTACAGGATATATGTGTGTGTGTGTTTATCCACACACTCTCTTGGTTATGATTCTCTGGAGAAATCTAATACAATGAACATTAATGGTTATAGGACTATTTACACTTTAGATTCAAGTACACAAAGCGGTTGAATGTAAAAGAATGAAGAAAGATCCACCATACAAACATTAACCATAGTAGTAATATAGTTACTTTAGTAATATAATCAGAATTTACTTGAATCTTTTAAAATTCTAATAGAAAAAAAAGAGGGATGTGTTATGATGAAAACAACATTTAATTCATAAGAAGATAAACCAATTGTAAACATATAGACCAAAAATAGAGCATAAAAATGCCTGATATGAAGCAAAAATTAACAGAATTGAAATGAGGAGGTATACAACAAAATTAGTTGGAGACCAGTGGCCTATTCTCAGTAACTGACTGAAAAATGAGACAGAAAATCAGTAAGGACAAATCAATCAACTTGGCTTAACTTACGGCTATAGAACATTCTGCTATAATACTAGTAAAGAATTCATTACAAGTATACATGGAACATTCACCAGTATAAATCATAGGCTAGTTCATAGAAAAGTCTCAGTACATTGATAAGAATTGGAATCACACAAAGTGTATTTCCTGACGAAAATGAAATTAAATTAGAAGTCAAAAAACAAAATAGAATTTGAAAAACACACAGATATTTGGTAAATAATACGTTTTCAAATAGCCCATTGATAAAAGAGTAAATCACAATGCATAATTTAAAAAAATTTAACTTAATAAAAAACAAAGTATAACATATCAAAATTTATAGTATTTATCTAAAGCAGCATTATAAGGAAATTTAGAGTCTTAAATGCCTATTCTAGAAAAAAAGAAAGACATAACTTTGTCTTCCACATTAAGGATACTGAAAAAAGAAAAGCAAATTTTAACCAAAAGCAAACAAAAGAAAAAAATAGCAAAGATCAGGATGGAAATCAAAGAAAGAAAAACAGAAAAACAATGAAGAAAACAGTGAAACCAAAAGTTGGCTCTTTCAAGGACTGGCAAACCTTTAGCTAGATTGTCAAGAAAAAAGAGAGAAGACTTGAATTATTAAAATTAATAATGAAAAATGATTATTACTATTGATATTTCAGAGATTTAAAAAATTAGGAGGGCACTATATACACACACACACACATAATCTATAGTGTACATTGTTCAGAAAAATTCCTGGAAAACAGTAGTTACTACAACTAACTCAAAAAGAAATGGGACTTCTGAAAGAAAATAAGAAGTGAAGAGATCAAAACACTAATTTCAACATTTCCAAAATAAAAAGCCCAGGTCTGATGGGTCCACTGTCAAATTCTACCATCATTTATGGAAAAAATAATACCAATACTATAAGATCTCCTTCAAATTTTATCAAAGGAGAGAACAATCCTCAACTCATTTTATGAGGTCAACATTTAGTAATACAAAAACACCAGAAGAAGACAAAACAAGAATATTACAGGTCCCTTATGAGCCCAGACACAAAATCCTCACCCTAAAAGTAACAAAGCAATTCCAATAATATACAAAAACACCATGACTATTTACAATATAAAAGACAAAACCATATGTTCATCCAGATACAGAAAAAAGAAAAAGTTTGAAAAACCCAAATTCAAAAACAACAACAACAAAAACCCAAAACAAAACAAAAACTCCCAATAAACTAGAATAAAAAGGAACTTAATCAATCTGGTAGAGTATCTATTTATGAAAAACCTACAAGAATTATTATATTAATACCAAAAGCCTAATGGCGTCTTGAAACTCCGAAGTTAGCAAACAACTCAATTATAAGCATGCAAAATATTTACATCATTATTCTCACCAAAGAAGTACTATGTAAAGATGTGTGTGCATGCATGCATGCATGTGTCGTGTGTATGAATGGCTCATAAACACATGAAAAGTAGCTCAACACCATTGGTCATTACAAAAATGCAAATCAGAGGTTTTCCAAGATGGCAGAGGAGTAGGAGACCGTAGTTTTGTCTGGTCCCAGGAATTCAGCTAGATAGCTATCAAATCCTTCTGAACACCTGTGAACTCAACCAGACATCTAAGAAAAGTATTACTGTAATTCTACAACTAGAAAAGAGATCACTTTCTGCAAGAATGACAAGATGGAAAAACTCATAGAAGAGAAGAGGCATTACTAGATGCCAGGGACCTAATCAGTATGAATATAAGTAGGATATCGGAAGAATGATTATAAAGATATTAGCTAGGCTTGAAAAAAATCATAGAAGACACTAGAGAATCCTTTTCTTGAGAAATAAAAGAACTAAAATCTAATCAAGTTGAAATATCCTTGTAATGAGTACATGTAAAAAGCATTTTTCTATTCCATGGATGTATATCCACTGTATTTTTTATCTCCCTACTCAAGATCTAGAAGTGGATTACATACATTAACACTATTGCTTAAGACTTTAACAGAAGACAAAGCACTCTACTACCAAGAGAATATTTTAAAAGTGGGCAGAACCCCCCCCCAAAAAAAAGTGTGCAGGACCTTTAAGATTTTTAATGATTTCATTATAGGTGATAGAATGAACCCGAAATATAAGAAAAAGTGGTTTCCCCCAACTATTTATAGTATTTGACAGCGCTGGACTTGGATTTGTTTTGACATATTCCCTTTTCTGCTTTTTTTCTGTCTGGGTAAACTATCTCTTGGATAAACATAATGATCCAGATGTATTGTGAAAAGTCCTGTCAGAGACCCAACACTGCACTGAATCCTCAGCAATGAGAGAAAGTCTCCTCCATGCCAAACCTGCTAGGAATGGAGTTTCCAAGTGTGTCATGTCAAGGAAGCTCCTTTCTCTTTTCTCTTTCTGGAGAGAACAGCTCTTCCCATCCCCTGATTTCCAGGACCAGATTCATAATTGGCCGGACACAGTGTGTAACAAAAATGTGGGGTTCTTGTTCAAAAACTATTAAGAATTTCAAAACAGTGGGAGTAGCTCATCAAATTGAGTGTTGGGCCCCTGTTGGAAGGGGCCTCTGTGACTACACAGGTCACAGGCCTGTGAAGCCTGTCCTGGTTCCAGCTCCTTATTTGGTAGCCCATGGTCTTGCCAGCACTCATATGATAAGGATGGGCACTCAATATCCTCAGACTGCCATTTGAAGAACCCTCTTAAGTGAGCACTAGAAGTCTCGACTGAGAATGAGTCCGCAATGCTTACCTAATTACTGCCAAGAAGAAAGCAGGCTCTCAAATAAATGGGAGATAAATAAACCTCTTGTCACAACAGTTAGAGACAAAAAATAAAAATGCTACTTGATATAAGCTAAATTACTAAAAGAATGCACAAAATATTTCTACTTAAAAGTAACTTGTACCCAGTACCTTGGATTTTTAAGAACATCAGACACATTATGATGTCTGTTATGCATTCCCAATGCCTTCATATTTTGTGATATACTCTAGACAAATCTTAATTGGTAGCGTTTCTGATTCTCAAAATTTTCAGTCATTCAAGCAGGATGAAAACAGGCACAGAATTTTAAAAGGATAGATAGGAACTGGTTTTTGTTAAGTTCATTCACTTTTATCAAGCACTGAGTGATAGAAGGTATACATCCTAGCACATTTGGACAAGGTGATCTTAATTTCACAGTTGAGAGATTCCTGTTTACTTCTCTCTACCCATTTATCCAGCACCTATTTCACTTTTTTCACTTCAGCTGTAAGGTCGTCTCTGTTTGCTCTCTGGAACTCCTTTCAATATTTTGAGTTTCTTTCTGCAGTTTTCTCTGTTCTGTGTGGAATCTTGGTAATGTCTGAAAATTTCCTCAGTCCCTCTTAGGTCCTGGGATTTCTCTGATCCCTGGGGATGCTGTTAAGAGGAATAGATTAGGTCTCCAGAGTATCTTGTATGGTTGGACTGGCAAAATTACCAAGTGGATACAAATTTAGTACCTGACTCTGGACCTGTCTACTCTGCTCTAATGAGTGATGTTTAGGACATCCGCTCACAGTTCGCTTGTCATGGAATCTGTTTCCTACCCTGTAATGGCTTTCTTTTTCAGAAACTGATTTTAAGAGATACTTTACACTCTATTTCCTGCCTCAGAATTTGATTAGTTTGTGTGAAGATTTCTAGAAATGTGAACTGTTAGCATTTTCTAACACCAATTTACCCTATTTTATAATTTATTCAAACATATCTTCCTCCCTCAAACAGACATTACACTTGTTCCTCCATTCAATTTTTAAGGCAAACTTCTTATTTGAAGATAGTTGTAGGTTTACATGAAGCTACAATAAATAATTCAGAGAAATCCCAGCTATCCTTTATCCAGTTTCCCCTATAGTAAGATCTGGCAAAACTATAGTTCATTACAAAAGAAGGACGGACATTGATACAATCCACTGATGTTATTTGAATATCCCATTTCATGGAACCCATGTGTGTGTTTAGCCCTATACAATTTTATCATGCATTGGTTTGTTTATCTGCCACCGCAGTCAAGAGACAGAATAGTACCAGCACAACAGCTGGCCTTTTATAACCACACTAAACTCCTTCCCACTGCACGCATCTGCCCCCTCTCAACCTTAACTGCTGACAACTACTAATCTGTTCTCCATTTCTATAATTTGTCTTTTCAAAAATGTTATATTGCACATTGTATGACTTTTGGGGGATTCATTTAATTCACACAGCATACTTCCTCAGAGAATCATCCAGTTTGTTGCATGTAACAATAGTCCATTCCTTTTCATCGCTGAGTACTATTCCATAGTATACACGTTCCACAATTTCTTTAACCATTCTCTCATGGAAGGACATCTAGGCTGTTTAAAGATCGTATGTCACTAATAAAGCTGCTGTGAACATTTGGTGTGGGTTGTTGTGTGAAAATAAGTTTCTACTTCTCTGAAATAAGGTCTAAAGAGCACAACTGCTAAGTCATGGGATGACTGTATGTTTAATTTTACAAGAAACCACCAAATTATTTCCCAGAGTGAGTGTACAGTATTTGGCATTATCTCCTTTGTTGATTTTATCCAGTGTAGTGGGTGTGTGGTGATATCTCATTGTAAAGATGATGACTCAATGATTTTAAACATTTTTCAATATACTTATTTGCTCTCTGCATAGCATCTTTAGTAAAAGTCCTCTTCATGTCTTTGTCTAATGGCCAATGGATTGCTTATTTTTTATCATCGATTTTATATATATGCATACATGTATTCATTCTAGACTCTAGTCCTTTGTTGAATTTGCAAATATTTTCTCCCTGCCTATAGCTGGTATTTTTATTTTTATTCTCTCTACAGGGTACTTCACAAAGGAGAACTGTTTTATTTTGTTTGATGAGGTGCAGTTTATCCGTTTTTTAATTTTATTCCTTTTTTTCTCCTTTTTGTGTCAAGAACTCTGCCTGGCACTAATACAGAAAAATGCTATCCTTTTTATGTGTGTATGTATGTATTTAGAGAGTGTGAGCAGGGGGAGGGGCCGAGAGAGTGGGGAGAGAATCTCAAGCAGACTGGATGCTAAGCATGAAGCCTGACAAGAGCCTTGATCTCACAACACTGAGATCATGCCGGAGCTGAAATCAAGTGTTGGATGCTTAACTGACTGAGCCACCCATGTGTCCCAATGTTATCCTACTTTTTAATAGTTTTAATAATTTAGATTTGAGTTCATGATCCATTTTTAAGTTATTTTTTCCTCGTTTTTTTTTTCCTATTGATGTCTAATTACTCCAGTACCATTCCTCATTAAACTGCTTTTGCATGTTTGTCAAAAGTAATGCATATTTGTGTGGCTCTATATCTGCATTCTCTCTTCTGTTCTATTAATTTATGGATCTATCTTTCTGCCAATACCATGCTCTGTTGGTTACAGTAACCATAATGTGGCCCTTACTATTGGGTACACTTTTTCATCCCACTTCATTCTGTCTTCAGATTATTTGGGTTATGTAAGGGCTTGTGGCTTTCCAATAATTTTTTTAGAATAAGTTTTTCTAGGTCTACAAAACACCCATCTGACACTTTCATTGGAATTGTGCTAAAGTTATAGATCAGTAAGGGATAATTGTCATCTCTATTATGTTCAATTTCTAATCCATGATCACAGTATGTTTTTCTTTTTATTTAGGTCTTTTTTGGTTTATTGATCAGCATTTTATAATCACCTAAGAATACTGACTCTGTCTTACTAGTAGTATAAATTACTTTTTTTGATAGTATAAGTATTTCCATTTCTTTGGAGCTATGCTTTTATTTTGGTGTTCATATACCTGTCAGTTGTTTGTACTTAATATATAGAAATGTGATTGATTTTTTGTGTTGATCTTATATCCTGTAATCTTGCTGAACTCACTATCTAGTTCTAGGAATGCTTTTATAAAATATTTTATTTATTTATTTGACAGATAGAGATCACAAATAGGCAGAGGCAGGCAGAGAGAGAGGAAGGGAAGCAGGCTCCCCGCTGAGCAGAGAGCCCGATCCCAGCTCGATCCCAGCATCCCAGTGGGGCTCGATCCCAGCACCCCGAGACCATGACCTTACCTGAAGGCAGAGGCTTTAACCCACTGAGCCACCCAGGCGCCCCTAGGAATGCTTTTACAGATTTTTTGTAGTTTTCTTGACAATAATGTCACCTACAAATAGGGACAGTTTTGTTTTTTTCCTTTCCAATCTATATGCTCTTTGTTTTTCTTGCCTTGTGTTATCACTTACTCCTGATCTTTACAGGAAAGCATTCAATCTTCATGCGTAAAGTGTAATAGTAACTATGAATTTTTTATACATATTCTTTATCAAGTTTTAAGATGAGGTAATTCTCAGCCATTTTTAACTTAGTAAGAGCTTATCATGAATAGATGATAAATTTGTCCAGTGCTTTTCTTGCCTCAATTGATATACCTATATGACTTTGTTCTTTAGTCTATTGATAATGTGGGTTGCATTTTTCTTTTAAAGATTGTATTTATTTATTTGACAGAGAGAGGGAGAGAGCACACAAGAATGGGGAGGGGCAGGCAGAGGGAGAAGCAGGCTTCCCACTGAGCAGGAAGCTGGATGCTGGACTCGATCCCAGGACCCCAGGATCACGACCTGAGCCAAATGAGCAACCCAAGTGCCCAGGTGAGTTGCATTTATTGGTTTTTCAAATGTTGAACCAGCCTTGCATACATGGAATAAATATCATTTAGTTATGGTATATAATTCTTTATATACATTGTGGATTCTATTTGATAATATTTTGTTGAATATTTTTGTGTCTAAGTTCATGAGTGCTATTTCCCTATGATTTTCTATTTTTCGTACTATCTGTGCCTGCTTTTGTTATCAGGTTGATACTGGTCTCATGAAATGACTTGGCAAGTGTTTCTTCCTCTTCTAATGTCTGGAAGGGATGTTTTTCTTAATTCATGTTAATCTATAAATATTTAGTTTACTCTCTGATGAAATTGTCTGTATCTTCAGATTTCTTTGAGAGAAGTTTTTTAATAATGAGTTTAGTTTCTTTAATGATTAGGATTATTCAAATAATCTATTTCATCTTGGTTGAGTTTGGGCAGTTCATAGTTTTCAAGAAATTGGTCCATTTTTTCTAAGTTTTCAAAATTATGTGTATAGAGTTCACAGTATTCCCTTGTTAGAATCATTTTAACAACTACAGGATCTGTTGTGATGTCCTTTCACCCTCGTTACTGGAGATTTTTTTACTTATGTATTTTTATTCTTATCAGTGTTGTTCGAATTTTATCGATTTTATTAATTTTTTCAAAGAAAATGTCCAAGAAATTTTTTCATTTATTGATTTTTCTCAATTTTTCTGTTTTCAATTTTGCTGATTTTTGCCTTCATATTTATTATATTCTTCCTTCTGCTTGTTTTGAGTTTGTTTATTTTGCTTTTATTTTTCTAGATTTCTAGATCTGGAAATAGCAACTTAGATTATTGGTATGAGACATTTCTTCTATTCTAATGTAAGCATTTGATGCTATAAATTCTTCTCATTACTGCATTGACCACTTCCCAGATATTTGGATATATTGTATTTTATTTAGTGTATTGATCTCTATTTACTTGGAGACTTTCTTGTTAATTCATGGATTAAAACAAGTGTGTTTTTATTTTTATTTATTTTTTTAAAGTAAGCTCTACACCCAATATGGGACTTGAGCTAACAACCCTGAGATCAAGAGTCACATACTCTACTGACTGATTCAGACAGGTGCCCCAAAAAAGTGTGTTTTAATTTCTGAACATTCAAAGATTTTGTGATGTTACTGATTTCTAGTTTTGTTTTTTTTTTTTTTTAAGATTTTATTTATTTACTTGAGAGACAGAGATCACAAGTAGGCAGAGAAGCAGGCAGAGAGAGAGGAGGAAGCAGGCTCCCCGCCGAGCCCAGAGCCCAATGCGGGGCTCGTTCCCAGAGCCCTGAGATCATGACCCAAGCTGAAGGCAGAGGCCTTAACCCGCTGAGCCACCCAGGCGCCCCGATTTCTAGTTTGACTTAAATATAGTTGAAGCAATTGTCTGTAATATTTCAATTATTTTAAATTTATTGAGTTCTATTTTATGCTGTAGAATATGGTTTAGCTTGGTGAATGGTCCACAGGTGCTTAAAAACAATTATGCATTCAGCTATTTTTTGTGTGTAGTGTTATATATATATGTCAGTTTGATCCTTTCGGCTGTTTGCATTGTTCACCTTTACAGCCTTGTTGTTGATATTTTTCTAATTGTGCTATTAATTATTAAATGAGGGGTGTGGAAATCCCAGACTATAATTATATATCTTTCTGTTACTCTTTCCGGCAACATTAGTTTTTGTTTCATGTATTTAGTATTGTTATATCTTCTTAGTGGATTGATGCCACTATTATGGGTCATATTTTGTCTTTAATAACCTTTTTACTCTGAAGTTTATTTAACTGATATTAACAGAGCCACTCCTATATTTTAATTACTAGCTTTATCTGTCTTTTTCTATTTTATTTGTAGCAATTTATATCATTGTATTTGAAGTGATATTTTTTGTAAACAGCATATAGTTCGGTCATGTATCTTTATCCACACTGACCATCTCTTCTTTTTGTTGATAGACCAATTACATTTAAAATAGTTACTGACGTGTTATAGTATAAAGCTGCCATTTTATTTGGCTTTTATTTCCCATGTTTCTCATTCTTCTTTAACTCTCACTTTTTTTCCTTCCTATGGATACCTGAATGTTTTTTAGGATTTCTTCTTGTTTAATATTTTTGAGTGCATTTTGGTTTCCTTTTCACAGTGGTTCCTCTGGGTATTAAATGTACACATATGCCATCAACATGTTACCATTTCAATTGAAGCATGGAAAACTGACATCTATCCACCCTTCAACTTCTTTTTTTTTAAGTATCATTATCTTGAGCATGGTATTAGAACTTTTGTTTTAATCATAAATATATATAAAACTCATGAGAGAAAAGTTAGCCTTTTGTATATACTTTTATTTTTTCTCTTTCTCTTGTTCTTTCTTCCTTCCTAATGTTTCAAGACTTATCATTTCTTTGTTGTTTGAAAAACTTCCTCTAATTAATCTTTAAGGGTAGACCAACAATTTATTCTAGTTTTCTTTAATTTGACAATGTCCTTATTTCCCCTTCATTCCTGAAGGAGAGTTTTATTAGTATAAAATTTGCAGTTGACAGCTCTTTTCATTCAGATTTTAACAAATACTATGCCATATCTTTCTGTTCTCCGTAATTTCAAATAAAAAACCTATAGTGAATTGAATTTATGTTCTCTTATAGTAAATGGGTTATTTTTCTCTAGCCACTTTCAAGTTATTTTTGCTTGTTTTAGCCTTTAGAATCTGAATTATAATGTCTTGTTTTGGACATCTTTGGGTTAATCCTTCTTAGAATTTGCTCAGTTTCTTAAATCTGCAGGTTTCTATCTTTTGTCAAATTTGGTAAGTTTTTGGCCATATTCAAATATGCTTTCAGCCCCATTTTAATCTTCTACTTCTGAGATTCCAATGATATGAATGTTGGATCTTGTGTAATTATCCCATAGGTCCCTGAGGCTGTGGTTACTTTTATACTGTGTTTTCTCTCTGTTGTACAGATTGAAGAAATTCCACTGATCAGTTCACAAACTTACTAAGTATGTCTTCTGTCATTTCTAATATCAAGTTCATCAGTCAGTTTTCTCTGTTATTTTATTTTAGTTCTAATCTATTTGGTTCTTTTTATAACTTCTATTTCTTTACCGAGGTTTTCAAAACATTTATTATGTTCTTTTTTTCTGCTTCATTTATCCAGTGCCATTGAGGCTTTCACTGTCCCTTGCCTAAGCAACTTGAAGGTGTGGAAGGAGTTCCTGGAGCTAGCTAACTCTAATGCTGCTAAATGAAGCAAGAGACTATGGCTCTTGGGGATTCAGAGACTTACTTGGCTAGGCACTTGTTACAATGGGAATTCCCTTTTCTCTGTATCCCCCAACTATTTAATGCTTTTTAGTGAAGGAGGGGAGTTGAAGGCCAACCTACAGGGAAGAAGAGAAATTCCCCTCTTTCTTTATTGTTAGTTGGACTCCAGATTAATCCATATCAATAGTGGTGCCAGTTTGCCTATTGTTATCACCTGGTGGTGCCTTCCCGTTGCTCTGGGGAAGGAATGACCTTACCTAGGGTATCTTCTTTGGTAAAACTGGGGATCAGGAAATGTCTGGCTTAGGTTACTTTCTCTTGAGTGGGAGGGAAGTACAATGTACTGCCTGCCTATATGTTGTTTCTCCATGCTCTGGACTCTCAAACCAGTTTGCATTCCTTGTTCCACTTTCCAGGGTTTTCCTAAATTATGCCTTAACTTATAAGCATTGCTTGATTTTTTAAAGATTTTACTTATTTATTTGAATGAGAGAGAGAGCAGAAGCAGGGAGAGCAGCAGAGGGAGAGGGAAAAGGAGGCTCCCCACTGAGCAAGGAGCCCCACATGGGACTCAATCCCAGAAGCCTGGGATCATGACCTGAATGGAAGGCAGACACTTAACTGACTGAGCCACCCAGGTGCCCCACATTGTCTGATTTTTATCTTCACAACAACTATGAGGTAGATATTCTTGTTGCCATTAAGCACATGAAGAAACTAAATTTTCTCAAAGTCATTTGGCAGTAAGAGGAACACATCCAAAATCTAATGCCAAGGCCATAACTATAATCACAATATCTAATTTGGAACATTAATGAAATATATAAACCCTCTAGATACAGATAATTTGCATAAATAGATAATTTGCATAAATCTTTCAAGGTTAAGAAATGGTTCTAGCAATTTCTGAATATGAGTAAACAAGTATTTATATTTCAAATGTGTAGGCAAATTTTTATATTTTTATTTAATAGGTTGTTTTAAAGAAAGTTTTTATAATCATTACCATTTAACCTGCATTTATATTTCATAAACACATTTTAATTCTCAAGCAAAAATTTTTATTATCTGAAAGAAAGTAAAATTAAATCATTATCTTTCTGGAGCAGGAGGTAGGCATGAAATCTTTGATTTATAGAAGAGTGAGATTTGTGTTAATATTTAAACTTTGAATTAAGGAACAATTTCTAAATATTTTTCTTGTTGTAAGTGAGGACAAATATTTACTACATAAAACAAATTATTTTTGCCAGAGAGTAAACTGAACAAATAATTTCTTGTATATTACTCTAACTTCTATTTATATAACATAGCATAGTGATACCCATCCCAATGGTTTAGTCATTAGAATTTGATGATTTACTAGGCTTATTCTAATGACTCAATCATGTGAAAGATGGTGGAGAACTCACTAGTTACTGCAAAGTCATATTGACAACCTACAGAGAAGTTCACTAGTTATTGCAAAGTTATATTAACAACCTACAGAGGAATAATGAGAAACTAAGGGATGTTAAGAGGCAATTAAAAGCACTATGTGAGAGAAAGTGGGCCTATGTGGGGGCTTGAAAGAAGCTATTATCAACTGCAACATAGATGAGGAGCAAACTCAGGACTTGATAGATTTTTAAAGCTCCAGAGAAGTTTAAACGATCATCCAAGTCTATTATATTAAATTCAGAGCCCATCCAAAACCCTGGGATCTTGAAAGAAGAAATGGGGACATTTGGACCGATACCTTGATAATGTAGGTTCTACAGTACCTATGGAACTTTAGAGGTTGCAGAGGGGCTCACCTTTCCCTAGTTAGAACTAGTACATATCCTGACCACCTTAGCAGGCTCTGAAGATGGCACTTCCCCACAATGAAGCTATCCCCACATCCCTTTTTGAAGCTATACCACTTCTCCTGGCTATCAGGAAGAAATCTAAGTTTAAATCCAAGCATCTTCAGGCTGGGGATGTACTGTGCCTGAAAAGGGGAGAAAAAAAAAAAATGATTGTATCCTAAAAGGGGCTACAGGAATTAACTAGCATATTTCAGTAAGAGTCACAATAGTATCCCTAGGATTGGATTTTAAGAGCGTTTATTCAAGAGACCTGGAATATAACACGGAATAAATAAGAATTCATTACTTGGGGCACTTCATTGGGACACAGATTATAACACCCTAGCAAAGGATGAAGCAAACTCAGTGATAAGAGGATCTTATAAATATGCAGAAATCAATGACCTATCTTGAATTAAGGGGAAATGACTAAATTTCCCCTGGAAGATAGACCAAGAAATAGATTAAGGAAGTGGGGATGATAGAATACATATATTATATAAAACTGTAAGAAACCGTGAGGATATAATCCATGGAGCCCATAGGAAATGCCATTTGCCAAGTCTATAAGGAATGCACTGGTGAGAAAAGCACCAATGTCACTAAGAAGTTCAGTGGTGGCTCACTTCTACAGACCATAGCTGATGGTAAGAGAGAAGGTCCCGAGCCAGGGCTCATTAATATTTATGGAGATAGAGTAGTTCTGAACTAATATAGGCCGGGTGGTAACATTTAACTGCCAGAGACCAGGAAGCAAAATTATCATAATAACCATCAAGGTCAGAAGGACATCCAAGAAGTCTTGGCCCACAGAGTGTTATAGAGATGGTTAATAGTCCATGGTATCCCCAGGGGAAAAACAGAGAGTCAACATGGCTACAGCTTGATATCTATAGCCAGAGAGACAAGAATGGATGATCAGGGGACTGAGAAATATGACCCCAATAAAAAGTCATGATCTCTTTTTTGGTTCCCAGACCTGATCCAATTTTCAGATTTAGAACCTGTCAACTAATAAAGTGAAGAGGTCCCTGAGAGGACAAACCTGTAATGCTGTAGCAAGTATGATCTCCTCAGTCCTTCTATTAAAGAACCTACAGCCATCTATATTATCCAAGTATATTGAAGAAAGTAGAACCTAGAATCTAAGTTGGTATCTAGAAATTGAAAGCATGGTCATGGCTCTCCTATTAGGAATAAGTTTGCAAGAGCCAGGTAATAAAGAGAAAAAGGGAGTCCTGACTTAAATATGGATACCTCTATATCTACTGGAATCACAGATCCACAGAGTGGTCATTTCACCACTTTGCACTTCTCAGTTCAAATTTTTATACTTGGAAATGAGAGCAATCCCCCATTGGGTTGCTAACCTTTAGAGTAAGAGTATGAAATAAAGCCAAAAGTAAACCTCTTAAATTACCTTCCTTTGTTCCAAGACCAAAGTAGTAATTCAGAACAACGTTGTATCACAAGAGAATGGTGGAATTAATGCTACCATTAAAAACCTGAAGGATGAAGCAGCAGTGGTATCCACCAAATCTCCTTTAAATTCATCAATTTCATCCTTCAGAAACTGTATAGATCCTAGAGAGGGACTGTAGATTTCTTTTATAGTTGGGATTACTATAAACCCAACCAAGTAGACATCCTGACCATGTCTGCTGCAGTGACTATAATATGGTTGCTAGAACAGATCAATAAAGCCTTGGTTACACAGTGTGAGGCCAGTGATTTGCTGAATGTGTTCTTTTCTGTCTTAATTAGAAAAAAAGATCAGAAACAATGCATATGTGGAATGGACAAATATTTATTTGCAGCTTAATCTCAGGGCTGCTTTACTACCCATTCTCTCTGTTATAATAAAATATGAAAATATTTGGATTGCCTGAAGATCCCACAAAATAACACATTAATCCCTTATTTTGATTACATCATGTTGATCATATAGAATGGGCAACAAGTAGTTTGTATACTGCAGGTAATGCATTCCAGAAGGTGAGAAATTAACTGTAGGTGGGAAATTAACTGTAATAAGAATTCCCCAAATTGAGCAACATACCATAGGAGAGGTGTTAATGAATTGCATTGCTCTCGAGAGATCTATTAACCCAGCAGGCTACATTGATCATAAGGCTATCCCTATAGAAACTGCTTAGTTGGGGATTTCCAATGAAGTTGCTAATATAAAATCTACTAATACAAGAAATTTGTTGCATATCATAATTGTGTAAATTTAATCCATGGAAAGCAAGACATTTCAAATGTTGAGGAGTTTGCTATTTTAAAACATACAGGATGATTTCAAATAGAAGCTGGAGAGGTAATATATATTACAAGTAACCTGGTATAGTGAGTTTAGAGATTGATGGACTCTAACTAGCTGTGCATACCAACGCTGACGAGTGTGTCATCACATATATGTATGATAAAAACTGGTTCTATAGGTCTTGGCTGGCTAATTGTCTGATGGACTTGCCATTTGTTTCCCTTTCTAACTTTTTAAATTCCCTCTAGAATATTAATAAAAAATGCCAAACTTTGAAATTGCAAATACCCAGATTAAAATACTGATTCATTCACTTACTGAGAGTGTGACCCTTCAAACTTGAATTTCATTTGAAAAATATTAACTGCTTCAAAGTTTGCTATTAGAATTAGAAACAATAAAAGTGGAACTCAGTACTGTGCCAGGAAAATAAAAGATACCAAGTAAATGACCACTGTCACTTCACCAAAGAATTGCTGAAGAAAGTTTTCTCGAAGTTCCATTAGGATGTTTTCAGAGGAACCCTCAAGCCAATGAGTAATCAAATATCCAATTTTGATGTAAAATCACACCTGTTAAAAGTAATTATTCTTCAGACAAGTATAATGAAGAGCTTAAAAAAAAGGCTGTAAGAATTTCTGGATGATATATAGTCTACATACAGTCAAGTTTAACATTTCCATAAAATTATAAATAAATGTATACACACAATTCCATACTGTTTTAATACAGTGGATAAAATTACTTATAAAATAATTTGCCTCTCTAAACATGTATTTTAATCAATCATTTATAAATCATAAGAAATATGAAAATTAAAATGTTTATATTTATAAGTATGTGTTTACATACTTATATTACATATAAATATTATACATAAACTATATTATATCTAAAATATTAAATGTTCATCTATATAGAACTTCAAGTCTGCATTATAACATTTTTTAAAGTTCCAAGAAAATACAGGAAAATCACAATAAAACATTGAAGATAGATCAAACAGAACATAGCCAAGACTTTATGACAGTGAAGTCCAACAGAAAACAATGAGGAAAGAGAAGACTGCTTATAAATTGGAAGTGCAGCCAAGTAACAAAATATGAGCAGTCAACAGGAAAAACAACATTAATCAACATGAAGGGCATAATATGGGTTGTGTGCATTACAACAGAGCACTGCCACGCAGTGTCATGGAGTTAAACTAAACTGTTTCTAATGGGAATTTCTGTGAAATATGAGGTGGAAATGGGAACTGTAAGAATAAGGAAGAAACAACTCTGCCATTTTTTAAAATGTGAATGCATAGTTCAATCTGTATGCAGAGGAATGTGCAAGGGTCTGAGAATTCTGAGAGCTGAAGTTGTTTTGGGTTCTCCAATTAAACCTCAGTGTAAACTAGAACAAATTCCCTAATTTATCTATATTATTTTTTCTTTAAACTGGGCTACAGGGTGCCTGGGTTGCTCAGTGGGTTAAGCCTCTGCCTTCGACTCAGGTCATGATCTCAGAGTCCTGGGATCGAGTCCAGAGATCGAGTCCCACATCTGGCTCTCTGCTCAGCAGGGAGCCTGCTTCCTCCTCTCTCTCTCTGCTTTCCTCTCTGCCTACTTGTGATCTCTGTCAAATAAATAAATAAAATCTTAAAAAAATTAAAATAAACTGGGCTACATAATTTATCATTTACTTCCTTCTCTAAAATATCATAACTGTAACCTTTTTTAAGAGATGGTCTCAGAAAATGATCTGTAGAGTATTAATGCAATACACATGACATACTTGCTTATCTCTTTATAAAAGTGATTAGGAAAAAATAATACTTGTGATGCTTAATTGTTCTATTTAAAAGTACCAAGACTGTGACTTTGAATAAATGTAGGATTTGACTGCCTGGTGCAACAAACATTTTGTTGTAGCTATGGAGGATATAGAAGGACTAGTTTGTACGTACTTCCAGAAAGTATATCTCAACCGTACCCAAGTAAATGGAGAATAGTTATGGAGTCAGCATGCAGGTGCATGATAGTTACCTTAAAATGACTGAAGATAATACATGTTTTCCTATTCCTGTCACATTCATAGTGTTTCCTATACAATTTGAATTTTCAAAACGCAAGTACCTGTCTCAGATCCACTCATGCATCTTGTGCAGAGCCAACTTGAAGACTGAAAATCAAAGGGGTATGTCCCCCCCCAAAAAAATTAATAAATAATGGTTAAGAAAGTGGAATATGGGGGGAAATGGACCAGTTTTAAAAACTTCTAATTTTTAAACCTCAAGAATATTGCAGAAGTCACATAGCACTCCTCTCCTCTAACCCCAACACACACATACACACATACTGCTCCCTTTGACAAATCTGTCTCCATTCACTAGGGCAGAAAAAGGAAACCCAAAGGCAATCTCAACCCTCATTTCCTCCCACCCTGCACACATCAACATTGCAGGTGAAACATGAAAGTATCTGTCTGGAATTAAACTAAGCTGAAAATACTCTCTTTATCATAGTATTATAACAAAAATATTGTTTATAGATTTTCCTGAGTGTCTTAAGTCCATTCATTTAGCAAATGTCAAACACTCATAATGCAGTGAAGGGTTTTGCTTGGTGTTATGGGTGGTGAGATGAACAAGAAATGTCTCCTGTCCTTCTAAATGAAATATATAATTTAACATTAACAGATATCATCTGACAAATGCTTTCTCATGCACATGGTAGTAACACTGATGTAAATTCAAAAATCTCATTTCATATGTATCTAAACTGTCTTTCCCAATTGGTTTTTAATAACCCGTGGCCAGATATATAATTTCTCTTCAGTGTAATATGGTGGAAGTAATGTGTCATACATGTTAACTTGGTTCCTACAAAACTCTTACACTTTTCCAGATGTCATGTAAACTTCTATTTTCCAACAGGTCTCTACAACACAGGAGAAATTTTTACCTTTCGTTGCAGTGAAATGTCATCTGCCAAGAGCTAATGGATGATACTCAGAGATCTGCTTCCTGAAATACAGCTTAGAAATACCACCTGTTCAGCATTCTTTTGGTGAGAAATGCAGGCCACAGATATAGATTCTTTCTAAATCTTTGAGGGTCAGGCAATGGTAGGGAAGCTAGAGAAATACATCTCTAATCATTGCTTATGCCTAAAATTTTCACCTTATGAAAATTTCATCAAGAAGGGTATTTATCAGGTAGCCTTTAAATGATGGGGAACAATGGCCTATTTGAGTGTTTGTGTTAGGGTGAGTATATCTTAAATATTCATACTAAAATAAGTGGGAACTTCACATAGAATGTGGAGAAAACTAAATAAAAGACACAAAGTCTTAGACAAAAGGCAGAGTTAAGAGGGACCGACAAGGCAGAATAGGCTAGGAGAATACTGGCTCCACTGGAGTGCATGCTTCTGTACAAGATATTTCATATTTAATCTTCACAACAATACTAGAAACTCAGTTATTATTTCTCCAACCTACAAATAAGACAATAGATTCAACATGTCTCCCGAAATGGCTCATTGATGGTAGAACCAAAGCTCTGACTCCACTGGTTTGCTATTTTCTGTTTACCCCCTGCTCACGCTATATTTTACACTGGTACATACTCTTATTATTGTCATTGTTATTTTCAGAACAGCATCTTTTATTTTCTTCCAAATAAATATATTTTCTACATAGAATAAGAATATATTAACCATTCATTCTCTCATTTAATATATGGATAAAATCTAATTTAATGAAGAAAGTTTGGGTCACTCGATATATCCGTTTCCTCACTAGGAAAGTCAGGTGCATTAAGGAGATAGCATTTACTCTTCGGGAGTGGGATAGGGCTTTAGAACATTAAAGAGAATCAGGGCTGATGTGAAGACAAGGTAGATGTATTTGGAAACACTGAGTAAGATTTTTTTCAATCTATACATCCTTCATCAATTTGGAGAGGTTATTTTCCTTCCCAGTCAAAAGACTAGCACATGCAAATCACAATTAAATATTAAACCAAATCATAGTTATTGTTATTAGTATTCATTAACTTTCTTATGTTGAATTTAATAGCTAGTTTGATGTGACTTAGTAGTCTACTAATAATTCTGAGAAAAGTAAATTTAGAGGCATCAATTAAATAAGAAGCTCAAACTTTTATTACCTATCAGTCACAATTAGTTCTCTTCTTCCCACACACACTCTGCCATAACTAAATCTCCCCAATTATTGCCTCAGCCAGACAAGCCAAGCCAGAATTGAGCTCTGAGTGACATTAACTTATTCTCTGCAACAACACTGTGAGCCATAGTCATTTTTAAACAAGGGATTTGTGGCTCTGAGTGCTTGTGATCTTAGCCATGGTGATAAACTCTTGCAACAATGAATGAAACTTATTTCCTTAAATTGCTAGGATGCCCTTAGAAAATCCTTCCTCTACGGATAAGACATGTGGTCATTGGTCCTGGTCCAGTTCTTATTTCATCTTGAGGGCCATAGGGATGAGATGTTATCAAGAGTGTCCCTGGATCATGACCTGGGCCAGTGCATGCCAAAAAGATGTGCAGGTTCTAGTTAGTGAAGGGAACAGAAACTAGATATACCATGCAGTATATCTATAGTTTGTTCTCTGCCTTAAAAAAATCATGTTTGTTTGCTCCTTCTTATTTCCATTAGGGATTAAAGAACTCATCTCTCAGGGTCCCAAGTGAAAAATGAACAGCTGTAATTTGATGCCATAATGTTTAGTCATCTTATCATGAAAGAGATACTTGGGTCAACGCACCCTTCTGTGAGCCCTGGATCCTGACCAGAACTGGACATCTCCTTATTTGCCCTTCTTAAGATGGAAGGAGCCTATACTTCCTGGGAAGTAGAAACACAGTACAGGAACTCCTTATATAGGTCTATCTGAGTAACCACTGAAGGTAATATATATTATTTACCTAATATTACTTAATTCAAAAATAATAAAAGGAATATGTTAAAAACAGGGAAAAAATGAAAAATGACTGATAGGTATCTTCAAAATTTGAAAGGTTTCACTTGCTATCTTTTACAAAGAACTCCGTAAAAACTGGACTACAGAGAAAAGGACCTCCCCAATATCAAGCCAAAAACTCATAAAATACCACTTATAAGATTTTTGAGTTATTCTAGGCTTTATTTTTTTAGAGCTTCAAGTAGCTATAAAGTCAGAGAGAAAGAGACAAAGGGTATACCCAGTATGAGAGGTCCTTGAGAAAGGACCTCAAGTTTGCAAATCATTCAACATCCAGCATGGATGCCACATTGTCCCTTAATATGACCAGAGCTGGATGTGGAACTTAATGGCCACATTCCCTC
Organism: Lontra canadensis; assembly: GCF_010015895.1. NCBI lineage: Eukaryota > Metazoa > Chordata > Mammalia > Carnivora > Mustelidae > Lontra > Lontra canadensis. The sequence continues at coordinate 319,399 of NW_022631017.1, read as the reverse complement.
TTCCTTCTGATGCCTCTTTTGTCTGTTTTGTTCAATGGAATTTGTCTAAAGGGAACTTCCCTAAATGTCCAAAAACAAATGACACTATGTTTTCCTAATGTTTGGGAAAATAAACCCAAAAGGAGAAATTAAAAGGTATCACTGACATTTCTTTTTCAGAATCAATTAGGACTTTACAATGGCCTGAAGACTGGCACAATACCTAATGTATTTTAGAGAGAAAGTATTATTTTCATCTAATGCGCTTACTCATGGTTACTCATTAATCCAATATTCAAGTATTTTTTTCTTTGAAGCTTCAGAAAAATATATGTACCTAGTCTTACTTCAGTGTTACTTCTGAGTTTATTAAAAGGCATTATATTTCATTGTGTTTTAATTTAATATAGTCCTCATTCATTTAATTAGCCCTCCAATTACTCAAAAAATATTTAAATAACTTATGAGGTACCAGTCACTGTGCTTAACGAGGAAACTAAAGTTGATATATAGGCATTTCCTACTGTAATATTTATTTCATTCATTAATTAATTCATCCATTTATTCAAGCATTTTGTACCAATAGACTGTTTTAGAAACAAGGAAACAGTGGTATATAAAATAAGAATCCTATATTCTTGGAATCCAAGAATCCTAACACAGTAGCTAAAAATAAATCATATAAAATATAAATAAGAGAAAGTTAAATACTGCATGATCTCACTTCTAGGTGAAATTTAAAAATAACAAAGCCTGGGGCGCCTGGGTGGCTCAATGGGTTAAAGCCTCTGCCTTAGACTCAGGTCATGATCCCAGGGTCCTGGGATCGAGCCCCACATCGGGCTCTCTGCTCAGCAGGGAGCCTGATTCCTCCTCTCTCTCTCTGCCTGCCTCTCTGCCTACTTGTAATCTGTCAAATAAATAAATAAAATCTAAGAAAATAAAATAAAATAAAATAATAACAAAGCCCAAGTCATACATATAGAGAAGAGATTGGTGGTTGCCAGAGGCAGGAGGTGGGAGAGCAGGAGAAATAGGTGAAGGGGGTCAAAAAGTACAAAGTTTTTATTTCAATTTTTATAACTTCCAGTTAATAATTAATTAAGTCATGGGGATGTAATATACAGCATGGTGACTATAATTAATAATACTCTATTGCAAATTTAAAGTTGCTAGGAGTGTGGATATTAAAAGTCCTCATCACCAGGGGTGCCTGGGTGGCTCAATGGGTTAAGCCTCTGCCTGCGGCTCAGGTCATGATCTCAGGTCCTGGGATTGAGCCCCACATCTGGCTCTTTCAGCTGGGAGCCTGCTTTCCCCTCTCTTTCTGCCTGCTGCTTCCTACTTGTGATCTCTCTCTCTGTCAAATAAATAAATAAAATCTTTAAAAAAAGAAAAAGTCCTCATCTCCAGAAAGAAAAAAATATTTATAATTATGTATGGTGACAGATGATAGACTCATTGCAGTGTTCATACCACAATATATACAAATACTGAATCACTATGTTGTATACCTGAAACTTATATACTGTTGTATGTCAGGTGTAACTCAATTTAAAAATACCCACTACACACACTAATAGTAAATACCACAGAATTTATCATTTCATTAATTTCCAGTATCTTCTGATCTGCTACTTTCTTTGTTTTTTCTATTTACAATAGCAGCCATTTTACAGAAGAGTTGATATCATGGAAAAGAGCTTCTCCGCTTCTGATTTAAGGTGTATTGCCTCCAAATGCATTATTATTGTCTCTAGTCATTGAGCACTGAGATGCTTTATACTATGACACATTTTAATATTTTTTTAATATTTTTTTCATTCTGTGTCTTAATTTTCTTATTTACAAAAAGTGATTGCAGTAATATATATTTTACATGGTTCATGTTACAGCTAAGTGAAATAATACGGTTGAGATAATTTGCAAATATAAATCAGCATACAAAAATATAATTAAATTATATGTCTTATAGCTATAAGCAACTTATAAGCCTTTGAAGTTAAGAAAAAGTCTTCTGCTTTGTGTCAGTTACATGTTTGTCGCTTACTCAACAGTTATCTGAATCCCACACCCAGCACCGCAATTACTTCTGGCGAATAGGACCTGTCTGCCAGTACTCCTTATTGAGTAAGCCAGTATTTTGCTATTTGCTGGCAGAAGCACCCTAACTAATGTTCCTTCAACTACTTCCTCCACCTGTCCTGGAATAGATGCTTAACATTTTCATAGATTGATTACAATTATGTTACTCTTTATGTTATACTCGTTTGCCAATATTCTTACTCATTTTGTGAGGCAAAGAAGTAAAATCTTAGGACATTCAAGAAACATTATCCAGGTTATATGACAATATGCTTAACGGAATCTCACAGGCCCAAGACTTGAAGTAAACAAGATTTAAATTAAAAGAAGACAGGCTCTAAGTGACAAAAATAAAGTGGAAATTAAAAAAAACAACAACAACAACAACACTGCTCTAGAGTGGAGTTTTATAATACGAGTTTTGCAGACTGACAAAGCTATTTAGCTTCATAGTGAACAGTTCTCTGCCCTGATTGTGGTTACTACTCAGACTTTCTCTATTTTATATTTTTCCATCTGACATCTTTTACTTGTCAAGAACCATACTACCAAATGTAAGAAAATTCTGACCTGTAGTGAATTTAAATCAGAAAGACTGACCTAATATATGCTCAGGAATACTTGGATTTATGAGTAATGTTTTCTTGGGGATGAGTTTTTAGATAATCTCAATTTTATCATTGTAATCTAAGTTACTTAAATAAGTTCATCATGAGGGCTTCAGAAATTGTTTTTCAGGCTGTGATCATGATATAAATTGCATCAAATAAATTTTACCAGGTGAGCAATCAAGAGCGCTGAAGGATTGCTTTCCAATTCTGTCCTAGCCAGCAATTTAGCTCTCAGCAAGAACACACAATGTTTCTTGAATGACTGATGAATTCTCTCCTCAAATGATTGCAGGATGTTGGATGCATTGCTGGCAGGAAAGCTGGCTGATTGTTCAGTGAGAAAATGGTTTTATGACTCATGGAATTGATTAGGAGCATAATGGTTGTCCACAGCAGCCGGCCAAGCTGAGGTCAGTTCATTTGCAGTCACAGCTGGAGATGCTTGAAGTCATCTTCCAGATGTCAGGGCAGAGAAACCTGTTCTGGATAGTTCCAGCTGAAGTGACAAGTGAACTGCAGACAGCCTAGACACCTGCTGCACTGGCCTTGTCTTTCTCCCTCTTAACACTGCCAAAGAAGTATCACCACTTGGGCCTGAGACTCATTGTGATCCACACTCTCCTTGAAGTTTATTGATTTCAAAGGCTCTGTTGCATTTCTTGAATATAATCATCCTCAATTTCATTTGTGCATAAAAATCATCCATGGTGCTTTTTGAAATGCAGATTCTGGAACTGATTCAACCTCAGAATTCGGTCTGAGGTACAAATTTTAACAACCACTTCTCCTCCAGACGATTCCTTGTAGGTGGTTTGGCTCTGTCTTCAAAAAGCATGTTTGAGTAAAGAAGGAAGCAGAGTGTGTAGAAAAATCAGTTTGATCGGGGCGCCTGGGTGGCTCAGTCGGGTAAGTGTCCAGCCCTTCACTCTTGATTCCAGCCCAGGTCATGATCTCAGGGGCATGAGATCAAACCCTGTGTCAGGCTCTGTGTTGGGCATGAGCTTGCTTAAGATTCTCTCTCCCTTAGGGCACCTGTATGGCTCAGTTGGTTGAGATTCCGACTCTATTTTCCCTCAGGTCATGAGCTGGGGGTTATGAGATTCAGCCTTGTGTCAGGCTCCATGCTCTGTGGAGAGTCTTCTTGGGATTCTCTCTCCCTCTCCTTCTGGACTTCCCTCCCCCACCCCACTCATGCTCACTCTCTCTCACTCACTCAAAAAAAAAAAAAAAATCAGTATGATTGGTTTAAGTCTGTGGTTAACAACTTAAGGATATACTGTGTGCTTATCCCTACATTTTAAAGATATAACATTAATCATAAGAAAAGTTCTGGGTATAAGGTTATAAGATTTAGCAAATAAAATTGCAGGATACCAGTTAAATTTGAATTTCAGAAAAAAAACAATGACTTTTTTTTAAAGTATAAGTTTGTCCCATGTGCTATTTGGTACATGCATACTTTTATTATAGACATTATTCATTGTTTATCTAAAATTCAGATTTAATTGGGAGTTCTGTATTTTATTCAGAAATTCTCTTTAGGCAGGAAAACCTAGCTATTGTTTAGAATTAATTTGGAGCACTCCTTAGCCTACTAATAATAAAGTTATACAAGATTATTGCTAAAATTCCTTAATGATACAGGGATCTGTGTTTCAGTAATATTTTCTACATCAGAAGTTGGATCCAATTCTTCAAAACCCATAGAGGGTTGGATTTGCTAAACTATTGTTACTGAATCAAATATTTGAATTTAGATATTTAGGACACATTTATCAAATACTGGCAGTCATACCCCAAGAGGTGAGTAGGCAAATTTAATATTCCTCTGACAATTTCCTTATTAAGTTTTGCTTCCTTTCTCCCCATCCTGCAATTGTGGCCATAAAAAATAAGTCAGTTAAGATCAAGGCAAGAAGCTTCTATGTGTGGTTAAGTTCCAATAATTTAATACTTAATTCTTATTAATAGAGACATATAATTTGTTTTTCAATGACTGTATCAGTTTTATCCTACTTTGCAGATTCTGTCTGTTAAATTCTTTCCTCAAAACTGTACCTCTGGCCCACTTTTAAATCTCATTTTACTTTGTCTCCTTTCCTCTCAGTACCAGAGATCTGGGCACTGTGCTGGCAGGCTGGCACACTACAGACCAACCAGAGAGTTAAGGTCTCAGGGTAAGCAACTAGCCCAAATCTAAAGACAGATATATGCTGAGAAAGATGGAATACAAGCCGGGCACTTGCTCATTTGGAGCATGCTCATCTCAAAACCAGTAAGAAGATTTCAGCTAGAATAGTTAATGAATTGATAGAAACTCAATAAGGGCTTCTGATAAAATGTGAAGCAGACCAAGAGGGTGGAAGCTTTTGCTCCTTGGATTCCAACAGACACTCACCAAAAGAAATTGGCCGGAGTCCTAAGAAAGCATTCATGATAGTGTAGCTTGGGTAGAGGGGAGCATCAATAGCCAAAAGATGGAAATGAAACTCTGGGTGGATCTTTCTCCCATGTGCCCTACAGAGCAAAAATTCGAATATGAGGAGGAAAGGGCAACAAATACTGTCACTCAGGTTTCTGGCAAAGACCTGTTGCAGTAGGGAAAAGGGTAGAGAATGATATCTTTTCTTCAGGTGCAGGGAAACTGATATGTTGTGTTCTAGAATTACAGCTGAAAAAGGGACAGGAAGGCTGAGAAGTGCACACCCTCAAGGCCTGGTGACATGTGCTTATCTAAGACTCAGTGCTATGGGAACAAAGAACATTTTTCTCTTAGAGGCTCACCACAGAGTAAACATGTATCAGCTACTGATAGTTCACTTCTGTCAGTTACTTGCAAAAACATTAGGAACTCCCTGTCTGAGGCAAAGGGAAGACCTAAAGCTGAGATTAGAGCAGATTCTGAGGAACAATCCACTGACAAATGAGCTGCTACTCTAAACACAACATATTGTTGGAGGAATCTGAAAATTATAGAATACTGAGAGTATCTACAGTAACCACAAATTCAGCCCAGCTCCTGCCCAGATTAATTTAAACCCTAAATTAAAGTTGTAGAAGAAAAAAAGACACGCTCATTTCCAGGAATGAAGTCTATTTAACTCAGACTTATGTCACACACAAGATGTTCAAGTTTCAACAAGAAATTAAGAGGCATCCAAAAAGGCAAGGACAAAATACTATACTGCCATAAAACAAAGAAATCTAGACTCAGATATGACATGGATACTGGAACTATAAAACAGAACTTAAGGTAACCATGAAATAAATAACAGTAAGTAAAATGATTGTAAAAAAAAGAAGTAAAATATGTCAAACTTATTCATGAAATTAAAATAAATTAGAAGAAAGAATTAACTGAAAATATTAGAAATGACAAAAGAAATAACGACCAAGCTAATGAGTGCTTTCAGCCTACTCATGAGTGGACATGACCCAGCATGCTTCTCCTAGGTATACATCCAAGAAAAAGGAAAACACATCCCCACAAAAATCTGTACAAAATTGTTTATAACAACACTGTTCATACTAACATGGAAACAATCCAAATAATCATCAACTGATGACTGGATAAGCAAATGTGGTAAATTCATACAATGAGATTTTATTAATCATAAAAATAAGTGAAGCACTAATACATGTAACAAGGATGAATGTTTAGCATGAAACATCATTTTAAACAAGCAAAGTCAGTCACAAAAGACCACAATACTTATGACTCCTCTCATATGAAAATCCAGAACAGAGACATCTACAGGGACAGATAGTAAAGTAATGGTTGTTTAGGGGTGGAGTAGGGGCTAGGGATGCAAGGGAAAGGGAAGGTAACTAAAGGGTATGGAATTGTTTTGTGAAGTGATGAAACTGTTCTAAAATTGATTGTGGTGTTTGCACATAACTGTGAACATACTAAAAACTATTGAATTGTATGTATGCTTTAGTGACTGAATTAACTGATATCTGACTGACATTTTAATAAATCTGTTTAAAAAATAAACTACTACACTTTTTTGACTAATTGTAAATGATGCTGTATTTTTAATTTCTGTCTATATATCCATTACTCATATATAAAAATACAATTGGTATTTTTTACCATTTATGTAGTTAGTGATAATACTGATCTTACTTTTTAGTGGATGTTCTGCTATTGTCTCTATAATTTAAGTGAAGTTTAAAAACTTACATTCCTTTATACCCCATTACAATATAATTGTCTTAAATATCTCCCTTACATATAATTATGACCCCAATGTTAAAACCTTTAGAAAACTCAAAAGGTAAAGGAAAGTGTATTATATTTACCCATATTTTTTATGATTTGCTTTATTTTCTTCACTTTTGACCATTCCAAGATTCCTGCTTTTAGAGTTTTCTTTCTCTTTAAAGAAATTCCCTTGGTCATTCTCTTTAAGATAGTCTGTTGAAAAATTCTCTCAGCTTCTTTTCTTCCCAGAGTATGTTGATTTTGTCTTCATTCCAGGTTGTTTTCACTGGATGTAGAATTCTAAGTTGACAGTTCTCTTTCAGCAACTGAAAAATGTCATGCTGCTTTCTTCTGGACTCCATGGTTTCTGATGAGAAATCTATTGTCATTCACATGGTTTTTCCCATATATAGGGAAGGTGTCATTTCACTTTCACTGATTTCAATATTTTTTTTCTCTTTGCCATTAATCAGAAGTTTCACAGTGATGTGGTTTGGTCTGAATTTATTTGAATTTCTCCTGCTTAGGTTCACTCAGCATTCTGAATTTCTACATTTATGTATTTTGCCAAATTTGGTGAGTTTTTAGCTACTATTTCTTTGAGTACTTTTTTGGCCTCTCTTTCCTTCTCTAGGACTCTAATGACACAAATGTCAGAGCAGTGTGTCCTTCTTTCTATAACCTGGTATATATGTAACTTAAACAATAATGTAAAATATCCCATATGTAATAAATTGTGATTATAAAGAAACTCAGAAGCAACTGATACGCAAAAAGAAGAAACCAGAAATCATCCCCACTATATTTCCACCCCTCTCCACAGATGCCACAATTAACTTTTCATCTCTAGCCTTCTCTGGAAATACATTGCCTTCTCTCTGGAAATAAATATGTCTGTAAATAAATAAATACATATATATATATATATATGTGTGTGTGTGTGTGTGTGTGTGTGTGTATATAAAATTAAATAAAATGAATAAAATGAATATAATGACTTCTAATCTGCTTTCCCACTTAACGATGGACCAAATGTCACAGTTATGTTAAACTTGTTTTAAGTCATGAGACACTATAAGTAGTATCATTTGGGATGAATCTGCCACCTTTTGTCCTATAACTAACCTCCTACATCCTGATTTAAGTCTGTTTAGGCAAATTCACTGTAGATTTCCAAACACTGCATTTGCCAAATTTCAAGCCCTGCCACTGCTCCCCACAGTTAGCAGCTAACAAATTTTCTTCCTAAAATGCTGAATATGACTCTTGACATCTGCTCTGATGCTGTGTCCCTGCCAGAAGAGTAAACTGAAGGGCAAAGGGGGTTTTGTTTTTCTTTTTCTTTGCTTTTTTCCCCTGTAGCACTGAAACATGGGATGAAAATGAATATGTTATCTCTTTCTGTACAGGAAGTATTTCCACTAGTCTCCTCCTATTAGGTTTTGTTTTTTTTTTTTTAAGATTTTATTTATTTTTCAGCGACAGAGGGAGAGCGAGCGAGCACAGGCAGACAGAGGCAGAGGGAGAAGCAGGCTCCCCGCCGAGCAAGGAGCCCGATGTGGGACTCGATCCCAGGACGCTGGGATCATGACCTGAGCCGAAGGCAGCCGCTTAACCAACTGAGCCACCCAGGCGTCCCAGTCTCCTCCTATTAAATCTGAAATAATGTAGACAGAGATAGTCTGATTTTTTTTCAGCATTTAAAGTCTATGAATAAAAAGGGTTTATAGAGCAAGTTACCAAAGCAAACATGACTGTAAAAAGTCAGTTTCACTCCCTTATAAAGAAAATAGTTTGGATGTGTGGGTGGCTCATCAGCTGAGCATCTGTCCTTGGCTCAGGTCATGATCTCAGGATCCTGGGATCAAGCCCTAAGTTGGTCTCTGCACTCAGCTGGAGCGGGGAATCTTCTTGTCCCTCTGCCATTCCCTCCACTTGTATTCCTCTCAAATAAATAAAACTTTAAAACAAAACAAAAATGAAAATAGTTTCAGGTTCTTTATATATGTCATTTTTATAAAAATTGATATTCTAATTATGATCAGTCATGAATTTTTATAAAATCAAGTTCCTCAGTACTTTCTACTTGATACCACTTTTTAACATGGACTTAATGGTCTAAACATCTGAGTTCAAATCTCAACTCTGCCATCATTTCCGTACACACATACACCTGGGCACACATGCACACATCCTGGGACAAGCCACTTAATTTCTTTGAGCCTTAACTTCTTCATTAAAAAAAGAGAGAGAGAGAGAACAAAAATAATTTCAACTTAACAAAACATTGGAAGCCATAACATATAATGTATTTAATAAGGTTTTTCAAATTAAAAATATTTTTATATTGATTTTATCAGATGCCAATAAAAACCTCTCAAATTGTGACAACCAAAAATGTGTTCAGACATTTATATTTACAGGCAAAATACACTCTGTTTGAGAACCACTCTGCTAAATCATGCATAGGACCTACATGAGAAACCATACTTGAGTCATCTGGGATTAGAGGTACCAGGAAAATAGTATTCTCTGAAGCCCTTACAAGTTAAAGCAATCACACATTTCTGCAGCCCACTCTGAAACAGAGACCACTGAAAGCAAATGTATAGAGAGTCATTGTAAAGTTTGGCCTTCATTCTGTCTCTTCCTCAATTACTTAATAGGCCCAGCTGCCCTGGACCTATTCCTGCCTTAATTTGTCTATGATATATTCAGGAAAGTAGGGATGTTTCATGGTAAGGAAGGTATTTATTAAGAAAAAATGTTAGAGAAACACATATAACTATATTTCCAAAAATGAATATAACTTTAGTAATTCTTTCGATGGCAAGACTCCTCCAAAATGGAGAGTAGAGTTTTACACTTAAAATTAACACAATATCTTATATTAATTATTCTTCAGAAGAAATGGAGAGTACATCTGAATTGCATAAAGCTATAAATCAACTATAGTTTACTTTTTGTAGATTAACTAGAACTAGTTCAGAACAATGGTAAGAACTTCCACTTTTTTAAAGCTTCTCATATTTAGAAAAGCCTTATTGAATAAATATCAAATATCTCACTGTTTTTATGGAACTGACACTTTGTGGGCCATTGTCTCCCATAATCAATCAAAAGCATAGCTAACCTTCTACCATCACGCCTTCTGGGTTTGATTCAGTCAGTGTTCATTCTTCGGGGTTTGATTCAGTTGGTGCTTATTTCACATGTTCACTTATGACTTAGAAACTGGATAGGCTTGTGTAATGTTAGAGTTAGGGTCAGGAAAGAGTCTTGCTCATTTATGAGTATTGACCAACCAAAATTATATTCCAGACATTGTTTTTCTGTCCTCTTCCATATTCTTTTGTCTCATAGTAATATTATAAAGCTGCCTACAAAATATTCTTCTTTTTTTTAATTTTTTTTTTTAAGATTTTACTTATTTATTTGACAGACAGAGATCACGAGTAGGCAGAGAAGCAGGCAGAGAGAGAGGAGGAAGCAGGCTCCCTGCTGAGCAGAGAGCCCGACGTGGGACTCGATCCCAGGACCTGGGATCATGACCTGAGCTGAAGGCAGAGGCTTTTAACCCACTAAGCCACCCAGGCGCCCCTAGAAAATATTCTTCTTGACTACAATATTTACAGTCATATTCTATTATTTGTATTGTCAAATACAATTTATTTGTTAATGATACAAGGATGGCATCTAGTGAGGGATCCTGCTTCCTCCATTTCTTTCAAATCTATTTTGGAATTCAGTTCTTATTTTTTATCATCTTTCAGGATAAAATATTATTCCAGTGTATCAGATTTTGGATTTATAATGTTTATTTGAGTCTTGATCTGGTCACTTGGCTCCTCTCCTGTTTCCCTCAATTATGCAATATATACACATAAAATTATCTTATAATTTCTTAAGATACTTTATTTCAGGGTTGGCTGGCGTCCTAACCCAAACTGACAATCTAAGGGAATATTTTTTACCGGTATAATTTAGGAAAGATTTGAGAGTCCAAAATGTCTAAAAAGAAAAATTTCCAAAGCCTCTTCATCTTCTCTTCAGAAGACTGAGAATCTAAGTCAACTCAAATTTCACAACACTTGAGATGTTCTGCCAGATTTTTCTCCTTTATAGCTGGCTACAAAATGAACCTTGTCCATGTTTAGCTATACCTTATTCCTGCTAAGATTTGCCTCCATTTTAGATTTTTCTGTTTGATCATTCAATGTTTAACTCTCAAGAACAGAAGCTCCTATTAACATATACTGTCTACATATGGCAGTGACTTTAGTCTGAAGTTTGATAAAAGTCATTAGGAATAGAAATGTTTTAATTTGTTTAATTAAAATATAGATAGATGATATATATATTGAACAGCAAATTATAAAATATCATTTAACACCTTTTAAAATAAATATTTCACTAGGATTTAACAATTCTGAGAATATTAGATTTTAGTTTTCCCATGATCTTATCAGCAGAAGGGGAGAAACACTTTTATTACATGCTAAATATTAACTGAAAGCCAGATTTCCTTCAGAGTATTTGCATCAAGAGGGCTTCCTAGTCTGTCACTTTTTAGTCCCAATTTGTTTGACAGTTATATGAATTTTAAAGAAAACTTCTCATTCCCTATCCTAAATGATTTCTTAGTTCATTAGCATTCAACTCTTAACATTCAACTCAACTTAGCATTCAACTCTGGTGATTACTTTTTTAAATTTTTTTTATTTTTTTGAAGACTTTCTTTCCCTAGCTTCTATGATGTGACACTCATGATTTTCCTTCTACTTCTTTCTTTATTCCTTTTCTTTCTTTGTTTCAGGTTCATCCTTCTTTTTTCAGCTGTTAACTACAAAGTTGCTCAAGGCTGAGTCCTAGGTCCTCTTCTCTTCCCAGGGTACCTTCCTTGTACATTCTTTTCTTTTCTTTTTTGAGAGAGAGAGAGACTGTGTGCTCACATGAGGGAGGAGAAAGGGATATAGGCAGAGGGTGAGGATCTCAAGCAGACTCACTGCTGAGCAGGGAGCCAGATGCAGGGCTTGATCTCACAACACTGAGTTCATGACCTGAGCTGAAATCAAGAGTCTGTCACTTAACCCCCAGAGCTGCCCAGGTGCCTCATGCATTCTCATCCACACCCCTAACTCCAAATATTTCTCTCATATAGGACCTATAATAGGTATTTCTCTCTGAGAGCCCCCATTTCAGCTCCAAACATAGATTGATGTTCTCTCCTGTATACCTCAAAGGCCGCTCCAATTCCATGTGTTCCAAAGAGAACCCACAATTGGTTTTTTACAACCTCACCATCTTCTTTCTTCTGCTATCTCAGTAAATAGCCAACCCATTAATCTAGTTCCACCACCCTCAAAAATAGAATAATCATGGGTTTTATTCTACCCTTGCCTCCTTGTCAGATTCATCAAATCTATCTTGTCAGTTTTACCTCTCGTCCCTTGAATTGCTTTGCTTTTCACCTCCATCACCATTTCCAGGTTCCAAGCTACCATCATCTTCAACCTGAACCACTGAACTAGCGCTAGGAAGGCAAGGAGTGAGTCACAAGCTAACGCAAACCTTTACTGCCCCAATGTCTTACATGACAATCTTTGTTGTATGGCTCACTCTCACCACCATACTGCTCCAATACCATCTTTCCCTCATAACTAGTCCACTTCAACAGTTTTTAATCTCTTGTCGTCTTTGTATACCTGCCTAGACTAGGGCATTTGCACATGCTATCCTATTTGCCTGGAATGCTCTTACATCTCCATCTTTACTTGGTTAACTTCTAGTCTTCCAAAAGATCTCAGTTAATATCATACTTCTTCTAGAAGCACTCTATGACCTCTGCAGCTGGGTTAAAATCTACTACTAGTATCTGCCACAGAATCAAGAACCTCTCTTTCCAGCTTCTTCAGAATAATTAATTTGGGTAGTTGTTTGATTGAATATATCTTTCTTACCTTACTGGCATTATGAGGGCAAGGTCTATGTCCAGAATTTACCTGGCATACAACATATGCTCAATAAATATTTGTTGAATAAATGAATAAAGCCACAAGCCACTATTAGGACTTAATCTTTTTTGATACATTATCTTTTACCTCACAAAATTGGAATGTATGTATAATAAAAATGTTCAGAATAACTAAAATTATGATAAAGAGCTACAAATATATGCTTACTCTATAAAAGTTGAAATTCATGAAAATCATTACCTGTAATCATCCCATCTGTCATATTCCAAGAATAACATCAGTTTAATTTAATTTTATATATTATTTAATAGTGGTGATTTTACATAATGTACTAATTTTATATGTAGTTAACAAAGGAAAAGCTACATCTACTCAATGATGAATATATTTCTTTTTTTAAATTATTTTCTTATTTATTTATTTGACAGAGAAAAGAAACACAAGAAAGGGGAACAGAAGGCAGAGGGGGAAGGAAAAGCAGGCTGCCCACTGAGCAAGGATCCCGATGCAGGTCTGGATCTCAGGACCCTGGAACCATGACCCAAGCCAAAGGCAGACGCTTAACCTACTGAGCCACCCAGGCACCCCAATGATGCATATATTTCTATTTAATTAATTTTTATTCAAGTATAATTAATATACAGTGTTATATTAGTTTTAGGTGTACAATACAATGATTCAACATTTCTCAATGCTCATCAAAATAAGTATACTTTTAATCTTCTCTATTTTACTTACCCCCTACACCCCTTTCATCTGGAAACCACCAGTTTGTTCTCTGTATTTAAGACTTTTTGGTGGGATTTTGGTTTAGTTTTGTTTTGTTTTTATTGGTCATTTTGTTTTTTTTGTTTTTGTCTCTTTTCTTTGTTCATTTGTTTTGTTCCTTAAATTCCACATATGAGTTAAGTCATGGTATTTTTCTTACTCTGACTGACTTATTTTACTTAGCATTATACCCTAGGCCAATCCTTATGGCAAACAACAAGATTTCATTCTTTTTTATGGCTGAGTAATATTTCAGTGTGTGCCTGCATATGTGTGTATGTGTATACACTGCATCTTCTTTATCCGTTCATCTATCAGTGGATGCTTGGTCACTTCCTTATCTTGGCTATTGTAAATAATGCTGCCATAAACATAGGAGAGCATGTGTCCCATTGAATTATTGTTTTTGTATTTTGGGAGTAAATAGCCGGTAGTATGATTCCTAGATCCAAGGGTAGTTTTGTACTTAATATTCTTAGGAACTTCCATAGTGCTTTCCATGATGGCTGCACTAGTTTGCATTCTCACCATTAGTGCATGACAGTTCCTTTTTTCTCCACATTCTTACCGACATTTGTTACTTCTTGTGTTTTTTATTTTAGTCATTCTGACAGGTGTGGGGTAATAGCTCATTATGGTTTTAATTTGTGTTTTCTTGATGATTAGTGATGTTGAGCGTCTTTTCCTGGGTCTGTTGGCCATCTGGATGTCTTCTTTTCTAATATGTATAGCATAGATTTTCATGTCAGCAGTTGGGAAGGAGATATGTGTATTTCTCACTTTTGCTAAGTTACACATTTATAATATTTCAAGAAACCTGGAAATTATTGTTAGACATGATGTGTTTTTTTTCTTTTTTTTCTTTTTTTCCTTTCTTTTTTTTTCCTTTCTTTTTTCATAACTTATTACCTAAAAAAGAAGATAATCTAATAAAATTAAGTAATATAAGTTAGTCAACATGCAAAAATAAAGCTATCTGTATATATTGTCATTTTAAAGATGGTAATAACTTATTCCAATACTTATACTTAATCTAAAGTTACAAAACTATTTTTTAATATTATTAGTGTTACATTTTTTCATGATTCTGTTTGCTAATGCCTACTCTATGAAGAAGACATGGACACAAACTATGTTAATTGTGACATTTGGTAAGTGAACTTTTACCTCTCTGCCTACCCTTTTCTTCATCTACAAAATAAGAAATGTGTTAATTTATAAGATCAGTCTATAATCCACACTTATTTCACAATTAACTGCTGTTTAGGATCGATCTGATACATAGAGAAAAAAAATGTTCTCTTTTTTAATCTAAGTCAGTATTTTCTAAATGATTATTTGTGGAAGATCAATTAAATGGATCAAAAGCATTCTGAGCTCACTATGTTGAGAAAGACAGTTGATGTGCCTTTTCATTTAAGGCACAGAGCCAATTATAATAGCACATGTTCTGACTAGTTTTGGAACTAAATAGTCTGTTAAACTTTGTTTAAGCCAGTGTTTTCTGAAAGTAATTTCTCTTCTGACCCTATTTCATGTACTATAATGCATATTATACAACCTAACATATTACGTAACATAACATTTGATATAGCATATTAACAGTTGGGAAATTACAACTTTGTTTTGGAACTGAAGCTCTTTGGTCTTTAAACAGTTGAATTATGTATAACTTTCCTCACACCTTGATAAGCCTGGTTGTTTCAACAAGTCTAACCTGTGTCTGTAGGGCTGAGTGTAAGCAATTTCACAGCATGGCCATCTGTTCCAAATTCCTGATATAAAAATGTCCATTAATCTAACTCAGAAGCATTTTCCTTACAGCAAATTAACAGACTGGAAGTTCATGGTGAGTGAATTCAGGGCCACTGTCTCCACAGAACAGCTTTCTTTCCAGGGACAAAGAGAGGGCTGTGCTTCCTTGTCCCCTGCTCATCTCTACCTTAATTCCTACACTGAGATGTCTGGAGGTCAAAGACTAATATTGTTAGTACTGTTGCTTGCATTTACAAACAGTCCTAAAAGCATGATTTTGATCTCCCAAAACCTATTTCTGTAGTTCAGAGACCATCACTGAATTAAAAACCTCAAGAAAAATGAAATATATTCTTTTATGTTTCACAGAGCTAGTAAGAATTCCTCTACTTTCACTGAGTATTTTTTGCCTATAACCTGGATTTTAACATACTTCAAAAAATTGAAACTATAACATAGCATTTTTATTTTAAATTAATTTGAATTTTTCTGTATCTGCAAGTCCTCAATAAAATATTTTAGTTATATAAAGTATAACTTTCAAAGTAAAGCATTTAAAATCAGTGCTACCAATCTATTCAAATGTATTTTATCATCCAAAATGATAGATGCACATTTTGTTTTTTCAAAAGACAGTATCAACCTTCCGAATTTTGTGACAGGTTCTTATTAATATTTCTTCCAATGTATTGCTGGCACACAGTGTATGGTACCATCTCACCATAAACATATTCAATTTTCCAGGGCCTCCAGATAAATTGGCTTTTCCTTACTTCTCCATATCAGATGATTTTATTAAACATACATACACTAAGCAGACAAACAGTTGTTGAGAACTTTCTGATAATCATTTTGGCAACAAATTGTGCTAAGGTGATCTAACAGAAGGGAAGATAGTAGCTTCTTTCATATAGGGGAGAATGTTAGAAAAGAGGGTGAGAATAATCTATTTTTTAATAGTTAAGGAAGCCAGAACTAAAAAGTTGAGTGTATTAGATTGTAAATTTCTCTGGTAGGCTATGACTTACTCACAGGCCTCATTATACCCTGTTTTCTATCACTATCTGACATTTTTTAAGTGTTCCATAAATGTGTGTCAAATGAATGAATGAACTAATGAATGATTGTACATTATGTGAAAAGAATTTTATGAAATGAAATTAAAATTCAAAGGCATTCGGAAACATCAAAACAGTACAGTTAGGATCAGAATCAGTATACAGTGGATGCCAGCTTCTACTTCTTCCATCATGCCTCTTCCACTAATGCCAGCCAAGAAAAAAAAAATTAGACTCTTTCTTATTGACTAATGCAATCTTTACATATTTTTCCACTTTTTTCCCCAAGGTTTTATTTAAATTCCAGTTAGTTGACATAGAGAGTCATATTAGTTTCATGTGAAGGATTCAGTAGGAGTCATCACTTGTATATAGCAAACAGTGTTCATCACAAGCACCCTCCATATTAAGATCATCATATCTCTTAAATATATTAGTTTTATAATCATAATAACTATAATTACATACCATTTTCTCATTAATCCATATATGTTAACCTTCTCTTCCAGTCACCCTAGCAGCCAAAGATCATGATTTTTAGGTTCCTTGATCCAAAATACTTCAAACAACCCTCAGAATACACATCCTCTCAGTCAGTACATGTATTAAAGTGTGGAATCAGATTGTAAGATGATAAAAAAAATCAGATGTGAAAATATTCACAAAACATAAAGTAACCCTCAAATACTATTATCAGCAATAATCAGTAACCAATTTTCTAAGAAAATATTATCAGTAGGTAATAATTTTTCTTATAGAGCATTTAAAAAGGAAAAATAAAAAAATAAAGAGGACCCCCCCCAAATGGTCCTAATCCAAATTTTAAAAAGCAATGTAAATCAAAGCATAGGGACAAGGGTCAATGATAAATAACAAGGGTCCTTGGGTTGTTTCCTCTCTGCTAAAACAGCTGTCCACAGGAATTGGTGAAATTCACTTGGGGCAGTGGGACTTAAGCAGAGTACTCTACCTACAGAGAGATTTAAGTGTCTAAACTTGTCAGTCTACTAGTATACCATAATTGGTATGTAATACAGTAATTATAGCAAATTATACTATTTTCCTAAAGTGGTAAATCAAACACGATAGAGAATAAGAAGTTAGCTGTGATGTAAGAGCTAAACTTCATAAAATCATGCACAAAACCATATCCATAATCTAGAAAAACATAATTAAAAAGATTAAAAATAAAGTACATAAAAAAATCAAGTAAAATCTTGAAATAGATAGCAGTTACAGAGAGGAAACTGAAAGAATGAGTCAGAAGAGTTGGTGCTAAGCAAAACAACAATAAAAATTTTTTGAAATTAAATTGAACTAGGGTTAAATAAATAAGTTATTTGACTAGCTTGAGACCCATAACTATAGTTTGAAGGGGTACCTCACTGTTCTTTTGCCCTAGAGAATTGATATAGAGAGTAAAATACATATAACATTCAATAAATCTATGTTGTCTAAATAATTTTTTCATCTAAAACTTACATTAACTGAAAATTCTTTGTGAAAGAGGATATATTAATAAATTAATAAAAACATACATATGTTTCTGTGGGGCAGAAGGGTGAGGTGGAAGTTAAAGTCCCTACTCAGATATGTTGAAACTACAATGGATGGGGTGCAATTCTTCTACTGTCCTGTATTTGGCTGGAATAGGATGAATATTGCCAAAAATATGATGGAAATTTTCCTTTCTGTTTTTAGACCATTATTCTCTTGAATCTTTGACTAAGGGGATAGGTTTTTTCTTAGAGCTTTTAAGACTGTTTTTTTGTTTTGTTTTGTTTGTTTGTTTAAGTCTATGTCTATTGGCAGTTACAGGCTAGGGGTTCTACAACGCCTTGTTTAAGTTATGTGGGAGCAATAAGGAAACCAGGCAACCAACTGCTGTCTTAATTTTCAAGTCTCAAGATCACTGAGCTGTCTCACTTTCTACCTTTCTGAATCATTCTATGCTGGTTAATGTGTGAACTCCAGGATTATTTAGTTGTAAGAGAAAGGACCTGGTAGAAATTGGGTATTTCTACTTGGTGGAACTAGATGTTATTATAAATCTTTTAAAATTTTACAGCAGAGTGCTTAAAGTGAGAAGCATGTTTATGGTAACAAAATAAAGAATCAAAACTTACAAGGCATATTTGATTTTTTTGTTTTTCTTTTCTTGTGTTTCAAGTTTTTACTTAAATCCTAATTAGTTAACATATGGTATAATAGTAGTTTCAGGAATAGAATTTAGTGATTCATCACTTACATATAATACCCAGTGCTCATCACAACAACTCCTCTCCTTAATACCCATCACCCATTTAACTCATCTCCTGCCCACCTCCCCTCCAACAACCCTTAGCTTTTTCGCTATAGTTAAGTCTCTTATGGTTTGCCTCCCCTTTCTTTTTTTTTTCCCTTCCCCTATGTTCATCTGTTTTGTTTCTTAAATTCCACATATGGGTGAAACCATATGGTATTTGTCTTTCTCTGACTTATTTCACTTAGTATAATATAATCTAGTTTTATCCATTTTATTGCAAATGGCAAGATTTCATTTTTTATGGCTGAGTAGTATTCCATTACATATAAATACCACATCTTTATCCATTATCTGTTGACGGACACTTGGGCTCCTTCCATAATTTGGCTATTACAGATAATGCTGCTATAAACATTGGGGTGCATGTGTTCAATGGACTCATTATTTTTATATCCTTTGGGCAAATACATAGTTGTACAATTGATGGGTTATAGAGTAGTTCTTTTTTTAAAATTTTGAAGACATTCCATACTGTTTTCCAGAGTAGCTGCACCAGTTTGCATTCCCACAACAATATAAGAGAGTTTCACTTTCTCCACATCCTTATCAACATCTGTTGTTTCCTGTGTTGTTGATTTTAGCCATTCTGACAGGTGTGAGGTGGCATCTCATTGTAGTTTTGATTTATATTTCCCTGATGAGTAATGTTGAGCATTTTTTCTTGTATCTGTTAGCCATCTAGATGTCTTCTTTGGAAAAATGTCTATTCATCTCTCCTTCCCATTTCTTAACTGGATTATTTGTTTTTTTGCATGCTGAGTTTGATAAGTTGTTTATAGATTTTGGATACTAACCCTTTATCAGGTATGTGATTTGCAAATTTTTTTTCCATTCCAGAGGTTGACTTTTGGCTTTGTTGGTTATTTCCTTCACTGTGAAGTATCATTTTATCTTGATTACATCCTAGTAGTTCATTTTTGCTTTTGTTTCCCTTGCTTTCAGAGTTGTATCCAGTAAGAAGTTGCTGTGACTGACTTCAAATGAGGTTGTTGCCTGTGTACTCCTAGGATTTTGATTTCCTGTCTCATATTTAGGTGTTTTATCCATTTTCAATTTATTTTTTGTATGGTGTAAGAAAGTGGTCTAGTTTTAGTCTTCTGCATATTGCTATCCAGTTTTCCCAACACCATTTGTTGAAGAGACTGTTTCCCCCCATCCCCGTTGGATATTCTTTCCTGCTTTGTTGAAGATTCATTGACCACATAGTTGTGGGTCCACTTCTGTGTTCTCTATCTTGTTCCATTGATCCATGTGTCTGTTTTTGTGCCATTACCATACTGTCTTGATTACTATAGCTATGTAAAATAGCCTTGAAATTCAGACTTGTGATGCCCGCAGCTTTGCTTTTCTTTTTCAACATTATTTTGGCTACTGGAGGTCTTTTGTGGTTCCAAACAAATTTTAAGATTATTTGTTTTAGCTCTGTGAAAAATGCTGGTGGTATTTTAATAGGGATTGACTTAAATGTGTAGATTGCTTTGGGTAATACAGACATTTTAACAATAGTTGTTCTTCCAATCCATGTGCATGGAATGTTTTTCCATTTCTTTGTGTCATCTTCAATGTCTTTCAACAGTGTTTTATAGTTTTCAGTCCTTTCACCTCCTTGGTTAAGTTTATTCCTAGGGGTTTTATCCTTTTTGGTGCAACTGTAAATGGGATTGATTCCTTGATTTCTCTTTCTGCTGCTTCATTTTTCATGTATAGAAATACAACAGATTTCTGTACATTGATTTTATATCCTGTGACCTTAATGAATTCATGAGTCAGTTCCAGCAGTTTTTGATCGAGTGTTCCCAGTTTTCTATATTGAGTATCATGTCATCTGCAAAGAGTGAGACATTGACTTCTTTTTTGCCAATTTGAAGACTTTTTACTTCTTTTTGTTTGTTGATTGTTAATGCTAGCACTTCCAGTACTATGTTAAAAACAATGGTGAGAGTGAACATCCCTGTCTTGTTCCTGACAGTAGAGGAAAAGCTCTGTTTTTTCCCCATTGAGAATGATATCAGCTGTGAGTCTTTCATACATGGCCTATGTTGTATTGAGGTATGTTCCCTCTATCCCCACTTTTTGAGTTTTTTTATCAAGAATGAATGGTGTACTTTGTCAAATGATTTTTCTGCATTGAAAGGCTCATATGGCTCTTCTTTATTTTATTAATATGGTATATCATGTTGACTAATTTGTGAATATTGAACCAAACTTGCAGACTAGGAATAAAACCCACTTGATCATGATGAATGATTCTTTTAATGTATGGTTGGATTTGATTTGTTACTATCTTGTTGAAAACTTTTGCATCCATGTTCATCAGGAATATTGAACTTGTAATTCTTGTTTTTAGTCGTGTCTTTGTCTGGTTTTGTATTCAAATTAATGCTGGCCTCAAAGAATGAGTTTAGAAATTTTCTTTCCATTTCTATTTTTTGAAACAGTCTGAAAAGAATAGGTACTAACTCTTCTTTAAATGGTAGAGCTCTTATAGGGCAAATTTGAAAAAATGTTCAAACCAAGATATAACACAAAAGAAATAATAAAGTCTGTGACAAACTGAAGATTGCATAGCATGTCTCAGAGAATTTAGATTCAAACTTAGTAAAACCACCAGGCCGATCAGACAAAATTTATTCTGGCCAGACAATCTTGTTTGAATTCTAAAGGAGTGTGAAATTCTTGGGCCCAGTTTCTGTTTTCTTCCCCCTCCCTCAATTATACTTTGATTCTATCTATCCTCAAAGATGAATTTCCTTGTTAAAGAAACGATGCAGAAAATAAGTCCACTTTCTAAAGGGGTAAGTTATTTCATCATGATATTGAAGACCAAGACACAGAGTCAAGATAATAGAAAATAAAACCTTGGATAAAACGTATATTATGGTTTCTAATTTCATGCATTATATATGTTTGTTTTGGTATCTGAGATAGGAAAAGACATTTTCATTCTTCAAATAAACTGGAACCCCAATCTCTTCCCAGATCTCTACTAATTTTTAATTATTTTCCTCCAAAAAGAAATTTAAAAAGATTAAGTGGTAAACATTTAAACTTTGCAGATATTTCATTAAGTAAACTAAGTGTTAATGTTTGCCATATGAGTTGAATAAATTTACAAATTTGAGTTTTGTTCTAAAATTACAGATCATTTAAAAAGAAAACCTTCTTTCTACAGAAAAATTCTTCTGGCCTGAAAAGTTCCTCCTCAGTCCTTTCTAAACCTAGTAAGTGTAGTAAGTAGTGATAGGTGTGAGCATAGTTATGAGCCTGATGAAGAAATCTGGCCTAGTTACAAATTACAGTTAAAACTCTTTTTGATGTACATCAAATATTTAGATTCTAATTGCTTCTAATGTGTCCATCTTTTTCTCTACCCGGGAGGCTGACAAGTACAGACTGCACTAATAGTCTGTTCCTTTGCCTTTTGATTCCTTTTAGGGTCAGTCACTGAGAGGCTCCTGGTCAGAAGTCAGAAGAGTAGGGTCAGAGTCTTAATTCCTCAAGCTCCTTCTCTGCAAGAACATGGGTTGATAGTGGTTATCAAAAGTCAAACCTTCTTAAAAGTCATAACTTCCATTAGATGATTTTCTTACAGCTTTCTCTCTGGATCAGTGTCCCTTTCTCATAGCTTTCTTTCTGGATAAGTGTTCCTTTACTGAGCTGGTCATGGAGGGGGTAACTCTTTCTCTGCTACATCAGAGGTGCTTTGTCATGTCTTTAAAAAATGCTTGACTCTACCAAAATCTTTTTTAGCTACTCCATCTGAGGGTGTCATCTATTTCCTAAAAATCCTTGTCTGATACAATTATGTTCCCTATTTTCTAAGTCAGGACTCTTCCACATCTCAGAAAATGAAGACTGTCCAAATTTAGCTATTAATAAGCACTATAGACTAACAGCATTTTCTTATAATTGGAGTCATGCAAACCCCAGGCAAAATTATAAATATAAAGTAACAGTTGGACATGAGTCACATCTGGGATGTCAGCATGAACTTTGAGTCAGAGAAGTCTTGTTTGAATTATAATCTCATTAAGTGTTAAATAAATAATATATAAATAATATATAAATGGCTAAATAAAGAATAATTAATGTAACCTAACTGAGACTCAGTTTCCTAGAATAACAATGGTACTTTACCTCACTGGTTGGATGTGTTGATTGCATCAAACACAATACCACCATACTGTTTCTTAGTAAATATCAGCCTGAAGAAAGAATTTTAATTACCTTCCTCATCTTCCCTTTTGTAGGCAATATTCAGAGGTTAATACAGTAGCTTGATATGTTCTCCCCTTCTTTCCTTTACCGCACATTTTTATTAGATTATTAGATAGATTATTTTTATTAGATTATTTTAGATTTTTATATATTTTATTTTATATATTTATTTATTTATTTAGATTTGTATATTTATTTATATATTTATATTTTATTATAGTTTTTTATAAATAAAATTTATAGATTTTATTAGATTAGAACAACTCTTCTGCATTAATTTAGGAAAAATATACTTGTAGCACCCTATTTCTTGCTGGACATGAGTCTGATAACAAAAGTATGTGCTTGATTTTTGATTGATTATCAGCGTACCTTTTATGTGATAGTCAAAAGTAGGAAAGAAAATTACCTAGTTGGATGTAGGATCTTGATGTCTTTACCTGTAAAATAAGAGAAAGATGAACCTTTCCAACTATAAGTCCCAATGAAATGCTTTAAAATAGTTTTTAAGTAGTATTAAAAATCAATCACTGATGTTACACACGATGAATTACTATTTTCCAACCAGTCAGTTGGGCACACCAAAGCTTCCCAGTGTGTTGTGGATGGGTCACTGCTGTGCTGTGATTTAGACTCCATTAGCTCCTCAGAGCTTATAAATGATGTGTGATATTTGGCCAGTGACATGTGACTAAATTTCCTCTTCCATCCACTCTAGGGTACCATTATATATTATCCTGACCTATTTTGTTGGTGGTGGTAGTGATTAGTGTTAAAAATCCAACTGGAAAATATCTTCTACCCAGTAAGTTTATTTTACATTTATTTTTGCTAGTGCTATATCTGGACTGTTTCTACCATCTTATGATTGTGCTGTCTCACATATCAGATATTTTAAAACATTTTTTAATTCAGAATTTTTAATTTATTTTTCCTTTTTTAGTGTTTCAATTATTTTGAATTCTATTTCCTTTAATTTAATGTTTGAGCTTAAAGTTTTCCCATGCAAATGTAATATATTTAACGACTGAGCCACCCAGGTGCCCCTGCAAATGTAATATATTTAAATACATGTCCTAATCCTTAGCATTTAATATATACATTATTGATAATCATTATTTCATTAATTTACCAATTTCTTTACTCACAATTCTCTATTGTATTCCAAGCCCTGATTTAGGGAATTTTTTCCTTTTTCTTGAAAATATTTCAAGATTAGGATTTTCTTTTGTGAATGTTATTTTCTCAGTTTCCATTTATTACATATATCTTTATTTGTACATTATCTTTTTTCTTTTTTAAGTTTTTATTTAAATTCCAGTTAACATACAGTGTAATATTAGTTTTAGGTATAGAACTTAGTGATTCATCACTTATATACAATACCCAGTGCTCATCACAACAAATGCACTCCTTAATTCCCATCACCAATTTACTCATCCCCCACCCAACAGTCCTCCAGTAACCCTGTTTGTTTTCTACAATTGAGAATCTATTTTCTGGTTTGCTTCTCTCTCTTTTCATCCCCTATGTTCATTGGTTTTGTTTCTTAAATTCAATATATGATTAAAATCATGTGGTATTTGTCTTTCTCTGGTTGACTTACTTCACTTAGTATAATGCTTTCTATCTCCATCTATGTTGTTGAAATGGCAAGATTTCATTTTTTTTTGATAGCTGAGTAATATTCCATGGTGCATGCATATATATATATATAAATACATATATGTGTGTGTATGTATATATATATATTCTACTGCAAATATATATATATATACACACACACACACACACATACCATATTCTTTATGCATTCATCAGTCAGCTGGCAAATTGATATTTTTACATTATCTTAAAAGATAGCTAAATATACTACTCTCTTTCCCGCTATTTTTGTCTTTTTATATTGATTATACATACAACATATTATTCTATCTCATTTTATCTTTTACGTCTCTGGATATCTACTTAATACTTTCCATCTTGTATGTTTTATTCTGAATTTTAAAAGTTTCTTTAGCACTACATTGCAGTTGACTTAAGTATTTTACAGTTTCTTTTGTTTTATCATCATTGCTAGCACAGTGGTGGTCATTATGTAGTTTTCATTGTCTGACATTGTGATATGAGCAAAAAAACAACGGTAGCAAAATTTATAGAATGGATGCCAGTAAACTAGAAGAGAACCCAGTGACAAGGGTAGGGAAGCCCTTTAAGAAATACCAAATATCAGCCTGGGTGGCTCAGTGGGTTAAAGCCTCTGCCTTCGGCTCAGTTCATGATCCCAAGGTCCTGGGATCCAGCCCCTCATCGGGCTCTCTGCTCAGCAGGGAGCCTGCTTCCCTTCCTCTCTCTTCTGCCTGCCTCTCTGCCTACTTGTGATTTCCGTCTGTCAAATAAATAAAATCTTAAAAAAAAAAAAAAAGAAAGAAATACCAGATTAAATTCTTCAAAATGATAATTAAGAGACAATAGTGAAACACTCTAGATGATTCAGGGAAAAAAAAGAAAAAGTGTAAAAACCAAAGACTCTGATTTGAGAAGTGATTCAGAAGAACTGAATTCTAAATGGGAATAAGTTTGGGAAATTTGTAAACCAATTTATTTCATCTGTATTTTTCTTTTTATATAAGGATAATAATGATAGATGATAATACAAAATTTACATCTAAATACATCTAAAAATACTATCAATGAGCATAAAAGTTTATTTCTTACCTGTACAATAAAAGACAATAATTTTAGATTTAAGTTGTATATGTGTGGATACAATAAGAATCAGGCAAGATCTGACAGGACTGATAAGATTGTTCACATCCCTCCAGCCCAGACACCTTTTTGTTAGAAAGTGCTGCATGCATTCCAGTAGTTTTACTTCCTGACTTCCATGTTAATGTATTGCCTCTTTAAATATGCTAAATAAATTGATTCTATCATAGTTGAATTACTTTTTGTTGTGGGTTTGGAAGACAGGATTTGTCTTCCCATTTTGTACTGATTTGATTGGTAATAGTTTCAGAAGCAGAATTGTACTGATCATTACTACAAACTGAAGTCTATTGAGGAATTGCACCTTAAAGGACAGTGTGCAAGGAAGACAGGGAGGGAGGGCGAGAGGGTGAGAGAAAGAGAATGAAAGAGAGAGAGTGTGTTGTACTGTTGAAGTAAGAAAGTGACCCCAGGTCCAGACCCAGATATTTACTTAGACCAAGGAAGAGGTGATGAGATTAAATTATTGGAAATTTTAGCAAAAATAGAACCACGGCATTATTTTATCTCCTCTTGTTAGCAGAAACTTCTCCTGAAAATGAGAAAAGGTTTTCTGAATCCTCGTTGTCAATCAGAAGATTTCAAAATATCTTTAATAGGTTTATAGAGAATTGGCCTACCTAAAGAGAAAAATGGTCCTTATTGCTTAAGCTCTTTAGATGAGTGAGGATAAATGAGGATAGAACATTTTGGAATCTAAGATTTCTTTTTTTTTTTTTTTTTAAGATTTCATTTATTTATTCAACAGGGAAGGACACAGTAAGAGAGGGAACATAAGCAGGGGGAGTGGGAGAGGGAGAAGAAAGCTTCCCCACCAGCAGGAAGCCCGATGTGGTACTCCATCCCAGGACTCTGGAATCATGACCTGAGCCTAAGGCAGCCACTTAATGACTGAGCCACCCGGGTGCACTTAAGATTTATTTTCTATGAAGGTAAGCATATCCATGTATCGAGTGATTTCCATTCCCAAGATATAAGAAAAATCTGGCTATTCATTCAATAATGAATTATTTTTATTATTTTATTTTTATTATTTTTCTATTTTTTATTATTTTTATTTTTCTAATTATTTTTATTATTTTTCTATTTACAGTGTGATCTGCAAAGCACTGAGTACCAGACATCTGAATATGAATAATATAAAGTATTGCCTTCAAGTATATAATGCAGAAATATTAACAGTTACAATATAGTGCTGTCAGATAGTATGTTCAACTTCAAGTAATGGAAATAAATTTCAAGAGCTTAAAAAACCATAATAAGTTTACCTTTTTCTCATAATCAGAAGTAAATAGCTTGTACGTCTATTCATTGTTGTTGTCAAAGACAAATGTTCTTTTTTAATATTAAAATATTTAAAATATTTTAATATTTAATATTTAATAATATTTAATATTTTAACAGCATGTTCTCTTCATGCTTCTACCCTTACAGTAATAGGATGGCTGCTGTTCCTTCCAACCAGAGCCAGTTATCCACAAAGGGAAAAACACATAGATTAAAAAAAGGGAGGAGGAGTCCCTGAGTCAAAAGGTCTCCCTTTATAACTATCAACCTCTAACTCATTTGGCAAGAATTGAATGACATGCCCACATGTTTGTAAGGGCCTCTGATGGAAGTAATTATTTACTGGTCATATTGCTACCAGAGGCACAATCTGGGGGATTCCTTAGAAGGAAGGATGTGGATGGCATATGAGGTAAGCAGCTGGCAGTGGGTGCTAAAAATTAAAAGTAAGGTTTCAAAGACACACGAAGTATTACTGCAAGCCCCCAGAGACTGAATGATCCCCAGATACTCTCTAAGAAGCTTATTGTTTTCATGCACTACTTAGTACACACAAGTGTAATTTGGAATTGCATGACTGTTACTATTATCCTAGGTATAAATGATTTTAAATGAATCTATTAATTATAATGTCAGTACAGTTGCGCCAATGGCTCAAATATAACTCTGCCTTTCTACAAGCTTTTAGTTTGTTCACTCAAACATGGACCATTGCCAAGTTTTCCACTATTTATCAAAGGTGCATTTAAATAACACCTGAGAGAATTTTTGGATGTACAAGTAGAACCTGTTCATTTTCAATGGCCTGATATATGGAAACTACAAAAAACTCATTTGATTATCTGGTCTGTCTGGCATCCTGCCCTTAGCTGCCATTGCCTACAGCCAACATTCTCTGAACATGACCACTCAAGCATTTACATCGTTAATGACAGAAAAGATTCTCAGAGAGACTGAGATCCAGATGGTGGCTTAGGTGTGCATTAGGATAGACAAAAGAATTAGCTGAAGATGCTGTTTTGAGAAAAAGGTTGGAAAAGAAGTCAGCCATGAATCATTTAAAAAGCCTCATCAAAATGCCCCTTCATCTCTTTGATTCTGTTGTAAATATGCCTCAGGCATCTCCAGGAGGCATTGACATTTTATGTAACATCATACAACAATTTATACACTAGAAAATTTGTTCTATACAACCACATGCCTCCAAACATGGAAAGCACTGAGAAACCCCATTTTAGAGGCTGGGACTCTGCAGATAGGGAGGGTTTGGCAACTATCTCACTTCCTAAAACAGTGGTTGGATCGATGTTATCTATAAAACAAAGGGAGTCAGGCATATATGAATATACTTGAAATAGAGCATGTCAAAGACTAATCTTTATAGTTCACTCCAATATATTTGTTACTATGTTTTCTCATCAGTTTGAATCCACACATATACAAACACTTCTAGAACTTTTAGCATTCTGTTATGGGAAGTGTTCTGTAAAGTAATGCATAGACAACCTTTCTTTTTATATATAAATAAAACACTAAGTTATTTATAATCAATCATCTGCAAGGATGTATTCAGAACCTATAATATCTCAAAAATGATTGTCTACCATCAAAAAGTTTGTTATATTTTTGCATTTGATGGGTTTATCAGATAGGACTGGTGATCTGCATTAGTTGGAATTTATTTACAGTATCTTGACCAAATAAGGATTTCTTTTTTATATAAAAACATGAAATCCAAAGATAGGCAGACCAGCTCTGGTAAGCAGCTTTATAATATCCTCAATGTCCTACTTGTTTTGTTTAACCTGTTTTGTCACAAACTTTGAATAAAATCGTTTCTTTTCATAAGAAAGAAAAGAATGAATATTATAAAGTCTTAAGCAGGGTCTGACACTACAATGTTCTATTTCTATTACATTTCTGTTTCCCTACGTTTCTTCTCCAAAATACAGAGGCTGTTTCAACTACTTTTAGTGATGCATAAAAATTAGTGATACATTTCTAAGGAGGTAATGACTTTGCATTCAAAAGTGGAATTACTGAATACATATATTCTTTTCAGAGACCCATTTTCAGAGACCCATTTTCAAGAGAGTAGCAATTTTTTCAGTGGAAGTTTTGCCAAAATATTTACTTAATAATTCTTCTAAATCAGTGCAATGTAATCACATAGCCAATATAAGTATAATAGCAAGTTTGATGTAGTACTAAATGCTTTGATATACTTATCTTGATCATTGCCCATATAGATTTTTTTTTCTTACACCAGAGAAACCATCTTTCTCGTGAGTAGGGTATTTTTAAAATTAGATGGAAAAAAATTAAATTTAACATATTTTATTTTGCATTCCACAAAACTGTGATAGGGAAAAAAAGTTTTAACCCCCCATGCAGTTTAATTACTAAAGTGATATCTGTGACTACATTACAACAAGATTACATTATCTGGTTTAATTACTTTCTGAATTACACTAGTAGATTCTTCCAAAAGCAGAGAGCTATAGGAGGCAAACTTCTCAGATTGTGAATTCACTTCTTTGTGAGTCAGATGCACCAGTTTCTGCATTAGTTGATGCCCATCATTAACATCTCCTTTACTAGAAATTAATTTTTTTAATGAGACATCATAATTAACAGTCTTGTTCTCAAAGATTAGCTATTGGCTTTTTTTTTTCCCCCTAAAAAGAAAGAGGGAGTTATAACACCTAACAGAAAAGTTATAGTATGACACATAATCAATATTTTTTTTAAAAGGCAATATTTCCTCGGTCGTCATGCTATTAAGGCAAATCTTTTTTTTTGATTACTCATCCAAAATCATAACAAATATATTAAAATGCATCCATATATTACATATAATATAATTCACATATGTATAATTTACATGTCTTGTTCCAGCTTTTTGAGGTTGACAAATACAATTGTATATATTTAAAATTTAGAGGCTGATGATTTGATAAGATTAAATGCCCACCATTGCTTATGATTTTTGGTTATCTGAATCATTTAAATTATTAGTAAAGTCTAGTACTGTATAAGATCTCTGACTCAAATTTAATAATCTAACTCTTTATGCTAACTCAGCTTTTCTCTACATGAGGAAAAGTAAAAACCTTTGTACCTCCTAATTTAGTGAGGAAATACATGCTAAAGAAATGAATGAATATCCATAGATTCATATTCTCTTTATTTTGTAGCTAAAGCAAGATTTCCAAATTTTGTATGATTTTAAGTGTTGATTTTAGCTCAGCTGCCCTAATTTATTGTACATATTCTCCAGCCACCAAATTAAATCATGATTCTAAAAGTGATTTTCATCTTAAAACCTCCAATTCTAGGAAGATTCAAAGAGTACTTCAGTATCTTTTAACTAAAATTTTAACAATAGCCTTTTGCCAAGTCTGTGCCAGGCGGATGCTTACTTTGCCTAAATATTAGCTCTGGGTGTCTCAGAATCTTTAAAATTTATGTGATCTATACAAGTAATAACATACACGGCCAGCATTGTACAATTTATGAAGCTATTGCCCAAGTGAATTTCATTTGAGCAGATATACAGTTTAATAATCTAGAAGTAAAGAAAACAAATGCTGTATTTTAGTAGATTGTAGCATCTTTTATTCATTTACATGTGCAAAATCTATAGCACCTATAACTCTTGATACATTTCAAGGACTGGCAATAAATCATAGGGTATTTCACAACACCATATAACAATTCTAAATGGATGAGTTTATATGTGTGGTACTTCTGACTTAACCAGACTGGATTATAGTATAGGTCCTACAAAATGGATTTAAGAGTAAGATATAGTAATAAGTCCACAGATAATTTCTATGTGATGAAGACAATATAGTGCATTTAGGCTTCTAAAATACACACTCTTAACAGACCATTCATCTATTATGTTGTACTTTATGTAAGAAATGATTCTCTTTTTTAGTCTTCATCAAAACAGAGAGAGGAGAAGAAATCTAGAGCTCTATGTCTTGAACATCTAGCTTGATATTCTCTACTTATATACTCATAAAACTTATTTACAGGGCGCCTGGGTGGCTCAGTGGGTTAAGCTGCTGCCTTTGGCTCAGCTCATGATCTCAGGGTCCTGGGATAGAGTCCTGCATTGGGCTCTCTGCTCAGCAGGGAGCCTGCTTCCCTCTCTCTCTCTGCCTGCCTATCTGCCTACTTGTGTTCTCTCTCTGTAAAATAAACAAATTAAAAAAAAAAACTTATTTACATAGTAGTAGTGGCTTTCTATTTAATAACTCCAGAAAAAAAAGAAGGGGGGGGACAATATCAAGAGAGATAGCTGTATCTACTCTAGAAAAGATAAACTGTTGCAATTTTTGTAATGAGGAAAGACAAGAAGACATATGTCAATGCCTATGACAGCCACTTTTAGGGGTGAAGGTATATGACCTAAGTACATTATCAATACCTTTAATGGATCAATCATGTATTTTATGTTAACTCTAGAGTTGATACGGGAAGCAGATTTCTGCTAAAATGCAATATAACTGTAATAAAGCTTCTATTTGTAAATATAATTAAATCATTTTACATTGGAACAAAAAATCATACATATTAAATGTTCATTGCAAAAGCTCTGGTAAACTGTCCTCATTTCTCAAATGCAAGCACACACATACATACACCATGTTAGAGTTTTGTCATTTAGATTCACCATCCTACCCCAAGTTTATCCTGAAATTGCTGGCAAAATCAATGTGAGCTGCTTGGAGACAATTGATGTAATAATTCCCATTCATTATGGATCTTAAAAAATAAAGTAACAGGTGCCTGGGTGGCTCAGTGGGTTAAGCCTCTGCCTTCCGCTCAGGTCATGATCTCAGGGTCCTGGGATCAAGTCCCGCATCGGGCTCTCTGCTTGGCAGGGAGCCTGCTTTCTCCTCTCTCTCTCTGCCTGCCTATCTGCCTACTTGTGATCTCTCTCTGTCAAATAAATAAATAAAATCTTTAAAAAATAAAAAAAATAAAATTACAAGAAATATGAAAAGTTCCACGTGAATAAAATGTTACTGGTAGAACTTTCATAGTTCCAAAAATATTCATGCCATAGGAGAAAAAGTCAGCCATTTACATTCTTGTTCAAGTAGAGTCTTCTAGTTCCATAACAGAAATGTATGGCTACTCTTATTATGGTGGGATAGATTAGTTAGATTATTTTTATAATATTTTGGTATGTTTATCTTTCTTTTTTTTTAAAGATTTTATTTATTTATTTGACAGACAGAGATCACAAGTAGGCAGAGAGGCAGGCAGAGAGAGAGGAAGGGAAGCAGGCTCCCCGCTGAGCAGTGAGCCCAATGCGGGGCTTGATCCCAGGACCCTGGGATCATGACCTGAGCCGAAGGCAGAGGCTTTGACCCACTGAGCCACCCAGGTACCCCTGGTATGTTTATCTTTCTAAGAAAACATGTGTCGGGCAGGATGGACAAAGAGGACTAGTACAGCATCTGTAAGTAACCACTTCGCTCCTAATAACTAAACAACTTCCTCAGAGGAAAGTGATAGTCACTGGAGCTTTGTAAGTGGTTAGAATATTTTTCTTTCTTGATGATTTCAGGTTTCTGGAATGGACCAAACAGTTATTCTCTCTGGCATCCTTGTACAAGTACAGAGACAGCAAAAAATTTCAGAAGGATTTTTAAAAATCTCTCTTTCTTAGGGAATAAGCACTCCTTCTTGTTCTAGAACATACTGACTTAACAGACAACTCTAGGCAGACAACTGTTGTGGATGTTATTTCTCTTCCAGCAGTACCCAGAACTTGTTCTTTAGCTCAGCCTGAATTGATACCTCTTCATGTTTAAGATGGACATACCCAATATAAATCCACCAAATAAAGCGCTTTGTACATGAGAGTACTTAAATAATCTCATGTGATTAAAAATATTGGTTTTCCTTTCCTCTTGAAATTACATTATTCAATAAACCATATGTGTTTAATATGACTTATCCATCTGCATTACTGTATTTCAAGATAGAACCTTTGGTATTGCAAACTGATAAAATTCAACTTGGTCATTTATATTATTAAGTTCCCATCAGTATATGCATTGCCTCCAGTAATTAGAGGTATGCAGATGTTTCAATATAACCTTCACCTATGACAATGAAAGAAAAAACTCACAAATTACAATGTGAATACAAGGTTTTCATGCAAATGGCACAAAAACAGTCTCATAACCTGTTCTGCAAATTCAGTTCAATGTCAATAATCTGTCCTTCTAGGTATAAAAGATGTAATAAAGGCCAGTGTGCAATACTCTGGTGTTAGGATTTAGTTATATATCCTCCATAGGTGGCTGAAAAGAGGACCAATCAGAATCCCAAGCCTAGGAAAACATTCCAACCTATATAGGCTGCCATATAGGATCCCCTAGATTCTGACAACTGGTTTATACTAGGTTGAGACTGTGTACAATATTCTTAGCCAACAAAACTATTTATTCATCCATTATTCTAATTAATGAACCTGCTTCCATTGATTAAAGATAAGCATAATTGAAAATTTTAGTTAAGAGCCATTTCTCAATTGTTTAACTTTGAATAGCATCCAACACACATCCCAGATTTTTGTATTCTAAATTAGGGGACATCAAGGGTTAATTAACCATTCTTAGGATATAAATTAAAATTAACATGCTGAAATATTTAAAAATTATTTCAGGCAAGTTAGTAAGAACGTAGAATGCAACTCTGTTCACATTATTATGGAAATTAATGTTTTGAATCAAGAATACTGATTAAACCCCATAATGTTGGATAAATGGTCTTATTAAATTAAATAAATGCCTAGGCACACTAATTAATAGCTGTAGTTTATGTTCCATATATAACCGATAATTTGTTTCCTTCCATTCTCAGAATTTCCTTTATCTGACTTCATTTTAAAAAGAAAGAAAGAAGTGTCGGGAGGAGGAATCAAGATGGTGGAGAAGTAACAGGCTGAGACTACTTCAGGTAGTGGGAGATTAGCTAGATAGCTTATCTAATGATTGCAAACACCTACAAATCCAACGGGAGATCGAAGAGAAGAACAGCAATTCTAGAAACAGAAAATCAACCACTTTCTGAAGGTAGGTCTGTCGAAGAAGTGAATCCAAAGCGACGAGAAGATAGACCACGGGGGGAGGGGCGGGCTCCTGGCAAGCGGCGGAGCAACGGAGCACAAAATCAGGACTTTTAAAAGTCTGTTCCCCTGAGAGACATCGCTCCAGAGGCTTAACCGGGGTGAAGCCCATGCGGGGTCAGCATGGCCTCAGGTCCCGCAGGGTCACAGAAGGATCGGGGGTGTCTGAGTGTCACAGAGCTTACAGGTATTAGAACGGGGAAGCTGGCTACAGAGACAGGGCCGAGGAGTGAGCTCTAAGCTCGGGGTTACCTTGAACCGGTCGCAGGCTTGGTCAGCTCGGAGCACGGCCGGAGGCCAGGGTGACGGGAGTAATTGGGCGCTGTTCTCTGAGGGCGCACTGAGGAGTGGGGCCCCGGGCTCCTGGCTCCTCTGGGGTGGAGACTAGGAGGCCATCATCTTCATTCCCGTCCTCCGGGACTCTACACAAAGCGCTCAGGGAACAAAAGCTCCCGAAAGCAAACCCAAGGGCATTACTCAGCCCGGGCCCCGGGTAAGGGCGGTGCAACTCTGCCTGGGGCAAAGACACTTGAGAATCACTACAACAGGCCCCTCCCCCAGAAGATCAACAAGAAACCCAGCAAGGACCAAGTTCACCTACCAAGGAGTTCAGTTTCAATACCAAGGAGAGCAGAAGAATTCCAGAGGAGGAGAAAGCCAAGCACGGACCTCATGGCTTTCTCCCCATGATTCTTTAGCTTTGTAGTTAATTTAATTTTTTTTCTTTTACATTTTTTTTCTCTTCTGCTGCTAAATTTTTTTTAACTTTTACCCTTTTCTTTTTTAATATTTTTAAGTAGTTTATCTAATATATATATTTTTTCATTTTTATATTTTTTCTTTATTCCTTTTCTTCTTTGAATTGTTTCATTTTTTTTTTCCTTTCTGAACCTCTTTTTATCCCCTTTCTCCCCCCTCACAATTTGGGATCTCTTCTGATTTGGTTAAAGCATATTTTCCTAGGGTTGTTAACACCCTTTTAGTATTTTACTTGCTCCTTCATATACTCTTATCTGGACAAAATGACAAGGCAGAAAAATTCACCACAAAAAAAGAACAAGAGGCAGTACCAAAGCATAGGGACCTAATCGATACAGACATTGGTAATATGTCAGATCTAGAGTTCAGAATGACAATTCTCAAGGTTCTAGCCAGGCTCGAAAAAGGCATGGAAGATATTAGAGAAACCCTCTCGGGAGATATAAAAGCCCTTTCTGGAGAAATAAAAGAACTAAAATCTAACCAAATTGAAATCAAAAAAGCTATTAATGAGGTGCAATCAAAAATGGAGGCTCTTACTGATAGGATAAATGAGGCAGAAGAAAGAATTAGCAATATAGAAGACCAAATGAACAGAGAATAAAGAAGCTGAGCAAAAGAGGGACAAACAGCTACTGGACCACGAGGGGAGAATTTGAGAGATAAGTGACACCATAAGACAAAACAACATTAGAATAATTGGGATTCCAGAAGAAGAAGAAAGAGAGAGGGGAGCAGAAGGTATATTGGAGAGAATTATTGGAGAGAATTTCCCCAATATGGCAAAGGGAACAAGCATCAAAATCCAGGAGGTTCAGAGAACACCCCTCAAATCAATAAGAATAGGTCCACACCCTGTCACCTAATAGTAAAATTTACAAGTCTTAGTGACAAAGAGAAAATCCTGAAAGCAGCCTGGGAAAAGAAGTCTGTAACATACAATGGTAAAAATATTAGATTGGCAGCAGACTTATCCACAGAGACCTGGCAGGCCAGAAAGAGCTGGCATGATATATTCAGAGCACTAAACGAGAAAAACATGCAGCCAAGAATACTATATCCAGCTAGGCTATCATTGAAAATAGAAGGAGAGATTAAAAGCTTCCAGGACAAACAAAAACTGAAAGAATTTGCAAACACCAAACCAGCTCTACAGGAAATATTGAAAGGGGTCCTCTAAGCAAAGAGAGACCCTAAAAGTAGTAGATCAGAAAGGAACAGAGACAATATACAATAACAGTCACTTTACAGGCAATACAATGGCACTAAATTCATATCTCTCAATAGTTACCCTGAATGTTAATTGGCTAAATGCCCCTATCAAAAGACACAGGGTATCAGAATGGATAAAAAAACAAAACCCATCTATATGTTGCCTACAAGAAACTCATTTTAAACCCGATGACACCTCCAGATTTAAAGTGAGGGGGTGGAAAAGAATTTACCATGCTAATGGACATCAGAAGAAAGCAGGAGTGGCAATCCTTCTATCAGATCAATTAGATTTTAAGCCAAAGACTATAATAAGAGATGAGGAAGGACACTATATCATACTCAAAGGATCTGTCCAACAAGAAGATCTAACAATTGTAAATATCTATGCCCCTAACGTGGGAGAAGCCAACTATATAAACCAATTAATTACAAAATTAAAGAAACACATCAACAATAATACAATAACAGTAGGGGACTTTAACACTCCCCTCACTGAAAGGGACAGATCATCCAAGCAAAAGATCAACGAGGAAATAAAGGCCTTAAATGACACACTGGACCACATGGACATCACAGATATATTCAGAACATTCCATCCCAAAGCAACAGAATACACATTCTTCTCTAGTGCACTTGGAACATTCTCCAGAATAGATCACATCCTCGGTCCTAAATCAGGTCTCAACCGGAATCAAAAGATTGGGATCATTCCCTGCATATTTTCAGACCACAATGCTCTGAAGCTAGAACTCAATCACAAGAGGAAATTTGGAAAGAACCCAAATACATGGAGACTAAACAGCATCCTTCTAAAGAATGAATGGGTCAACCAGGAAATTAAAGAAGAATTGAATAAATTCATGGAAACAAATGATAATGAAAACACAACGGTTCAAAATCTGTGGGACACAACAAAGGCAGTCCTGAGAGGAAAATATATAGTGGTACAAGCCTTTCTCAAGAAACAAGAAAGGTCTCAGGTACACAACCTAACCCTACACCTAAAGGAGCTGGAGAAAGAACAACAAAGAAACCCTAAACCCAGCAGGAGAAGAGAAATCATAAAGATCAGAGCAGAAATCAATGAAATAGAAACCAAAAAAACAATAGAACAAATCAATGAAACTAGGAGCTGGTTCTTTGAAAGAATTAGTAAGATTGATAAACCCTGGCCAGACTTATCAAAAAGAAAAGAGAAAGGACCCAAATCAATAAAATCATGAATGAAAGAGGAGAGATCACAACTAACACCAAAGAAATACAGACAATTATAAGAACATACTATGAGCAACTCTACGCCAAGAAATTTGACAATCTGGAAGAAATGGATGCATTCCTAGAGACATATAAATTACCACAACTGAACCAGGAAGAAATAGAAAGCCTGAACAGACCCATAACCAGTAAGGAGATTGAAACAGTCACCAAAAACCTCCAAACAAACAAAAGCCCAGGGCCAGACGGCTTCCCAGGGGAATTCTACCAAACATTTAAAGAAGAACAAATTCCTATTCTCCTGAAACTCTTCCAAAAAATAGAAATGGAAGGAAAACTTCCAAACTCATTTTATGAGGCCAGCATCACCTTGATCCCAAAACCAGACAAGGATCCCATCAAAAAAGAGAACTACAGACCAATATCCTTGATGAACACAGATGCAAAAATTCTCACCAAAATACTAGCCAATAGGATTCAACAGTACATTAAAAGGATTATTCACCATGACCAAGTGGGATTTATTCCAGGGCTGCAAGGTTGGTTCAACATCCACAAATCAATCAATGTGATACAACACATTAATAAAAGAAAGAACAAGAACCATATGATACTCTCCATAGATGCTGAAAAAGCATTTGACAAAGTACAGCATCCTTTCCTGATCAAAACTCTTCAAAGTGTAGGGATAGAGGGCGCATACCTCAATATTATCAAAGCCATCTATGAAAAACCCACCGCAGATATCATTCTCAATGGAGAAAAACTGAAAGCTTTTCCGCTAAGGTCAGGAACACGGCAGGGATGTCCGTTATCACCACTGCTATTCAACATAGTACTAGAAGTCCTAACCTCAGCAATCAGACAACAAAAGGAAATTAAAGGCATCCAAATCGGCAAAGAAGAAGTCAAACTATCACTCTTCGCAGATGATATGATACTATATGTGGAAAACCCAAAAGACTCCACTCCAAAACTGCTAGAACTTGTACAGGAATTCAGTAAAGTGTCAGGATATAAAATCAATGCACAAAAATCAGTTGCATTTCTCTACACCAACAACAAGATAGAAGAAAGAGAAATTAAGGAGTCAATCCCATTTACAATTGCACCCAAAACTATAAGATATCTAGGAATAAACCTAACCAAAGAGGCTAAGAATCTATACTCCGAAGACTATAAAGTACTCATGAAAGAAATTGAGGAAGACACAAAGAAATGGAAAAATGTTCCATGTTCCTGGATTGGAAGAATAAATATTGTGAAAATGTCTATGCTACCTAAAGCAATCTACACATTTAATGCAATTCCTATCAAAGTACCATCCATTTTTTTTCAAAGAAATGGAATAAATAATCCTAAAATTCATATGGAACCAGAAAAGACCTCGAATAGCCAAAGGAATATTGAAAAGAAAGCAAAAGTTGGTGGCATCACAATTCTGGACTTCAAGCTCTATTACAAAGCTGTCATCATCAAGACAGCATGGTACTGGCACAAAAACAGACACATAGATCAATGGAACAGAATAGAGAGCCCAGAAATAGACCCTCAACTCTATGGTCAACTAATCTTCGACAAAGCAGGAAAGAATGTCCAATGGAATAAAGACAGCCTCTTCAATAAATGGTGTTGGGAAAATTGGACAGCCACATGCAGAAAAATGAAATTGGACCATTTCCTTATACCACACATGAAAATAGACTCAAAATGGATGAAGGACCTCAATGTGAGAAAGGAATCCATCAAAATCCTTGAGGAGAACACAGGCAGCAACCTCTTCGACCTCAGCCGCAGCAACATCTTCCTAGGAACATCGCCAAAGGCAAGGGAAGCAAGAGCAAAAATGAACTATTGGGATTTTATCAAGATCAAAAGCTTTTGCATAGCAAAGGAAACAGTTAACAAAACCAAAAGACAACTGACAGAATGGGAGAAGATATTTGCAAACGACATATCAGATAAAGGGCTAGTGTCCAAAATCTATAAAGAACTTAGCAAACTCAACACCCAAAGAACAAATAATCCAATCAAGAAATGGGCAGAGGACATGAACAGACATTTCTGCAAAGAAGACATCCAGATGGCCAACAGACACATGAAAAAGTGCTCCACATCACTGGGCATCAGGGAAATACAAATCAAAACCACAGTGAGATATCACCTCACACCAGTCAGAATGGCTAAAATTAACAAGTCAGGAAATGACAGATGCTGGCAAGGATGTGGAGAAAGGGGAACCCTCCTACACTGTTGGTGGGAATGCAAGCTGGTTCAACCACTCTGGAAAACAGCATGGAGGTTCCTCAAAATGTTGAAAATAGAACTACCCTATGACCCAGCAATTGCACTACTGGGTATTTACCCTAAAGATACAAACGTAGTGATCCTAAGAGGCACGTGCCCCGGAATATTTATAGCAGCAATGTCTATAATAGCCAAACTATGGAAAGAACCTAGATGTCTATCAACAGATGAATGGATAAAGCAGAAGTGGTATATATACACAATGGAATACTATGCAGCCATCAAAAGAAATGAAATCTTGCCATTTGCGATGACGTGGATGGAACTAGAGGGTATCATGCTTAGCGAAATAAGCCAATCGGAGAAAGACAACTATCATATGATCTCCCTGATATGAGGGAGAGGAGATGCAACATGGGGGGTTAAGGGGGTAGGAGAAGAGTAAATGAAACAAGATGGGATTGGGAGGGAGAAAAACCATAAGTGACTCTTAATCTCACAAAACAAACTGAGGGTTGCTGGGGGGAGGGGTGTTGGGAGAGCGGGGGTGGGGTTATGGACATTGGAGAGGGTATGTGCTATGGTGAGTGCTGTGAAATGTTTACATAAATGTTACCTGGCGATTCACAGACATGTAACCCTGGGGATAAAAATATATTATATATTTAAAAAATATAAAATTTATTAAAAAAAAAAAGAAATAAATAAATAAAAAGAAAAACCTGAAAAGGGGATATTACATGGTTTTTGTGAGCAAGGCAAGAAAGGGACAAGAGAAGAGACTGCCTTGAAGGACAACTTGAAAAGTCTGTGTTATCTGCCTGAAAAAAAAAAAAGCTTCATTTGAAATGCATACAACATTGCACAGCAGTCAAGCTATTTCAGTCTGACACACTATCTTTGTGGAGTTGGCATTAGGAAAAGTAAATGCCTAAACATGTAAGTGTCCTAAAGACAGTGTAAACTACACTGAAGCACATTGATAGAGTAAGGTAGAATACAAATGGTGTATAGAGAATATACTTCAGCCTCTATAATTGAATCTAAAATCTTTAAATATTTATAGTTTTAAATTTTTTATTTTGTTTTTCATGAATGCTGTAACTATAACAACACTGGTAATAGAGGAGGAAAAATATTTCAAACACATATAGTAATAAGTAATGACTATCATTCCAACCACTAGATCATACATGATAAGGGAAAAATGTATTTATGTATTAAAACACATACTGGGGCGCCTGGGTAGCTCTGTGGGTTAAAGCCTCTGTCTTCAGCTCAGGACATGATCTCAGGGTCCTGGGATCTAGCCCCGCATTGTGCTCTCTGCTCAGCAGGGAGTCTGCTTCCCCCTCTCTCTCTCTCTCTGCCTGCCTCTCTGCCTACTTGTGATCTCTGTCAAATAAATAAATGAAATCTTTTTAAAAATAAAATAATAAAATAAAATACATACCTCAAAGCCTGATTTGGCTCAATCAAGATTTTATTAATGGCTAGTTATGCTAAGGTTATATTTTATTATCCAATTATGGGGTCTCTTGGCAGAAGAAATATTAATACTCTCTGTAAATTATTTTAAAAAATAAGACATTTCTCCTTTTAGATGAAGGACTTCTAAAAAATTAGTGGCAGCAGCAACTCAGGAATATAACACTGACCAAGGATGTCATGATGTATAACTTAGAAGTAAACTCAGGTTACAACATCTCACTAGATTATTCATTCATTTAACATGCAATTAACACCTAATAATCCAAACCACTTCTCAAAAATAGTTCAGTGATCTTTGGTCATTGTATGTTGACCAAATGATTATTGGTTAGTTTCTCTTGGATCCCAAATATTAAATAGAGGTGCCTCAGGCTAAAGGGAAAGCAAAGAAGGTGGTATTCTCTCTCATCCTGTGCTCTGCTTAATGCCCACATTAATCCTTCTATTTGTATCTGTTTTATATAATAAAAGAATTCCCTATAATGTTTATTATGCATTTATCAAACACTTCTAGAGTCACTACTATGATGGACACATCCAGTCTTGTCCCTTAATTTCATTCAAAACCTACTGAATATTCCATCGTATCACTGGATGATCATTTTGTTCCAAGCCATTTTAAAAGTTCTCTCACCATCCATTCATTGGTTCATTTATTTAATATTTATTGAGCTCCAATTATGACAGAGTTACCCCTTGTTTTTGGTGTCCCATAGGATTTAAATGCTTTCTCTCATCCCTAATAAAAGCTTTAAAGGTTTTTTTTCCCGGCTTGATAATCAGTCCCATGAATACTAGGAATTAGAATATTT
This sequence comes from Lontra canadensis, assembly GCF_010015895.1. Taxonomy (NCBI): domain Eukaryota; kingdom Metazoa; phylum Chordata; class Mammalia; order Carnivora; family Mustelidae; genus Lontra; species Lontra canadensis. The sequence continues at coordinate 277,487 of NW_022631017.1, read as the reverse complement.
TGCCACCTTCTCTATGCATCTGCACTGTCTTTTCTTATCTTTTTTTTAAATACTCTCAGTCATAAGAATAAAATTACAAAAATAATACCAAGAATTCCCACATACTCATAAACCACCCTAATGTTAATGACATCTTATATAATCATACTACAATTATCAAGGGCAGGAAATTGACACAGACACAATGTTAGTAACTGACAGGTGTGTACCTTATTGGAATTTGAGCAACATCCTTTCCCTGTTTCAGGATCAATTCAGAATTATACATTGCCTTTAGTTGTCACATCTTTTTAGTTTCCTTCAAACCATGATAGTTTTCCTCGTTTCTCATAACCTCGACACATTTGAATATCACTGGTTAGTTTTTTTGTAGGATGTTCCTGAATTTGGGTAAGAGGTTTTATCAGGATTAGACTGAGGTAATGTATTTTTTCCAAGAATAATACAGAAGCGATATGTATGCCCTTCTCTGCATATTGTATTAGGAGATATAATATCAATATCTTATTACTGCTGATGTTAACCTTGACCGCTCCATTTGGATGGTTTCTCCACTAAAAGTTACTATTTGGGGGGCACCTGAGCAGCTCAGTTGATTCAGCATCCAATTCTTGATTTTGACTCAGGTTATGAATTAAGGGTCGTGAGATGAGGTTCTGTGCTCAGCAGGGACTCTACTTGCGATTCTCTCTCCCTCTGCACTATACCCCCTCCTCTCACACTCTCTCTCAAATAAATAAATAAAAATAAAAGTTACTATTTTTCCTCTCATTAATAATCTCTTGGGGAGAGAGACTTGGAGAATATGCAAATATTCTGTTTCTTCTCAAACATTGACTAATTTAACATCCACTGGAAAATGTCTACAGTTATTGCTGGGGTATTTATCTAAAGGCAACTTTTTATTTTATATTTTCTTTGATATTATTAATTAAAATTCTCCTTTAAAGAAAAGCTGTTCTTCTTCCCCATTTATTTCTTCAATTATTTGTTATATCATTTTGATTCACGGATATTAAATTCATTCTATGGGCTATAATCCAGCATTATCATTATTTTCTTGACCAAATCATTCCACCTTTGCACATTAGGAGCTCTTGCAGGTTGGATCCTTTGGACCTATTCCCATGCTTTTTGAACATTCCTTACTTGCTGGAACCACAATATATCCCAGACTTATCTTGTATTTTTCCTGCTCTGACACCAGAATCAACTACTTTACTTCTCCAAGGAGCCTGATTCCTTTAACTGGGGAATAGTGTTTACAAACCAAGATTTAAGTACACGTTGTGCTCATTGTTACTAGGATATTATTGTTGCTAAACTCTCTCTGTTGGCAAAGCTAAAAAGCATATCTTTGTATAATAGCACATACATACACATAAACACCTATTTTTATCTGTATATGTGTATGTGTATATATATAATGAATTCATATTAATGTGTCTGATTCTAATTCAATACTACATGGATCATTTAACCTTCTTCCCTTATCTGCAACTTCCTTTTCTGATATTTCATATTCATTATCATTCATCAACAATGAAACTGAGCTATCATTAGCTATAATATATATACTCATTTGTATAACTTTAACATATTCATAAAGTAGTTTCAGAATTGCTAACCCATATGCCTGTGAAAAAGAAACTAGATTGTATTACTTTCATATAGATCGTTTTTTCTTTTGCCTTAAAATAACCAGTTAAATACCACTCTCAAATTTATTTAGGTTTGTGTTTTTTTCTTTTCTACCCCTTGAAGTTCTCCAAGCATTCTAATATTTCTACTTCCTCTTCCAGCTTATATCTAAGTTCTGAACATATAAGCTTAAATTTAAGGGAAATGTAAAGCCACATTTTTCTTATTTAAGTCCTATCCAATTCTATTCCCCTCAATCAGTCTTTATCATGGTAGCAATTATGTCTTTTACTACAGACTTGGTCTGACTCTATTCTCAATCAGGAAAAATAAAAAATAAATTCTAGCTAAGTGCTCAGATGACTCACTAAGATTACCTTGATGTTATACTATGCTGCTCTTACAATTTTTTTTCTCTTTCTTTCTTTTTCTTTATTTCATCTCTTTTGTGAAACCAAAGTTTCAGAGAGCAGAACTTGTTCCACTAGATAGTATTCATTATAAAAATTAAGTATGTGGTATTAGCACAGTGATTATTAACATGCCAATGGAGAGCACTAGAGTACAGACACATAAAAATTTGATTTGTGATGAATTTTATTGCAGATACTTGAAGAATTAAAGATATGCTAGGCAGAATTCCAAGATAGAATTCAAGATCTCCAGTCTGGAGTACACATGCCTTCTTCCAGTTACTCAGTTCAACACTAATCTAAGTGCTGCTGTGAAGGAATTTTTCAGATGTAATCAAGGTTCCAAATCAGCTCACCTTAAGGTTTGGGTCGGTCTTACCTATGAGCCCTCTAAAAATGAGGTATGATTTCCAATTGGTCAGTTGATTTCCAGTTGCCAAGGAAATCAGCAATATGTACTTTGTCTGACCTGGAAGAAAACATATATCCATCCTGTGACCTGCTTAATGTCACCACATACCAAGAAACTAAGGGCAACCACTAGACGTTCAGATCAGCCCTCCTGACAGCCAGCAAAGAGACAGAATATCAATCTGACAACCACAAGGAACTGAATTCTGCCAACCACTGGAATGGACTTGGAAGAAGATCACCGCTGACCAAAGAAAATGTTAGTTATTAAAGTGTGTATAATTTTAAGCCACTGTATTTGTAATAATTTGTTATATAGAAATATAAATTTAATAGAGAAGGGCTATTCAGTCAATGGATAATACATAAGAAAATAAGTTGTTATGAAAGACTCTGCAAAATATAACAGAACTACACACACCAAGATGGCAGAGCTGGGGTTTTAGATAAAGATTATTAAATGTATGTTATGTTTAAAGAAAATAATACATTGAAATTATAGCAAAGAAATAAAGGACTATAATCAGAACAAATTTCAAAAGTAAAGAAACTGAATTCTCTAGAAGTGAGAAAGGTAACAATTTAAATTAAAAGCTTAATGCATGATACTACATGACATGGCTTAATTAATTAATGAATTAAAGGAGAATAATGAAAGTAATTAATTCGGTTGAGTGAAATAAACTCTTTCCCAAAATGTATGAAGTATTAACACTTCTCATCTCCATCTTCATGTGAAGTGACTAAGGCTCAAATAAGTAATTTACAGGGGTGCCTGGGTGGCTCAGTGGGTTAAAGCCTCTGCCTTTGGCTCAGGTCATGATCTCAGTGTCCTGGGATCGAGCCCCACATCGGGCTCTCTGATCACTGGGGGACCTGCTTCCCCTTCTCTCTCTCTGCCTGCCTCTCTGCCTACTTGTGATCTCTGTCTGTCAAATAAAAAAAAAAAAAAAAAAACTTTTAAAAAAATAAGTAATTGGCAAAAGACAGTGAAGCTAATAAGAGGTAAAGTGGGGATGCAAACCAGGTCAGATTTCGTCTCTTTCCCTCTTAGTTCTTTAAATACGCTTAGTGGTGTATACAACACAAAGAAGGCCTATTTCAATTTATCTATAAATAAGAACACTCAAAGTTCCAAGTTTTTACAAAAAATAATCAAATTTATATTCCAAAGGAGTATATGAGCTATAGGTTTTCATACTTGTCGAACTCTGTTCCTGTAAGTTCTGCGGGATGGTGGTTCTACCCTCTTGCCCACATAGACTGGTCGAAGAGCCAATCCTATTTCCTATTACTTCACATTTCAAACATCTGAAGTCAGGATCTATCACAGTGGCTGGCCTTTTTCCTTTGCATAAGAGCTCCATTCGTACCTTCTTTTGCATGCAAGCTGAGAAAGGAAACAAGACCCTAGAAGGAGAGGGGCACAGCCCTCATGTTTTCCTATTCCACTTGACTTCAATCTGGCTCAGGTATCCATGCTGCTGTTCTGCAGGGATAGGATCAAAGGGAGAAGAGGGGATGCTGGCAGATCCTTGCCTGCAGCCCCTTGCCTGCAGCCCCTGGCTACTGCTCTAACAGTAGGGGCAGCTGCCAGATTATGTTCCTTATAGGCAGTAAATTGCCTGTGGGCTAGATAAGAAGAGTCTACATTTTTTACTTAGAAAATATTATTTCACTTGGATTGTAGTTTAACCCTGGGACAGTCTCTCTCTAAGGCAGTGCCCTTTCTGTGTTGACTTACTGTGAGCTAGTCTTGTCTCTACTTAAATGTCAGCTCCTCCCTGAACAAGAGCTTTGACCTCAAACTTATACGTTAATATGGGGATGCGGAGTGGATATCTGCTGGGAGCTACAGTGGCTGAACAAGCCTGGTCTCCTGAGGAAGTCTCCCTAGGGCACAGTCCCCTTGTGCCTGACCTCAGCCTTATCTAATTCAAAGTTGTGAATATGCTTGCTGTTCACCAGGCTTGATTTCAGTCCTTGTTTTCTTTCTATCTTGCTTTCATAGGTTTTCCACTCCTTGTGCAATTCCAAACTAGTCCCATCTAAACCGAAATGAGAATACTACCCACCTGCTCACTGGCACCAGCCATTTAAAATGACTAGGAATAAGACTTGATTATCTTATTTTCCTTTCTTCCTCAAACGAAGGGATAGGAGGAAGTGACTGTAAAGCTGAATTAGCTGCAACCATGAGCAAAAAATAGAGGGTTGAAAGAAAGTGATCCCAGTAGGAATCACTGGAGGTTGGGCATCCCTAGTAGGGAGAGTAGTGAAGGCTTTTTTAGGCACAGATATCATGTTAATAGGGACTTCAAAGGCAGCTGTGGAAGAGAAATCAAAACAGTGAGACAGGCAATCCCCTGGTTGAATAATTAAGAAGGCATTATCCTATGTGTTCATTGATGAAGCCCCTTCCTTACAAAATGAGACCGTGAATATCACCTCCTCTCCTAACATTTTTTCTTCCTGAATTTATTTTTTTGTTTTTTGTTGGGGGGAGGGGTGTTGGGGGGAGGAGTTCGGTGTTTTTTCAGTCAGCTCTATGGCCAACGTGGGGCTTGAACTCATGACTCTGGTATCAAGGCCTCATGCTGTATCGATTGAGTCTGCCCCTCCTGAATTTCAGATTGAATTCCTTAATTCTGGCATCAAAGTAGTAAATCTCCCTCCACCACCTAGGTTCCAGAGAAAGTATCTCAATTACAATGCCTCATGAAAAGCTCTGGGTAGATAAGAGCATCCCACAGAGATAGCATACATCTGACCTAAGCAATGATTCTAGGCTTTTCTGGGTCTCCTGATCTCTTAAGCCATTAAATGAAGGGATGGGTGGGGGGGGCATCAAGTCTCTGCCTGTGACATAGTAAGAAAAATATATTTGGTCTCTGTCCCCAGTTTCTGACACAGAGATGCTAAAACTCTTATAATCTCTTGAGTGAGGAGGTGACTGAAGCATCTTAACACAGAGCTCTGAAGTTCCTTGGTATTTCCCAGGTAATAGGAACATCTTCTGTTTTAGAGGTGGCTCTTGATGGGCTCCTGGATGGGGCTGGGTCCCCAGAAAGACTGAGCATGGTTAGAATCTGGAAGCTTTCAGACACATCCCCAAGACTCCAGGGAGTGGAGAGGGGCTAAATATAGAGTTAATTACTGATCATGCCTATGTGATGAAGCTTCCATAAAATAGCCCCAAACTATGGGTCTCAGACAGCTTCCCAGGTAGCGAACACTGCAACATGCCAGGAGAGTAGTGCATCCCAACTCCATGGGGACAGAAGCTCCTGGACTTGGAAACCTTCCATACTTCCCTCTATGTACCTCTTCATCTGGCTGATCTGTATCCTTGATTTTATCTTTCATAATAAACCAGCAAGTGTAAATATCTATTTCTCAGAGTTTCTGTGAGCCATTATAAGAAATTATCCAACCTGAGCGCCTGGGTGGCTCAATGGATTAAGCCTCTGCCTTTGGCTCAGATCATGGTCTCAGGGTCCTGAGATTGAGCCCTGCATCGGGCTCTCTGCTCAGCAGGGAGCCTGCTTCTTCCTCTCTCTCTGCCTGCCTCTCTGCCTACTTGTGATCTCTGTCAAATAAATAAATAAAATTTTTAAAAAAAGAAAGAAAGAAAGAAAGAAAGAAAGAAAGAAAGAAAGAAAGAAAGAAAGAAAGAAAGATTGATTATCCAACCTGAAGAGTAGATTGTGGAAACCCTTGATTTATAGCCAGTTGGTCAGAAGTGAAGATGACAATCAAAGATTTGCATCTGGAGGCTAAAGGAGATGACGGTCTTGTGGGACTGAGTCCTTGCTCGTGGGGTTTGCACCAACTCTAACTGAATTGTGGGACATCCACTTGGTGTCCAGACAGTTGGAAAATTGGTTGTTGTGGGTAAAACCCCTAGACATTTGGTGTCCCAAATGTTGTAAATAGGAAACGAGCTTTTATTTTTTCTTTTATTGCCTTTGGTGTATTCTATTTTCAATCATTTGCCAAACAGCCACTGATGAATCTGAAAGTTACTCTTTTAATGCCAACCCTGATATCTACCCTATATTACTCATTCTAAAACACACTTCTCAGATTTTTAACAGCTCTAAAATCTGGGTGAATTTTTTTTTTTAAGATTTTATTTATTTATTTGACAGAGAGAGACACAGCAAGAGAGGGAACAGAAGCAGGGGGAGTGGGAGAGGGAGAAGCAGGCTTCCTGCCAAGCAGGGAGTCCAAGGCAGGGCTCAGTCCCAGGATCCTGGGACCACAACCTGAACCGAAGGCAGATGACCAACAACGGAGCCACCCAGGAGCCCCTGGGTGAATCTTTAAATCAATGTTGTGATCCCTTTTAAGAGGTACATAAAATAATGATGTATGTCAAAATCAAAGTCATTTTACTTTTTAAAGGTGTACAGCAACAGACTACAAAATATGTTTGCTTGGACGTACCAAAGGAAATTCAGACTTTCAAATCAAATCCCCTTTGTGTCCCCTCCTAGAGAATGACACCACCATTCCTCCAAATATGCAAGCCCTAAATGTGGAAGTCCCCTCTCCCAAATTCTCCAGGCCCAACGATCTCCATCTCCTGTTTCATTCTTTAATATGTAATGTTGCCATCATTTTTCTAAGGGATTCTCTTAATCTTTTGGCTTTTAAACTATTGTCTCTTTGTTTTAATCAACCTCTTTGAGGCATAATTTACATACTCGCATCTATTTTAAGTATGCAATTCATTGCATCTTGACAAAAGCATATACTCACATCACAAACCACCACAGTCAAGATGCAGAATATTTCTGTTACCGCCAAAAAATTCCCTCTGCTCATCTGCATTTATTTCCTCAATCCATTCCCCTGACACAGGCAACTATGGATTTCTATAGGTCTATAAGTTATTTTTATCTGTTGTAGAATCTCTCATACACAGAATCATACAGTATGGACTTTTTGTGTCTGTTTTATTCTACACAGCTTAATATCATTGAGAGTCATCCACATTAAGGCATTCATTAGCAATTTCTTCCTTTTTGTTGATGAGTAATATTCAATCCTATGCCTATAGCATAATTTCTGCTTACTCACTTGCCTGGTAATGGACATTTGGTAGGTTTTCAATTTTTTGTTATTATGAATAATAAGCTGATGTAAACATTTATGAACAATTCCTTATATGGTCATATGTTCTCATTCTCTTAGGTAAACAGCTAGGAATGGAATTTCAAGGACATATTGTAAATATATGTTTAACTTTATAAAAAACTTCATGTTTTCTAAAATGCTTGAACAAAATCATCTCTTTTGAAATATTTTATGTCACCATTTCTGTCATTTTTCTTTTTTGTTTCAACTCTTAAATCATTTAACTCTGCCAGATGCTCACTTAGCAATGTCTTTTTTCTTGGTTAAAGTATCCCAACATCACTCTACAGATTTCATCATATTCTGTATTTTTTAAACAATGGAAAATTTTGTCTTGAAATCAATTAATCTATGTTGTATTACCGGATGTTTAAAATATGCATGAAAAATTAGTGGCTAACTGGCATGGACTTCGACCCCAACGGTTTATATAATAAAGAGTTTGACTTCACTTTTGGTATTTGACCACTGAAGTCTCTCAACCCCACTCCTTCTCCCGTCCCTTTTGGCCCCACACCTGAGCAGGTCAATAAAAAAGCCTCTCCTCCCACATTCTCCCTTTCTCTCTGCCAAGGGAAATTATTCCAATGTGTGGAGAACCCCACACAGATACCTTCTTCTAGACATGATTCAAGCCAAAACCAATGCACTAGTCCTTCCCTGAAAGCCATTTTCGACGAGCTTGTGCAGGTCCTTTTCTCCCTAGTATTTATTTGTGTGAATGATAACCTTCTTTCCAAATGTTCTTGGTGTATATGGTATCATTAACATCAGCACACACACCACTAATTGAAAGTCTCTGTTTCTTTTACAGCATAGCCACAAGAATCTAAGAACTAGTATTATACTCAGAGCTGGTATTTGGGTAGAAAAGAAATATACAGCCAACTCATGCCTTTGTGTTAGTGTAGCATCTGCTTTCTTCGCATCTGTACAGCTGTGTGACTTCAGTAATGACAGAGTCATATGTACTTAATTGTCCATTTCACAAGTTTTTTCTATCTGTCCATTTCACAAGTCTATCTGTCCATTTCACAAGTTTTTATAAATAAGCCATAATATGAATTTCATAGAAATTCAAAGTATAAGAAATGCAGGAGGATATATGTTAAATAACAAATGGCAAGAAATTTGAGGAAACAAGTAGCTAAGAATGTGAGAATATCAAGAAAATTAAGATCAAAAGTCTCCTGAACAAAAGTTTGCATAAGCCAATGCAACATAAAGTGTGGTCCTTAGCCTCTATCAACTAGGAATTTGTTAGAAATGCAAATCCATGGGCAGTACTGAATCAGAACCTTCGGAGCAGGGACCCAGCAATCTGTGGTTTTTTTTGGGGGGGGGGGGTTGGCTGTTTTTTGTTTTTTTTTTTAATTTCTTTTCGGCATAACAGTATTCATTGTTTTTGCAACACACCCAGTGCTCCATGCAATCCATGCCCTCCTTAATACCCACAACCTGGCACCCCCAACCTCCCACCCCCGCCCCTTCAAAACCCTCAGGTTGTTTTTCAGAGTCCATAGTCTCTCATGGTTCACCTCCCCTTCCAATTTCCCCCAACTCCCTTCTCCTCTCCATCTCCCCTTGTCCTCCATGTTATTTGTTATGCTCCACAAATAAGTGAAACCATATGATAATTGACTCTCTCTGCTTGACTCATTTCACTCAGCATAATCTCTTCCAGTCCCGTCCATGTTGCTATAAAAGTTGGGTATTCACCCTTTCTGATGGAGGCATAATACTCCATAGTGTATATGGACCACATCTTCCTTATCCATTCGTCCGTTGAAGGGCATCTTGGTTCTTTCCACAGTTTGGCGACCGTGGCCATTGCTGCTATAAACATTGGGGTACAGATGGCCCTTCTTTTCACTACATCTGTATCTTTGGGGTAAATACCCAGTAGTGCAATTGCAGGGTCATAGGGAAGCTCTATTTTTAATTTCTTGAGGAATCTCCACACTGTTTTCCAAAGTGGCTGCACCAACTTGCATTCCCACCAACAGTATAAGAGGGTTCCCCTTTCTTCACATCCTCTCCAATGCACGTTGTTTACTGTCTTGCTAATTTTGGCCATTGTAACTGGTGTAAGGTGGTATCTCAATATGGTTTTAGCAATCTGTGTTTTAACAAGCTGTCCTGATGATTCTGACTCATGCTAAAGATTAAGAACTACTTCTTTAAGGGACATGAAAACCAACTAATTGACACAGAGTTGCCAAGTGATAAAACTTAGCAAGACAAGAGGTTTATGCTTAGTCTCCATAGGCATGCTTTTAGAATTAAAAAAAAAAAAAATCAAATAAAAACTGTCAAAGAAAATTATGAAAATGAGACATTACAGAGAAAGACTGTCTCCAATAAAAGAAATTCAATATTTCTCTATGAAAGGTCAAAGGATGTAAAGAAGGGATATGCTAAGGATATTTATGTGCAGCTCCTCTTGGAGTGGAAGTTTCTAAAAGGGGATTTGTGAAAGTAAATTAAGTTGATTATTAAAATGAGGGAAAGTGTTTAATAGACTAATCAAAATGAAAGTAGGATTTTCAAAATTAAATATAACTATTCCAAAAATAACTATTGCCAACATGACCATTATATACAAAATAAAATAAACACTTTCTATCATAACTAAAATCTCCTAGGTGACCCAGACTCTGCCTATTTTCTGATTTTATCTCATGTACAACTCTGACTTACCTCTCTCTCTTGCTTATTTTATGCCAACAACAGTGACCATCAGTCTGTTCCTCCAAATTTACCAGCCTGTCTCTTAGATTTGCCCAGGGTGGGCCCTGCTTATCAGTTTCAGCATCACGTTTGAAGAGAAAACCTTCTTGACTACTCAATTAGTATAATGCCAGCCATTCTGTATTATATTATCATTTTATTCTCTTCATAGTACTTAATAATTAGCAGAAATTATTTTAGATATTCCTGTGTTTATTTATCATGTCACACACCATTAGAATGTAAAATCTAGGAATGCTAGGACCTGTTGTGTCCACAGAACTATTTCCTCAATACTTAAAATGGAACACAGCACATAAAAATTGCTCAATAAATTTTTTTTGAAATATATAAAGTTTTAACATTATCCTTTTATTATCTATATATCAACATTCTCCACGGGATTAATTGTTCTTTGAGCATGAAGTTCACGTTGTTTTTCTGTGGGCCGCAAAGCTAGAAAAATACTTGGAATAGGGTAAAATTCTCAGTAAGTTGATCATCACAGACAAATTTTTTGCATACTCTCCACCATCATGAGTATATTTACTGGTCAATAAAGTAGGTTGAAACTATATACCACTACTTCTGGGATTTTAGATAAGCCCATTTATTCAGGTTGTAAAAGGGGTCTAACAAAACTAAATTATTCCCTTTCCAGAATATTTGTGTTAATGAAATAAAATTCGGTAAATGTTCGGTGAATAAATCTCATCATCAATTTGTTCTTCTCTGTTTACTAGACCTAAAATTTATTCTTTTCTTTTATCCCCTATTCCTTAGGCCAGGGTTGGCAAAATACAGCCTATGGGCCAAACCTCAACCACTGTCTGTTTGTGTACAGTCTGACATCTAAGAATAGATTTTACATTTTTAAATGATTGAAAATAATCAAGGTAAGAGTCATGACACATGAACATTGTATGAAATTCAAAATTCAGTGTCCATAAATAAAGTTTACGAGCATACAACCACACTCTTCCCTTTACATATGTCCTATTCCACAACTATTTTCGCACTACAAAGGGAGGGTTAGTAATTGCATCAGAGTCCCTGTGGCCCAAAAAACCTAAAATGTTTGCCATCCAGTCTTCTGAAGAAAAAGTTTGCAAATCCTTGTTTAGACCACAACTATCACGTATAAAACGGTCTACCGCGGCATTTATTCTGACCCTTTGCTCCCTGCATGCAGATGGACTGATATTTACATTCATAAGACCCTGTACTGTCTTAACGCAGTCCACACAGTGCTTTATTAGAAGACTGTGCTGCATTTTATTTTCTGTCTTCTCTCTTAGATGATAAGCCCCACAAAGGAGAGGGTGGGTGCTGGATAGTCTAGCCCATAATTATTGCTAAGTAACTAGCATCTGTAGAAAGTTTGAATAAAGAATGAATATGGGAACATGTATTTAAAATATACAAACATATAAAGAATTTTTTCTTTGCCATTCTACCCAAAGGCAACTTTAACAAGGTTTTACATTCTAATCAAGAAGCAATACTGTCTCATTATTTTAAAAAGTTAAGCATTCTCCTTTATTTGCCAGACACGGCAATTTGATAATACAATGGAATTCTGAGTTTCCAATGTAACTATTACATATGAAACAGAGTTGAGTGCACAGATCCATCAGCTTGATTTCTCCGTTATAAATTCCATTCACATATATGGAATATTTATACCACCTTGTGCTCAGCTGCTCCTAATTACAGGACACTTTCATGCAAGGACTGATTGATAAGTCACTGATTGTTCTGAGAAATGTGAAAGGGCGGAGAGTTAAATCTCTGCAATAGAAAATTAATCCAGTGAGAGTTGCATCCTGCTGTTCTTTTACTACTCGTATTATTCCTCATGGTTACAGCCAGAAACATAATGCTTTCGTTGATAACAGAGTTGAAGCTTAGCCTCTCCCTGTCTGGAGTGGCAATGATTAGTGAGGCGTCTTTCAGAAAATAGTAGGGTTCATTTGTAAAGAAGGAGGTGAAATAAATAAGAGTTTTAGATAATTCAAAAAAGAGTCAAGGCTTTAGATAAATTTACCAAGTTAAGTGCAAAGCTGTTGAGACTTTTTTGATACTGAGTTAAGATCCAGTGTTATTATTCAGGTATATGTATATACATATGCAGCTCAGAAGTTATCTTTTTTTTATTTCTTTACAATATTAAGTCTTGGTTTTTACCTTGGGGTTTCCAGGAGATACTTAACGTGAAAGTCTCAACTTTTTCTGGGTAAGATGATATAGTCCATTCTGTGGATTGTTAGATGTAACATTTTTTTTTCCCTTTGTGCTTTGTTTGGCATAGATATGCTCATATCCTTTCTTGTTCACCAAAATACCTACATTCTCATTGTTGACAAGAATTCTGAGCCCAGATGTAAATACAAGGGTAAATGATATGTAAGTCTCTCACAACAGTAATTATTACTTTCATAAAAGTTTTACAAATATTCCTTCTTCTTCCTAAAGAGATGAGTTCCTCTCAAGTTCCATGTCAATTTCTCCGAGTAGGTAAGCTGAACATCAGTGCTGTATCTTCAAACATTGCATCATTCTAAGTGATGCCAACATTTGTATTGTCATATTGTGCCAGAGAAGATGAATCCAAAAGAGCAACACATTTGAACGATTTCCTCTAAGAAATGCAAAGTAGGATGAAAGAAACCTCACTTCTCCAAACAGTGTAGCCCCAGGCATGTGGATCTGGTCAGAGGCATGAAGGATTCAGTTTATTAAAACCTTAGGAGGTGCAGACATACTTTACCTCAAAGAGGTCAAATCATTTTTACAAACAGACAGAGTGTGAACCAGAATTCACAGGGATTTACTGTTCTAAATGAACTTCAGATCACAGAACTGTGAAAATAAAGTGAAAGATTTACTGATTTATTTAGTATCACACACCTAATAATTACAGGGCTCCTGGTCTAGTCTCTGGTGTTAGGATACCAGATGACCAATCTGTCATCTGACCTTTTGTATTTAGAGGTTTGTGAAATAGTTGAGATAAAGGACTTTGCACTCCATCATGCAGTGAGGGCTAGCCAGGTTGAAGGTCCAGGAAGACTTTCAAATTCTCCCATTCTAACTTCACAACAATTTCAAGACACATTGTAGTCATGTCTTTGGCCCACATTCTTTTTTCTTGATACGCAAATTCTGAATGATAAACTTCTAAAGAGGCTTGGGAATGCTGATGTAGACACAGACATTAAACAAAATGCCAAATGTATATGAATGCATAGCTTTTCTCCCCCAAATTCACTGGGGGAAAATTACATAATTCAGATAAGAGCAACTACCCAGTAAACTTAGTTTTTTAATGTCAGTGGAATTGACAAAAAAAAAGAAAAGGGAAGATGTAAAAATGGTTACTGTGAATAAATTGGTAGTACTGAAAACATTTTTCTGACAGCTATTTAAAAACTTTTTTTGTTGTTGTTTTTTGAATTTTTTTTTTTCATGACACAGACAACGGTCTAATCTTTCTTAGGAAAGATGCCTAGAGTCTCAGAGACCACCAGATTTCTGATTGTATTTAAACAACACTAGAACTACCTGCTTGCTGGAAATAAATGTTGAAAGCACGAATATACTAGCAGTAATTTCACAGAAGCCTGACTTGTTTTAATTCATTTACTTTAAAGCCTTGGAGGGGAGGAAGGGGTTGGCGGATGTTGTCCTCAAGAAGTTCCTTCCTATAGATATGTAAATATGAAACTTCTGAATGTCCCAATTAATTCTACCTTTCCCTACTTAAGGAATGTGAAGTTGACTTTTTTTTCCTCTTTTTTTTTTTTTTTTTTTTTTTTTTACCAAGTTCTCTCTAGGGAGAAGCATAAAACTACAGGGACAGATTTACCAAGAGCGAAGTCTATGAGATTATCAGAACTTTGGAAAAATATATTACATTAAAGGACTATTTATTTTTAAGTCTTAATCTCCTAGGTCTAGCTAGACTCACAATTTATTACAAAGAAAACTAGGATAGAAAATTTAGCCAATTTTACAAATTAGCACAATTAACTACTGATAAAACTCAAGTTTTCTGATACAGAGATTGCTAATTATTCCATGTACCAGTAAAATGCTATTTACCATCATCAGGAAATACTAAGTAATGCCCGATATTGTGCGTTTATTTTTTAAATTTATAATGGTAATTTAACATAATTTTTTAAACTTGTATAAAAACTACAGAAGAAAGTATTTCAAATACATCATTAAATTTCATTTTACAAGTAAGGGGAAAAAAGAGGGCCCAAGCAGGTTTGGTGAAAAATGCCACATAATAAGTGCATGAGCTAGAACGATTTCTTAATTCACTTCAGTGCTGTCAGTTCAATGTCTAAAATATTTATTGGTTATGCACCAGGTAAATACCTGTCACACCGGAAGTGGATCTGCCAGTCTTTAAAATATGCAAGAACCACTGTATTCACTCCACTGAAGATATGTTCTCCCTACCCTCCACCCCCATGAAGCTGAATTAAGGAAAAGAAGGCCCCACAGAATCAAAGGGAAGAAGAGCTTGCCCATTGATTAAGTTCAGCACTTTCCACCTGACTGAATTTTAGTTTGAGGTGAGATTGAGACTGAGATATATTTTTTTTTATATATTAATTGTACCTCTTGTTTGTTTCAGTTTTTCCAAAGAAATATCACTTTATTTTCCTAATATTATTCGGTAAGGAAAATGGCTTTTGCCTCTTGTTAATTTTAGGATCTTGGACAAGATACCTATTTCCTGTAAGGCCCATTTGCCTTATCTACAAAATTTGTATGTGGTTATCTCAAAAGATTTAAATGAGAAGACGTATGAGGAGATAAGTTAGAAGATACCTGCCTATACTAAAAATTTCTATTCATCATGATAATGATAATGAGGAGCCAAAGGAAAAGAATGTGTAGCAGATAGATACTGGGAATGTATAGAGTATGCTTTCTGTTCTGTTCTTTTTCTTTTTTCTGACATCTCTAGATTGGTCTGTTTCAAAGTGACCTCCAGCTAAAACTGGAATGCCCATGTCTCTAATTCAGATTTTGAAATCGGGATCTAATTAGGCTGTCAATAGTAGTCATGCAAGGCATAAGAACTGTAGGGGAAAAAAAATGCAAAAATGAACAAACAAAAGAAATATATTTCTACAAAATAGAAATGTTATGCCCCAATAATGGGTCCGTGATTAAAGGAGCGAGACTGATATAAAGCGAAGGTCAAGCAAAGATTTATTTCACGCCAAGCATCAAGAATCTAACCGAACATTCCGGGACGCACCTCTTACAAGAGAGGGCAACCCTTCTCTGTTTCACAGACTAGCTTTTAAGGACAAAGGCCATGCGGTCGGGCCTGGCCACACACAGGTGGCCAATGAGATTGTAACACACACAGGAAACTCCACAGTGATGTTAAGTGACCAACTGAGTTACAATTTACCCTAGTAGACATTTGACCCAGCCTATTACCTTGGTTGGGATTGGCGCCCAAAAGTCTCCCAAAGGGCGGGGCCCATACTCCTTGTCAACTAGGGAGACAGTATGCATCCCCCCACTGATCGGATGTCTCCACCTGGCCTGACTCGCCCTTGTATTTGAGCTTTGTTACCTGAGGCTGGTTTCTGGGACTTGTTTCCAAGTAAATCCCCTGGGGGAAGGGGAGCAGGGACAGTTTAACTTTAATGAAAGCCTCTTGCTAAATAGGTCCTTACAAGAAAACATTAACTTCTCTGCAGATAATTCACAAAATGGCTCAGCCAAAGTAAACTTATTTATAAGGGACTATAATTTCTCAAAAGTTAACAGGATTGTTATTGTCCATTATTTTTTGGCCAATGGTTTTTAAATATCCTTACAAAAGATAAAATAAATTTAAATAGCACTTAAATGGATAAAGAAATCTATTAACTTGGAATTTTTAAGTTAATTATAGCTGATAGAGTATTTTAAACACTCATTTGTTCTCCTCAATTGGAACAAGAAGATTTTTCTCTGCTTTATAATTTAAATATCCTAGAAACGTTTCCAAATGTTCAGAACAAAAAAGGTATATTACAATTATAAGGGCTCTAAAATTTGGAGTGAATAAAAAAGAATGAATAAAGGAGTAAGTGTGGTAAGATATCTCCTAATGATTCTAATTTCTCACTAGCTATAGCTCATCAGTAAATATTGACTAATTGTGTTTTTTACAATGTTTACATAAAAGTAAGTTTAGAATTTTTAAAAGCATCTGTTACATAGTTCTGCAAGTAAAGCTAACTTTGAAACTTTATTTTGGGGAAAAATATGATATGTTTGAATGTGAAAAGTAATGAAGGATTAAAGGACATATCCCATTCCAAAAGCTAACATGTAATACATTGAAATAAGAAAGAAAAATGCAAATGTATTTCTCATGAATGGGAAGCCAATAATGGATGGAGGTTTTCAATTCTGGTTTGGTAAATCCTGTTATGTTTTCTCACAAAGGCTATTTTCACTTTCCTGAAATTCCTCCATACCAAGTGAATTAGAATTCATTTTAGGTTAGCAACTATTCACAAACCATAAAATAATCTTAATGAAACTAAGATCAGGGTCACAAAATCAAAATGACAGAAGTAGGAATTGCTTATGTAAATGAGTTTACAGAATGAATGTCCTGTGATAGTTAACATACCTTTACTCCTTTTATGCATATGCCATATTTAAAAAACAACATATTCCAAATTCTAACTATGAAAAACTTTGTTACACTTTTCCTGGGTTGTCATTAATGAATGAGTGGCTTAGCTCAATAATGAGATGCTTTGTAGTCACAATCTCAATTGAGATTATGATACGACTATCCTTTAAAATTGATAGGATTTCAAAATTGCTGGATAACAGAAGAGGAAAAACCTGGCCCAGGAAAACACAAGAAGTAATTGATCTCGGCTATTAGCTCTGATGTGCCCTTCACATTAAAGCCATTGCAGATTGTTCTACGGGCACTTCATCTCTTCTCAGCAATGCCAGTAGATCAATTAAGCCTCAGTCCATAAAAGAAAAAGGGCTTTATTAATCAAGTGTATTTAAGGCGGTTTTATTTCATTCGCTGCTTTTCTAAAGGTATGACAGATTGCAATCCTGAAGGTTTTCCAATAATGAAAAATATTCATTTACAAATGAGTTGGAACCCATTGACAAAAAGTGATGCCTTGAGAGTTAGTAAAGCTGACTTCTTTAAGACTCCAGACAGTAATCAATAAGACTGAGCAATGTTATGAGTAATAAAAACCCATTAAGACTCAGTTCTGTAGAACTAAAGAATATAGCCTTTCCATCTATTGGTAGAAAGTTATTATGGCTTATGGTAGCTTGTGGGAGAGGAAGGCATGACAGAGGTGATATATAGTTGAGATTTGAGAAATCTATAGAGATGAACTTTGATTATTCATTGGCACATGTAACTATGTGGAAGGAAATAAATCAAAAGCTAAATAAGTATTTCAGTGAATTTTATCAATAGAGAAACAATGCACATGAACTAAATAAGGCTTATGGTTGTTGAAGCCTTGAAAAATTCTTATACCCACTAATGTGTTCCAAATTAACCTGAGAGGGCACAGGATTAGAAAGCTGTGTAGCCTGCAGAAAGGGATTCTTCCCTTCAGATATTGACAAGATATCTCAGATATTGATCAAGCTCAGATATTGACATAATGGGGTGGACAGGCTGTTTTCTTAATAAATTGTAGAGTACAGGACCATGAAGAAATACCTTCAAGTCAGAGAAAGAGAAGTTCACATTCATTAAGAGATGTTGACCTTCAATCCAGATGCACTCTACATGGGGAATTGAAGATAATCCTTCAGGGGAAAAAAAAAAAAATGAGTGGTTTTTGTCTGGAGAGAAAATATATAGGATTCCAAAAAGGTGGGCTAAGGAAGAAATTGGCCAGTTAATCACAAAATAATTTCCATTCTCTTTTGGGCACAGCACTTGACCATATTTTTCAGTTTATCTTATAATAGGATGTATCTGGAATGAGAGCTAACCACTGGAATATGGGCTGAAGTAATGTATACCATTTCCACATCAGCCTGTACAACCACCTACATATTATATTCCTCCATGTTCTTTCTGTTCCACACCTACTGGTAGATGCTAATGACCAAGGTAATCTCAAAAGGCAAATGGAAGAGATGCCAAAGACTCTGAATCAGTTTGTGGTTGAGGAAATGAATTAGAGCTTCTCTAACCCCTACCCCAACAACTGATTGGACATTTTGTGAATGGAAAATTTTATTATGTCATTCCACTGAGGTGTGTTTCTTTTTTGATCTTAGTGGGAGTTATTTCACCATAATTAATTCAAAAACAAGTCATTGGTGTTTTGGCTTACATAGAAGAATCATCACTGAGCATTTTGGTGATGCTAATGTCCCTCTCAACAGTGTATCACTGTTTTTGGTAAATGGTTTGGACTCAGGCTTCTTCTGGAACACAACATTCTAATGGGTCTCTTGGTCTAATATAATACATCCATTTCAGAATGCCCTCTCTCTGGGGCATTTTAATCCTTCCTCCACCATCTACAAAAGCAGTTCCCCAGGGTCCCCCAGGGGCCAGCCTAGGAGTGAATTCACACCATCCCCTAAGGATCTTGTCAGTATCAAATGTCATATCCTGAGATACGTGTGATAGAATTTGATAAAGTAGAACTTAATCCATAAGGAATTGATGAAAATTAATTTTCATCAGAAAGACTTTACTACAATACGATGGAGGTTTATGTGCTTGATGTTTGTTTGAAATTAGCTATAGTCATTTGAACTCCAGTAAAATTTTATGTTTTGTGATAGTTATGACTTTTTATTAAATCAATAAGTCCAAATAATACTGTCATTCTATGTAAATATGATTTTTCTTTGATACCATTAATTTTCATTCTATGACTTTGTCTGACTAAAGAAGCTATCTATCTTAGAATTAGAAAGGAGATACCAGCCCAGTACTCAAGATCTATTGCTGGAAATTCATATGGTGTTTACACCTTTTTTTTTAATTCTTTTTTGAAAAGAATTTTAAGAATTTCACACAACTGATAAAATTGCCTCATCCTTGCAGAAACTGTTCTCAATTTATGAAATGTCTAACAGGGTTTTAAGAAGTACTAAACATGTCGCTTCATCAGAGCGTGTCCGTAATGAGATTAAAGCAATTAAGTAATTGGAAAAGCATGTCTGAACATGATGAATAAACTGCTGAAAATAATAATTTGTTTATTTTAATATTAATATATTAAAATATGAATACATGGCTAATTTTTGTCAACCTCACAGTTTTCACTTATTTGGCAACATGAAGCTTTCTGAATGCTATTATCCAAGTAAAAGTTTGGTTCACCATCCTCATATATTTATCTCACTTCAAATACTCTCTTTTTTTAGCTACTCGGAAAACAATATATCAACAGAAATGAGCTCTTGATGCAAATACACAGTTCTAGTATTTCAGGTCCTTTCTTCCAGGCTTATTACTGCTAAGGTAATCATCAATTCATGATCCTAGTTGTTACATGGAAATAAAGACATCCAGCTTTTATTACTGCCTTTGTTGAGGAGAAGAGGAGATAAAGAGGAAGTGGAGAATTATCACCAAATTGGAGACCATAATATTGTTTGTGAAGAGTAGTGAGAATCTACAAATAGAGAAGTGGTTTGTTTTCTCCTTTGCCTTTTCTGATATCCTGAAATGGCCCTTGAATCCTCATCAGAGGCAGTCTAGTTCTTTAATGCTGTTATGTGAGCCCACTAAAGTATGATACATTTTAAAAAATAATAATTCATGTTTAAAACATAAAGTTTGTATTTCCAGCAATGACTAGGAGTGATACTAAAAAGGGGTATGCAATGGTAATAAAATGTGAGGTAAAAGCATTTAAATGTAAGACCCCCAATAAACACAATTTTCCTGGAACTTCTATAAACAGAGACATGTATAGCTCATTTTTAGAGACCACTGAGATTCTCTATAAAACCTAAAAAATATATTTAAACTGGGTAAGTTCTGAAGGCTGATTATGAAGCCTTGTAGATAAATATAAAACATGGGTTCTTCGGCCTCTGGTAGCTGCCCATCCATACCCCTACAACCCCTAGGACTGGCTGCACAGTGGGTCCTGAGCCAATTCTGACAGAGGAAGGAATTATCAAGGTGTCAGTCCTAGCTTCTTGTGGGGTTTTATATTAATTTATGCACTTAGATCTGGTGCCTGCTGACTGACATATTCATTCTTTTAGGCTTTACTGGCTTATATCACAAAGGGAAAATAATGGTACAAAACACTAAAAAATTCCTGAAAAAGTGTAATCCTATTGTAACAGAATAAGATAGTACTAGCTTTAGCATACTCTATCCTGGTGAGACCTCATCCCAAATACTGTGTTAAAGGCATGATGCATTGAAGGATATCCTAAAATTTGATTTTGTTTCTACTTAAATTCAAAAGACTTCCTAAGTGTAGAATGTTCTGCCTGCTCTTACTACTATCTGAAATTTCTTGCACTTACTAGAGATCCAGATTCAACTGTACCTTCTGGGATTATAGGATTAATAAAAAGACCAGGAATGAAATATCATGGGTTTTAAATACATGATGGGAAGATGTTTACTCATGTGTTAGATCTACAGTAAATACCTGTTAGGTGGAAGTCTACAGAGCAATACTGAGAAGGGATATGCTCTGGCAATGAAATGTGAAGTAAAAGCTTTTTTTATGTAAGAACCCCAGTAAAAAGATGGCTGTCATGATGTGGGTATGGAAAAAACAATGAACCTAGAATAATAAGTATGTTTTCTGGTCAATACAGTGTCATTTTTGTACAAGTCATTGATATTATTCCTTTTCCCTGTGTAAAACAGGTAATCATTTACTGACTTGATTCATTGAGACTAAAATGAGGAAACATGTATGAATCATTTTAGCAATTTAATAAACAATAAATTCACAAGATATAGTGAAGGTAAAAATATTTTTACCAATGGCACTGCTCCTTTTGAAAGAAAGTAGCTCTTCTGATTAAGTAATGAGTAAGTTTAATAACTTAAAATTGTTTGAAAATTTAACAAATTAATTTAATTTAAAATTTGAAAGTCTACTTCTAGTATAATGTTTACACAATTTGGACTCATCCGAACATCTTATGCTGAAAAGATCAAACTTGGGCTGTTGGGATGGAAACACATATTCCAACCCAAAAGTTCTTGACACTTAGCTTCAGTCTCATTATCCATAAAGAGGACAGAATAATCCCTATTTTGTGCAATACTAAATACAAAGACATTTTGATCAGTGCTGGATATAGTGCAGATAATAAATAAGAGGTATTTTTACTATTTTTAGTCTAATGATCATATAATCAGATAGAGGCTTCTGTCAGCAAATTCTGTTATAAAGTGTAACACTACTGCAGAGTATGAGAAAAATATAAATGGCCAACATATGCCTAGCAAACTAAGAAGAGGAAAATTTAGTAAGTGAGATTCAACATGGAGAATGTTTTTCTGAAACTGTGATATGAATAGCAGAGAAATGAATTTAGGGTGCTGGTCTTACCATGTAAGAACTCACATGTCTCTGAGCTTCTTTATTGGTAAAATGGTGATTCTTTATTGGTAAATTTTTATGGTAAAATGGTAATGACAATATTTAACTATGAGGGCTGTTGTCAATATGAAATAAGAGAAAGGAAAGTCTTCGTTAATTGGCTATTGCTTTATGAATATGTTAATTTAATCCATAATGTTTTGAAGTGCACAGTAATTGGAATTCAGGTAAAGTTGAATAAATTTCTACATTTTATATATTTAGGCTCCATAACATTTTTCTTTAATTCACTCCCTTTTCTGGGGGTTTTGTAGTACTATAAGACATGGGGAATATTAATGTGTTTTAGGATGCCATGTTTTATTATATAATACTATAGCTATTTATGCACAGATATAATTTGAAATAAAGAAGTATATGAGTAAGTTATTGAGCACTTGTGTATCTCTTCATTCTATTTCAAACTATTAAGATATGTATTAGATGATAGTTTAAAAAAAACCCACAATAATAACTTCTATCTCACATGTTACTTCATAATGTGACCTTCACAAAGCCCCATCAAAATGGGGAGTTTAGGCCCCATCTTCTTGAATCTGGGTAGGCTTGCAGCTACTTTAAGTAAGGAGAATATGATACTATATGATTTATGAAACTAGGTCATAAAAGGACAATGTCTTCCACTGAAACATCTGTCTTGTCATCATAACTGCCAAGGGCAATCCTGAGGCCACCATACTGTGGGGAAGCCCCACACAGTTGTGTGGGTGTTCTGGTTAGCATTACTAGCCTTTGAGTCATGCTACCCCAGGTGCCAGATATGTAAATGAATGAGCCTTCAGATCATCTCCTCCTCCAGGTGCTAAATAACCCCCACCTTCAAGTCTTCCAAATGGAGAGCCCAGTCACTGTAGAGCAGAAACAGGTAATTATGGCTCTGCAATTTTTATGCAATTGCTTGCTAAGCAATATCTTGCTATGTAGTAAGAGTAGCTGGAACAGGATATTTAAATATTGTAATATTCTTCTAATGAATGTAAGAAAAATGTACTACTAAATTTATTAATAGAACACAAATGTCTTTGACATCAGTAAGGGCTAGGTAAGGAATACATGATAACTTACTGACAGGGCTAGGAGTTGTTAAAACAAATTAGAAAAGTGATTCTGAAGTCATCAAGCAAGACAAATTTGAATAACCAGATTTAAGCGCCCTCTCTTGATACATTCAAGGAATATTTTACTAGTAAAAAAATAAATTCAGTTAACACTAATACTCTCTCCCAAGCCTGTGCTCCTTTGAGTGTTACAGGAGGTATGTCAATAATGTGTGGCATTCACTAGGAATGGGAGGTAACATCAAGTTTCACTGGGTGAATCAAGACAAAAAGCGTAATGAGATATCAAAAATTTATGGTGTGTCCTCAGTTGTCTCAGCATCAGCCTGCTGGGTAATATTTAGAATGGATTTCTTTAGGTAAACATTTTTTTTTCCTGTAGAGAGGAATTGGGCTATGATTCAGACATTGCAATAAGGGACCATGAGAGGTACAACATCCCACAAAGTTCACATAGAAATTGCTAACTCAGTTTTATTTTGTAACTGGTGAAACTTGGGTTTCTGATCCACAACATAGAAAAAAATTGCTTTAGTTGATGTGTATTTATCCTTTTATCCAATATTTATCGTTATTGTTACTTTCTTCCAATATATAATATACCTAGTTTCTTTTGTTAAGCCTTTACATTGTTTCTGTTTTCATTTATAAGACATGTTGCAAAAAATAATATCTGAATTATTTACCTAATGTAATCATTGGGAGGGTAATACCGGCAATAAGCTTAATTCCTATTTTTTTTAATTCTACAAATTTAAATATTAGTTCTCAATGCTGCTAATAAATTCTGATTTATTTTTAGGGTCCAAAAGCTAAAAACAAGTTAGACATATATTTCCCTTCACTTTATGTCAGTCAACGACTATTGCTTATGTTTGGGCCTGAGAGATTATTAAGGATTCCTAAGTATTCTATAAAATATAAACCCAAAGTTCCTATGGTTCAACCCAAAGTACTGTGATCTTTCTTCATCTCTTCTAATGAATGATTATAAATTCAAACAAAACTGGAATACTCATTTCTAGATATTAAATCAAGGTCACAGGAAATCAGTATGATTCGTCAATTCTATCCAAATGGGTGCTTAAAGCTTTAACTGACTGAAACATTAATGATTGCTAAATTATATGAAAAAGAACAATCTGTATACATCATATATTATACATTACACATTATATATTAGTGAGCAAGTAAATCTAAAAGTTCAGTGTAAAGATAATTTTATTAACCCAAATCACCTGTATTAAAAATAAAATGGTATATACTTAAGAAGAAAAAGAAGAGGAAGAGGAAGCTGGAGAGAAGAGTGGGAGAGGAAGAAGAAAAAGGAGAAGGAGGGGGCAGGGAGGAGAATGCTAGCGATAGCTATAGCAGCAACTTCTTTTCTTACCATGTACCAGGAACTTTTCTAATCACATATTTGTTTCATCTGCATGACAGCCTTATCAGATAAGTGTTATTACTACCCATGTTTCTCATAAGAGGAACCTGAGGCACAGATAAGTTAATCTGTACAATGTCATGCAGTTAGTAAGTTATATGACCTGATTTGATATTAAGTAGTCAAGTCTGAGAGATTACACATCATGTGATGCTGTCCCATGGAGAAAAAAAATGTAAACTCACAGATCTGGGGAGTTATTTTTTAAAACTCAGTGTAGTATACAGAAATATGTTGCATTTTATACACTAAAAATAAATCAGCAGAAAGAAAAATTAAGAAAACAATCCCACTTACAACCGTAACAAAAAGAAAAAAATACCCAGGAATAGAGCTAACAATAAGGTAAAAGACGTATACTTTGAAAACTATAAAACACTGATGAAAGAAATTGAAGACAACACAAACAAATGGAAAGATATTCCATGATCATGGATTCAAAGATCAAATATTTTTTAAATGTCTATAAAACCCAAAGCAATCTACTAATTTAATAGTACCTCTATCACAATACTGACATTTTCCACAGAATTAGAACAAATAATACTAAAATCTTGTGTGGAACCATAAAACATCCTGACTAGCCAAAGCAATCTTGAGAAGGAATAACAAAGCTTAAAGAATCACAATAACAGACTTCAAGATATACTACAGAACTACAGCAATCAAAACTGCAGTACTGGCATAAATACAGACCAGTAGAACAGGATAGAAAGTGCAGAAATAAATGTGCATTTATATAGCCAATTAACCTACAACAAAGGAGACAACAATACACAATGGCATGGTCTCTTCAATAAATGGTGCTGGGAAAACTGAACAGTTACATGCAAAAGAATAAAACTGGACTATTTCCTTACACCACAAAATACATTTAAAATGGATTAAAGACCTAAATGTGGACATGAAACCATATTAGAAGAGAACAAAGGCAGTAATTCCTTTGATATGAATCACAGAATTATTTGTCTAGATACATCTCCTCAGGCAAGGAAAACAAAAGCAAAATAAAGTTTTGGGACAATGCCCCCCCCCCCCAAAAAAAAAAAGCTTTTGCATAGCAAAGGAAATCATCAATAAAACAAAAAGGTAACCCACTGAATAGAAAAAAAATCTGTAAATGATATATCCAATAAGAGGTTAATATCATATATCATAGTGAAATGTAACCTTACACCTGTCAAAATGGCTAGGATGAAAAAGACAAGAAATAAAAAGCATTGGAGAGAATGTAGAGAAAAAGGAACCCTCATGTACTGTTGGTAAGAATGCAAACTGGTGCAGCCACTGTGAAAAGAGTATGGACATTTCTCAAAAATTAAAATTAGAATTACCCATGATTCAGTAGTTCTACTGAGTATTTACCCAAAGAAAACAAAAACACTAATTCAAAAGGACACAGCAAGTCTGTGTTTATAGCAGCATTATTTACAATAGCTAAGATATGGAAGCAATCCAAGTATCCACTAATAGAAAAATGCATAAAGAAGTTGTGGTACATATATATTCGATGTAATATTACTCAGCCACAAATATTACTCAGCAACAAAATATTGCCATTTGCAACAATGTGTATGGACTTACAATGTATTAACTAAGTGAAATAAGTCAGAGAAAGACAAATACTGTATGATTTTACTCGTATGTGGAGTTTAACAAATAAGCAAAGAAAAAAAAGAAACAAACAAAAAACCAGATTCTTAAATATAGAGAACAAATTGATGGTTGCCAAAGAGGAGGTGGGTGGGGTTATGGGTAAAATAGATAAAAGGATTAAAAGTACACTATTGTAATGAGCACTGAGTAATGTATAGAAATGCTGAAACATTACATTGTACACCTGAAATGAATATAACACTATATGTTAATTACAGTTCAATAAAAATGTAAATAAATAACAAAATAGAGGAAAATATAAGTTTAATAACTCAGTTGGAATTTATGAGAAAATTAAATCTTAAAACCCCAAGATATTCATTGATGTGATGAATTTACTTCTATCCATTTAAAATATACTAATTATGTTTCATCTTTATAATAAATCAAGAACCTAGTCACTCAAGTCACTTCCTGTGTTCTGTGTGTCAGAATCCTCATTACAAAAGGTTGCAGGATCCTTTGAATCAGTTTATAATTCCAATTTATCTTCTTGATTGATATATGTCAAGAATCTTTTAATTGTGACCAAAAAAATCCCAAAGGAGAATATGCAAAACCAGGAATTATTTGGTTCATGTAGCAGGCATGAAAACAGTAATTGCTCACAGAATTAACTGAAGAAGTATAGCATCTATGATATCAATCTGAAATGAGGAATAAAATTCCAAAGGAAGTTAACTCTTTCCCACCCTTTCTTATTCTTACTGGCCTCTGACTCTCTTGAGATATGATTGGTAATTTTTTGTGGTAAATTTCCATAATAATCCATGAATCAGGACAATAATTTACACTTAATTATAGAGTTTTACTATGCTCCCACTTTTGTAGAGTATATCCACGTTCAATTTAATCTTTATTTATACAATTAAAAAAATTGACCTGATGTGGCAAAAAAAAACAAAAGTTACATATCAAAAAACAAATGGGGGGCGCCTGGGTGGCTTAGTGGGTTTGGGCCTCTGCCTTCGGCTCAGGTCATGATCTCAGGGTCCTGGGATTGAGTCCCGTGTCGGGCTCTCTGCTCAGCAGGGAGCTTGCTTCCTCCTCTCTCTCTGCCTGCCTCTCTGCCTACTTGTGATCTCTGTCAAATAAATAAATAAAATCTTTAAAAACAAAACAAAACACAAATGGATGAAGTTGTTTGGGTTCATTCTATTTCCTATGAAATCAAGTCATCTTTATGAGCCTGAACTGTTCCAAGTAATATTAATATTTGGGTATGAGTTCAGTACATCCTTGCTAAAAATAGCAAAGACTATATAATAAAGACTCCTAAAGAATACCTAATACATTTTCTTGTTAAAATCTACTGTAAAAGTATATAATTTCTTATAAACCTATTAAAAAGCCCTTCATTTTAACCAGTTTAATATATGAAAATTTTTATTTCAGATTTCAAGAAGTTCAAGAAGAAAAGCTGATTTTTAGTAAGAACAGTGTGTGTTTTCACTTGCCTAGCCCCATCCCCTTCTCCTAGCTGCATGGAGGCATGAAAAACAGCTGTGGCACAACAATGTTAACTAAAAAACAACAGCCTTAAAACCAGTGGAGGGGAAAGAATGGGTATTTCAAGCTCCCTAAAAAGGCCCATTTTCAAAAATGTGTCACTATTTGAACTGACCACCCACTGGATAAACTATATTCACAGAATTAGTCTTCAATGACTTGACTCACATCAGAGCATTTATAGAAAATAATCATTGGCAATTATTTCACATTTTAACTACTTAAGTTGATGATACTTGTTGGAGCAACCAGAAGCTTGGCCAAAAAAAAAAAAACTTAAAAGAAATATCTGAGGAATGAAATGTCGATAGGAGCTTCAAAAAACAACATGTTTTTGGTATTCAAGGAAACCATGTATTCAGGAAAGATCTGAGAAGGCCCTGGTGTGTAATCCCTTACTCCAAGCTAAACAAACAGATACCTCAGTATCTGTCCATGACAAAAAATAAAAAATAAACAGAATTAGTCCAGAAAAGTACTCCACAAAAAATAGCAATAGCAACAACAACGATATACTTACAAACATTAGGAACAACAAACCTTGGAAATTCTAGAAAATCTGATTTCCAGAGTTGCAACATTATTTAAACATCCAGTATTCCACACAAAGTTATGAGACACACAATGAAACAAGAAATTATAATTCATATGTAGGGGAAAAAATAGTAAATAAAATTGACCCTAAGTAACCCAAAATGTTGGACTTACTAGACAAAGATTTTAAATCATCCATTATAAGTATATTCAAAGAACTAAAGAAATCATGTCTAAAAAATTAAAGCATGAAAGCAATGTCTCACCAAACAGATAACATAATGAAGAATAAACAGAGAAACTGGGTGGTTCAGTCAGTTAGATGTCTGCCTTAGGCTCGGGTCATGATCCCAGGTCCTTGGGGTCAAGTCCTGCATTGGGCTCCTTGCTCAGTGGTGAACCTCCTTCTGTGGTTCACCACAGTGAACCTGCCTGTCACTCCCCCTGCTTGTGCTCTCCCTCACTCTGTCACTCTTTCCCCCTCTCTCTCTGACATATAAATATATTTTTTTTAATTTTAAAAATAAATCAAAAGAAAAAAATGGAAAAAAAAAACCATAAACATGTAAAGAGCAAACAACATGATACTAAACAACCAATGGGTCAATGAAGCAAAGAAAGAAAAAAATTTAAAAATACATGGAGATAAATGAAAATGAAAGCACAATTTGACAAAGTTTGATATCCATTAATGACAAAAACTCTTAACAAAATCGGGTTACAGGGAATATATCTCAACATAATAAAGGTCATTTATGAAATACCCACTGCTACCATCATCCTCAATGATGAAAAACTAAGTTTTCCCTCTAAGGTCAGGAACAAGACAAAGATATCCACTTTCACCCCTTTTATTCAAACTAGTGCTAGAAGTCCCAGCCACAGCAATCAGCGAGGAAAAATAAATAAGAGGCATCCACATAGGCAAAGAAGTTTAACTGTCACTCTTTGCAGATGACATAATACTATATTTATAAAATCCTCAAGACACTACAAAAAAACCATGAAAATTAATAAACAAATTCAGTAAAGTGGCAGGATACAAAATTAACACACAGAAATTGGTAACATCTTTATACACTAACAATGAAGTCAAATAAAGAGAAGTTTTAAATAATAGCACCATTCACAACTGCATCAAAAAGAATAAAATAAAATAAAATAAAATAAAGTAAGAAGAAAATTAACCAAAGAAATGAAAGACCTGTACTCTGAAAACTATAAAACACTAATGAAAGAGATTGAAGATGACGCCAACAGATGGAAAGATATTCTATGCTCATGGATCCAAAGAATTAATATTTTCAAAATGTCCATATAACCCAAAGAAATCTACAGATTCAATATAATTCCCATCAAAATAACAGCAACATTTTTCACAAAACTAGAACAAATAATACTAAAACTTCTATGGAACTACAGAAGACACCACATAGTCAAAGCAATCCTGAGAAAAAAACAACAAAGCTGGAAGTATCACAATCCCAGATTTCAAGATATACTACAAAGCTATAGTAACCAAAACAGTCTGTTACTGGCACAAAAATAGACACATCGATCAATGGAACAGAATAGAGACCCCAGAAACAAACCCACATTTATATGGTTAATTAATCTCTGACAAAGGAGGCAAGAGTATACAATGGAGAAAAGACAGTCTTTTCAACAAATGGTACTGGAAAAACTGGACAGTTACATGTGAAAAGATGAAACCAGACTACTTTCTAACACTATACACAAAAACAACTCACAATAGATTAAAGACTTAAATGTGATGATACCTAAAACCAATAAAATCCTAAAAAAGAACAAAAACATTACTTTCTCTGACATCAGCCATAGCAAAGTTTTTCTAGATAGGTCTCCTAAGGTTCTTAGGGGGTCTCCTAAGTCTATATTTTGCTTAAACCAAAAATAAACTATTCAGACTCCATTAAAATAAAAAGATTTTACACAGCAAAAGAAACTATTAACAAAACTAAAAGACAACCTACTGAATGCAAAAAGATATTTGCAAATGATATATCTTATAAGGGGCTGATATTGAAAATATATAAAGAACTTTTACAACTCAACACCAAAGAAACAAATAACCATTAAAAAAAAAAATGGGCCGAGGACTTGAATAGATATTATTCCAAAAATTATATATATATAGATGGGCAGCAACACATGAAAATATACTCAACCTCACTAGTCATCAGAGAAATTCAAATCAAAGCCGCAATGAGATATCACATCACACCTATTAGAATATCTAAAATCAAGAAAACAAGAAACAACAAATGTCAGCAAGGATACAAAGAAAAAAAGAAACCTGCATACTCTTGGAGAGAATGTAAATTGGTACAGCCACTGTGGAAAAAAGTATAGAAGTTCCTTTAAAAATTAAAAATAGAAGTACCATATGATCCAATAATTCCACTATTGAGTATTTACCCAGGTAATCCAAGAACAGTAACTAAAAAGATATATGCACCTCTATATTTATTGCAGCACTATTTTTAATAGCCAAGATATGGAAGCAACTTAAGTGCCCTCCTGTAGAGGAATGAACAATAAAGTTGTGATGGAATATTACACAGCCATAAAAAGGGACGAGACCATGCCATTTAAGACAAGGTGGATGGACCTATAGGGTATCATGCTAAATGAAATAAGTCAGACTGAGGAAGACAAATACTATGTGATTCTACTAATAAATGGAATCTTTAAAAAATGAATAAACAATAAGCAGAATCAGAATTATGAATACAGAGAACAAACTGATGGTTGCAAGAGGGTAGGGCAGTTGGAGGTTGGACAAAATGGGTGAAGGAGAAGGGGAAATAAAGCCCTTAAATTACAGCATGAGTAAGTAATGGGAATAAATAGCAGAGCATAAGGAATATAGTCAGGATATAATGGGAGACACGGAAGCTATGCTTGTGGTGGACATAGCATAATATATAAACTTATCAAATCACCAAGCTGTATACTTGAAACTAAGGTAACTGTGTGTTAACTATACTCAAATAAAAAAAAATAAATAAATAAAAGATAAAAATCACTTCAAGTTAAAGTAAATGATAACCTGTGAAATTCAATCAAATCTTACCAGGGAAAATAATTATTGTCCTTAATATATACACAACTTGTATAAATAAAGAAAAGCCAACAACTCAAGAGTACATCCCAATAGAAAATACTACATTCCAATATAATTATGACTAGATAAGTTTACAGTAGTTTTCTCCCTTTCAGCTTTCCTTAATCAGCTTTCAACTTTCTAAATCAATAATTTCTTCCTTCTATTTTAAATATATAATTTTTTACATTTCTAACTTCTCTTACATAGTTTTGATGAAATTAGTAGCACTTGGCCCAGCTTTGCTCTATTTTTGCACATCATTCATTGACATATCTAAAACCTCATTTTAGAATGAGGACATGATGTCCTCAACTTTTGGCTATAGCTCAAATTTCCTAATAGAAACAGTCCCAGGGTGCAGCAAATTATATATACTTATATCTAAGAATATACAGTGGATTCTGATGCCAATCTCCTATTTTTTCCCCTAAAAAACTCCTAAAAATATTTAACTAGTATATTAAGAAAATAAAATTTTTGTTGCTTTATTTTTTCCCTTGAATTCCTAATAATAACTAAGGACATTACTATTTAATTACTTCAGACCAAGTATTATTTGGTTATATTTATTGACCACAGAATACATAAAAACAAATATTAAAACATCAAGCAAAATATCTGATCTAACTATGCATACATAAAACAAGGTCAAAGTATCATAACAAGAAAGTAAGTGTGTAAACAAGTGACATGCCTTTACTTCCAAGCTCCAAAGCAAATTTATTCTCTATTTATTGGTCAGTTCACTGTGTCCTTCCTTTCCCTTATGTGATGGATTCCCTCTCCACCCCTCAGGACTGACATGGGAAGTTCTGGATACCTCTCTCATTATTTGTGGTTATGCCACAGCTCTTTTCAGAGTTATAGTCAATATCAAGATGAAGAAAAATGTAAGGGCACTTCTAAAAGGGAATGAAGCATAATCCCCTCCAGTTCCATCCATGTCGATGCCGATGGTGGGTCCTAAGTGAAATAAGTCAAGCAGAGAAAGACAATTATCATATGGTTTCACTCATATAGAAATAAGGAACAGGGTGGAAGACCACAGGGGAAGAGAGAGAAAACTGAACAGGAAGAAATCAAAGAGGGAGACAAACCATGAGAGACTCAGGACTCTGGGAACCAAACTGAGGGTTACAGAATGGAGGAGGGTAGGGGGATGGGGTAATCCAGTGATGGGCATTAAGGAGGGCACATGTTGTGTTGAGCTCTGTGTGTTATGTGCAACTAATGAATTGTTGAACACTACTTCAAAAATTAATGATATATTATATACTGGTTAATTGAACATAATAATAAAAATAAATAAAAGGGAATTAAGCACTGTGTAATTGTGAAGCATTATTAGTGTTACTTTTGCTCAGAAGGAAAAATAAATCAGGTCACAGGGATGTGGCTTGGACTTTTCTTCCTGCCACTTTGTGTTTCAATGCAAATGAACCCAAAAGTGTTTTCTGATTTTTTAATTTTATAGTAGAAACCTATAAATATAGTAGAAACCTGATGAATAAAACTCTTTTAAAGAACTTAGGGGTCTTTTAAAGGTCTTTTAAAGATCTTAGAGGATGCTTTTTAATAACCTCATAAGAAGGTTTATGAGAAGGTCATCTATACAGATGTCTTCTCATCTAGTGATCAATAAATGCTCATTTCACCAGAGCAGGATTGGATTATACTGATTTAAAACAAATAAATAAAATTAAATTAAAAAAAACCTTAACAGCATAGGTGCATAGGTCCAACAATTATAATTTTCCTAAAACTCCTATGAAAATACAGAACAAAGATCCAATAAAAATAAGCTTGTATTTTTATAGTCTTGTTTTTGCACTGTACCTCCTCACGAAAACCAGGGTGGTCAAATATTATGGCTAAATGAGTTGAGAGGAGTTGGAAATGGATTCTGGCTGCACAATGAAAGAACATTTCCAGGTGGAGAATTACTGCTGCAGATGACTTTTATGCATTTCCAATTTCTGTATTACTCTAAATATTAAGACATGTTTTTGGAAGGGGGACAGAAATGTTTGCACGAAAAAATGGTCTAGTCATGTGTAAATTTTTTAAAAGAGTAATAATATTTTCATTTCAACATAATTGAAAATGAAAATGAAAATGGAAAATGGAAAGTTTTTTTAATGTTTAAATCAGGAAAAGATAAATTTCCATTAGACATACTTTCATAGAGGAACAGTTTAGGAAAATAATTAGGAATTAGTTTTGCTCATACAACTCAAAAACAATGGAATTTCCCAGATAACTAAAATTAAGAACCTGAAAATAAGTGCAATATTCAGGATTTTGACCTTTAAGACAATGCAGTTCATTCAAGAAACAATTATTTCTGGGAATATGGTATAGGCAAATGGATGAAGGAGATAAAAAGATACAAACTTCTACTTATGTAATACTAGGGACATAATGCACAGCATGGTAACTATAGTTAATAATATTACATTGCATATTTGAAAGTTGTTAAGATAGTAAACCTTAAAAGTTCTCATCACTAGAAAAAAAGATTTTGTAACTATATATGGTAATGCCTGTTAACTAGACTTATTGTGGTGATCATTCTGCATATATCAAATATTGAGTAATTATCTTGTACACCTGCAGCTAATATACATCAATTATACTTCAGTAAAAAAAAAAATTTTAAATAAAAACAATTTCTTTTCCCTCTGCGTTCTCAGGACATCTGTTCAAATTTGTACATAAACAGGAGAAACATTTTTAGAAGGCCTGAGTCAATTATCAATATTCAGATTGGAAGACTCTTTTCCAGATGTGTTTTTTCCTGACATTACTTCCAGTAAGATTTAAGCATTTCTGGCAGAGGATGTTGGATAGAGGAATGGGAGAGGAATTCATTATCTCTGTAAAATCTCTGAAATGAGAAAATTCTACGAATTTACTTAATAACTTAAAAAATACAAAATACATTTTGTATTTTTTAAGTTATTAATATATATATATTTATATATATACTTATGATATATATAAATATATATATTTACTTAATAACTTAAAAATATAAAATATATTTAAGTTATTAAGTAAACATATATTTTTCATATATATATGAAATACATATTTTTCATATATATATGAAAAATCTCACAATGATTGAAGAGTGAGTTACATGATGAAAGGATACTTTTTCTAACCTGATTTAAAGGGGTGGGAAGATGACAAGTTTTTCTGAAAGTAAAATGAAATACGCTTACAGTTGGAGTAAGATGGTTCCTGGTTGAAGTAAATGTCCATGTGAATTTTAATCGTCAAAATTCTCAGGCCATTCATTTTTCAAAAAACTTAAGAGTAAACATTTAGCTACAGTTACTTCTAGGGTGCTAATATGTCCATTTTATACTCAGATTTAAAACCTGCAGTCATGGAAATAATGTTTGCGCTGCTATTTTTAGCTGAAAATTTTAGTATAATTGAGTTAGTCTAGAGAAAGCCCATTAAAATTCTGATCTGACTTGGTTTCGATTAAGATATTTCAAGATCATTATCTATGATGGGTTATCTGATTAGGAAATAAGGATGACATTTGTGAAATTGCCCCAAACTGGTTTTTTCTCCATAGTATGAGTTTCTTTACTACTTAGAGTTCTTGGTACACGCACAGCAGTGAGAAAATACAGTGTGGCCCACCCTCCTAAATCTTGGCTAGTCTGTGAAAAATAACTTTGAAACTATCATGATAAACTTTGAGATTCACAAAGTCAAGTATTTATCTAATGTTAAGGACTGAATTGTATTTTCCCCAAATGCATTGAAACCCCAAGTATCTGTGAATGTGGCCTTCCTTAGAAACAAGATCTTTGCAGATGACCAAGTTAACATGAATTAATTAGGATGGGTCTTAATCCAATAGGACCTTGTCCATATAAAATGAGGAAATTTGGACACAAAAAAAGACAGAGGGCGGGTGCCATGTGAAGAGGGGAGCAAAGGCTGGGGTGATACACCTACAATCCAGGGAATCCAAAGATTTCCAGAAAGCATCATTGCCAAGTTTGCAAAGTACAAGAAACACAGTGAGGGGGAGTAGAGGGCGCCACCCCAAAATATGCCTCATTAGCATAAGGATGATTTTAGATTTCTTAAAGTAGACAAAGAAGCAGCACTGAAAACCGAGAAGTTACCCTTGGCTAAGTGACATTTATAATCATAAGGCGAGTCTTTTGTAATAGTGTCTCCCTTCTTGTATCAGGAAGGGGATGACTCAATCCCTAGAAATTTATCTGTAAAGAAGACAACAACCTAAATCTGTATAACAACCATACCTTCCTTTACCATGCTTTACCTGAAAGCTTCCATAATGGGCTTCCCTACTCCCCCACCCCCACACACAAATCTTCTGTCTTTTTAACTGAAGAGGTTATCTGAGGAGGTGGTTTGGCCATCTGGGGACAGTTGGTTTTCCTGGGTCTCTCCCATGTACACAGGAGATATGTATGTCATTAAACTTCTGTTCGTTTTTCTCCTGTCAGTTTGTATGTTTATCACAAGGGCATCTCATTCGAGAACCTTAGATATGTAGAGATATATTTTTTTATCTTCCATAAAAGAAATGTGGTAAAATACACATTGAGTGTGTAAAATAAAATCTAATTCCTATTACCCTGTATCACTTCAATAGAGAAATAAATTGAGACATGATGGATTATTTATTGGTCCAATGCCACTCCAGATTTTACAGGAGCAAAGAAACAAACAAGATCTATAGAGTTAAAAGGTATGTTCAGTGTCACGTAAAGGGATAAAAGCGGAGAGAAGTCATTTCTTCTCATTTCAGTGCTTCCCCTCCTCCCCTGGACATCTCCTCATCACTGCCTTACCTGGATGACCAAGGAAAGGCTTTTCTACTGGCTAAGTAAGATGTGAAAATGCCTCCAAGTTTAGGGAGGCATGCTGGGCAGCCAAATGCTGAGGCCAGTCACCTGCCACTGATCACACTGGCATACTGAGAAACCAGAGGGGTACCCTAATAGTTCCAGAGCCCAGCTCCACTTCACAGACTAATAGAAGATGAGCAGTTGTTTTAATCTATGGAATCTCTGAAGCAAGACCATGTTATTTGTGTAAAATGGCAATTTTGCTGAGAAAGCTATTTCCCCAGGTCAGTAGGGGAAGAGAAACATTTAAATAGTTGTCAGGGAAAACACAACATGGGGAGGGTAAGAATGTGAGCAAATGTTACATAGTTTCAGGTTAAGAGCATTTAAACTTTTATTTTTATTTTTTAGTAAGGTCAAATTTGGTAATAGAATTATACCACACCCTAAGGTAATTATTTGAATTAGTATTTATATTTTCCATGGTAATACACAGATGATCGATTTGCATCCACTTTTCTGAATACCTGGCTTCTAGATTGTTAGCAACTTGCCTATACCCTCTGTTTGAATATCAAGCAGAGTACGTTATGACATCTACACAGCTAACCCCTAAGTGTCCATTCTGAGCCTGTGAATCATGAGGCTTCCCCATCAATGCATGAACATTTAGGAGGATTTAATTTTTTGTTGTATTGTCCATGCTAATTTACCATATTCTTGGAAATTAAAATGTGCACCATAAATTTATACTGGTTTGATTTCAGTAAGTAGAACAAAGTAAAGGTAAATTCAGGAAAAACTAAGATTTGAACAATAACCCTTTTTTCTTGCGTCAGTTCCTAGAGTTCTGGTAAGTTTCTGAAGATATATTTAAAATAAGAACGAAATGGCATTGTTGTTGCCACCAGAGGGTGCAGAAGGATCCTGCTCCTCACCGCCATCAATTATCCCCTTTAGTTAAAATGACTTAACGGACATACCAATAACTTTGGTCGGGATCCTGATTCTCTTCTCCATCTAAGTAACTTTATTTCTAAATAAAACTTGTCTTTCCTACTCCAAAAGACTTCATTTCTGTCCAGTGAATAAACATGTTCTTCTCTTTTCTTTGATGTTATCTTTAATGATACTCTTCCCTTGCTAACCTTGCTTTATTAAATGTTTTACATGGTCTATTTAATACATCTTATATTGTTTTAACATTCAACTGTTATTGCTAAGACCAAACTTTCAGTAATTTACTCTTGGACTTCTGCAAGTCTTCTCATGCATTCCTGCTTCCAGATTCCCATCAATACCCCAGGTGTTTTCAAACCATTCTTTATAGAGTCCCCAGACGGACTTCAAAATGTTACAATGTTGGAATTCTCAGAAGATAGCAGAGCAGGAAGTACCAGGAATCTGTCCTCTCACATAGACAACAACTGCACTGGCAGAATCAGTCTGATGTAACTATTTTGCAACTTCCAGGGAAAGGCTTAGACTAAGTAAATTGCTAATTAGTTTTGGTCAATTTCAGTCCTTTCCATAGTAGCAGCTACTATCTCCCACCCTGGCCCTGTTGCAGGCAGCTGTGCACTTGCTCATGGAGTAAACTTTCCCCCATTTGTGGGAGCCAAGGTGGCTAAAAGGACCCGTCCTCCAAATAGCCAGGATCTGTGCCCTAATAGTGATTGCTTCTTCTGATCACAGAGGTGCAAAGAGGTAGGACCATTGTTGTTGTACTCATCCACTGCTGCAAATTCTCCCTTTCTGACCCAAGGGACTCCCAAGGGATTTAAAGGGCCAACACGTTGTTGTTGTTGCTGTTGTTGTTGTTTTAACTCCATTTATTTTTCTTTTTTCGCTTTTGAGAACCAGACATTAAAGACCATAAGATTTAAAAAACACTGCATATACAGGGAAATTTTGAGAACAACACATATGCAGGGAAAGGCTCAGAAAAGACTAGAGAAGGCCTTGAGTTTGTACCTTAGGCTGATCCTAGGGAGAGAGCCTACAACAATCAAAAAAACTGAAAACATTAAACATAAATAATAACAACAGCAAAACTCTGGGAAAAGTGGAGAATCTGATATCCAGTCCTTCCTTTGGTTGGTCAGCAAGAGGCATTTATGTGAGACCCATGAGTCTTTTCCTATCATCATCATTTTATCCTGGGAAACCAGGAAATTATGCTTGTCTGCCACACAACTCCCAAAGGGTCCCAGGAGCTGGTCCTGGCTGCAGAGTTTAGATGTGCTAAGATCAAGTGGTCACGTGTTTGTACACCACATATTTAAGAGAACCACAAGAGATATAAACAGCAACTTTTTCCTTCTTAGAGTAACTCTTAAAAAAAATAAAACACAAAACAGACTCAGCATCTAACTCAGTAACTACAATTAATGTAGTAGTAAACTACAATTGTTTTTTCAAAAAATTAGCTGTTTGAACTGGAATAGATGTTCTTTCATTTGTAACAACTAAGGATACCTTTACAAAACTACCGAAAACTAGGGGTCCTTCTGCTCATAAATGGTATGCCTTCACATATGCATTTAATTTCATTCCATTTAATTTCAGGGGGTTCCTGGAATTCACTTAAAGTTACCCTTCTTCTCTGACTTTTTTTTTTTTTTTTTAAATTCTTCTAGCCATGATCAGTGGTGATATTCTCAGGTTATCTATGATGGCAGGAGTTCTACTCTTGACAATGGAAATTAATTAAGATTTAGAATCACTCACATTATGATTGCTATAAAAAGCAAAAATTGTTATAAAAAGCAGTTAGGTCCTAGAAAAATGACATATATGATCTACTCCTCTCTTTTATTATAATAAATGACTCACCAGTCATTTCAATGGTAACCAGAAATAGCAATACAAAGCATATGAGAAACTGTGAATCCAAGGCAAAAAGAGAAAAACAGAATATAATCTGAGTACAAGCTAAGTATGTCAAGGCCATGTTTTCCTTGCAGAATAATGAGATTTAGTGTATCCTTATTTAGATAATACATCGCCACCAAATAAACACAAACTCACTAGACAGTATGGAAGCAAATGTTACTATATTTTTTTAAAGATTTATTTATTTATTTGACAGACAGGGATCACAAGTAGGCAGAGAGGCAGGCAGAGAGAGAAGAGGAAGCAGGCTCCCTGCCGAGCAGAGAGCCCGATGTGGGGCTCGATCCCAGGATGCTGAGATCATGACCTAAGCTGAAGGCAGAGGCTTTAACCCACTGAGCCACTCAGGCGCCCCGCAAATGTTACTATTGAAGGCCAGGAAGAAAAATAGATGATATTATTCAAATTTTCTATTTTTTTTTAAAGTAAATAACATCTGTTTTTGATGTTATGGAAGATAAAATAAATATACAGGAAGATAGATACATCACTAATTCCGATGATAAGAGAATGTAAAAAGGACATAAAAATGCAAATGCAATCTATCCAATGGAAGATAGCTCATCATAAAGACAAAATCCTAGTGCCAGGGGGTTATGTTTTATATTAAAAAAAAAAAACACAGAAAAAAATGGTTACAAGCTAAACTAATGATTCTTGTTACAATCTAGCTTTAAAGGAGAATGGGGGAAAGATTTGCTACTGCTTAAAACAAAAACAAGATGGTAAATGAGTCAGGATATAATATAAGAAGTTCTGAAGAAAGGCAATGATTGAAGAAGATGTTAAGCCTTTCGCCACACATTATAAAAATGCTCTTGGTAATGAGTAAAGATCAGGAAATCTATTTAAAAACAGCGAAACAACCAAGGAAGAACTAGCATTAAATAGGTCTTCAAAATGTACAAATTAGATATGATAAAGCAAATTTTCAACTTTTAATGTTTGTGGGTGGTGCTTTTGGCTCCCAGGCAAGCTATACTTTAACTTTTACTAAGGTCAGAATGACTTCACCAAACTTCAGAGCATGGGCTCTATTTCTGCCCACACTGTACATCTGTTTCATTAGCAAATAAATTAAAAGAAATATTTCAAACTAAAGACTAAAAACCTCCCTAAGTTCCATTTGCATACTTCTGGAGCCTGCAACTTTGTACATAATAAAAGCATAAGTTTATAATTTTCTGGAATGTCCTTCCTCATGATGATTGGTAACTCTCAATGTAACAAAAAACATATATAACCCTCTATCAAACATTCCTTCTCTAGAACGCTCTCTTCTGTGTGAAGATTTTGTATCCCTGGGCAGCTGTCCTCTCTTGGGCTCCAGTAAAAAAAACAAAACAAAACAAAAAAACTCTCTTCCTTTTCTTTTAAAGAAATTCCAAAAGGTTTGTTCATTTTGTGTCAATAGATAATACAATTACTGATAATGAAACGTCATCAGTGAATAAATGTGTATTTGCAGAATGAAGGGAGGGAAGGAAAATAAAGAAAGGAGAGTTCCACTTAGTAAAAGGTTATTAAAATTTACCTTGTTGTCAACACTGCACGGAGCAGAGGTATCACATTAACCTGCTCACCACAATTTCCATGCTTGGCTACTGTTGGACTTTGATGTGTCCTCGATGATTCAGTGAATAATGGTGATGGAAGGAGCCATACTAGTGAAGTCCTATGGCCTGTGCTCTCATGGAGCTCACAGTCCTGGCCCTGGAACATCGAATCCAGCACGCTGATGGATTCGTTTGCACCAAGTCATTCCCAGGGCTCATATCTTCCCATTCTGTGCTTGTTTGGGAATAAGTCTGAGCAGTTCAATGTGACTTTTCAGTTTTAAGTTGCTAACAGTGTTTCTATTCAAATATCTCAGAATGCTTATAGCCATGCATATTATATAAACATTGGTGAAGAAACACCCATTGTTATACTGCCTTGCTTCCTAGGTGCCTTGTGGTTTTAGACGGCTGTCTACTCGTTCATCTGGAGATGTGCCCATATTCCAGGCAGAACCAGCACCAATATCTGAGAAACAGTTATCTGAAATATTCCAGTGAATTATTAGTCTTCTGGAAACTTGGTTTTGGATGATCAACCAATTTACATTGGTAGGGATACCCTATTTTTGCATTGTCTTCTGTCCAGAAATAGGCCCATCTACATGATTCTGATACCCATCTTCACACACTGAAAATCACTAGCTTACATAATGGCTGAGATCCCTTTCCATGACATCCGAGTTAAGAAGGCAGATGTCGTGAAATTCCATTTAACATGCTTTTCTTAATAACAAGGTTATAAAGTTCCCCAAAGTGTAGCACTTCCTAGATTAATAAAATTTTAAAAAGAGAGGAAGAAGTAATTTATATCTAAAACACCTTCAAGAATATTTAAATAACATTTTTTTTCCCAGAAAAGAAAAGCCCAGTCTCATTCATAGCTGATCATAAATAGCTTTTTAGAGCCTACATGATGATGCAAGCATTTTCAAGGAATTGCTAGGACCATAGGATCAGGTTAGAACAGGAAGAGCAATCAAAATTCTATCTTCTTATATCCATATATAGCATAGAAAACTATGCTGTCATCTCTCACCTGTAATGCTTCTCTGCCTTTTGACTTTATTATTATTGTCAACATCATCATTATCATAATTATTTTTACTGATACAAATCTTCAATTGTAAAGGGGCATAAGAAGTCATGGAAACGTACCAACAAAATTTTTACTTATGCTCTTGAGTGATAGCTTCAAGTTTTACAACTTCTAAATCCTATTCCATTCTTTCATGTAAAAGGAAAAGAAACATGTTAAGTAACTCATGTTTTTCATATGAAACAAGTTTGCAGCTACAGAAGTGTCATAACAATGTCAAAATGAGATTTTTCTGTTTCTGGCACCAGTTATGAGAACTTTCGGGGAGGTGGCATTCTTCTTAACGTTCCAGGTGATCACCAGCTTCCTGGTGGTCCCATGGCATCTACCATTTTCTTTTTTCTGATCCTGATGTTGACTTGTGGAAACCTAACCAACAAGTTGCCACACCTACATCATTTTCACAATTCCTTTCTCTCTGTGGTGGTTCAAAACAAATCCCACTACTCCTCCTTTCTGTTATGCCCGAGTTTTCGGGTCTGAGAGACCACCAAGGAGCCAAGCACTGATGCAATCACACAAGGGTTTATTTGACAAGCTTAAGCTTGGGCCCAGGTATACCCGACACAGTGGAGTAGGGACTTGGACTCCAAGCCAGATTACAGTCAGAGCTTTTTTTTTTTTTTTAATAATTTTTTTTTTAAGATTTTATTTATTTACTTGACAGACAGAGATCACAAGTAGGCAGAGAGGCAGGCAGAGAGGAAGGGAAGCAGACTCCCGCTGAGCAGGGAGCCCGATGTAGGGCTCGATCCCAGGAACCTGAGCCGAAGGCAGAGGCTTTAACACACTGAGCCACCCAGGTGCCCCTACAGTCAGAGTTTTTAAAGGCAGAGTAG
The DNA here is from genome assembly GCF_010015895.1 of Lontra canadensis. Classification (NCBI taxonomy): domain Eukaryota; kingdom Metazoa; phylum Chordata; class Mammalia; order Carnivora; family Mustelidae; genus Lontra; species Lontra canadensis. Next base: position 234,947 of record NW_022631017.1, on the reverse strand, counting down.
GGGTGGACTCGGTGGACAAAGAGGGTTATGGATGATGTAAGTCTCTAAAGAATTTTGGAAGCAAGGTCTCTAGGACCTTGAGGGGCTAGCTATTGTTGGGAGAAAGTTTATTTATCACTAGTAAAAAATCTTCTCGTGAGACCCTTTAGATGTATATCAGTGGGTCTTATGCTTGGGAATGATTGCTGACACTATCTTGGAGGTTTAGAGATAAAGTCTCACATTTCTCCTATCAGGTGTTCTTGTTAGTGTGATTTAGGTTAGGAGAAATTTAACTTTATTTAGGACTTGAGGAACTGAGTTATTTGCCTCTGGAAATTGTGCTATTGTTAAGATAGCTTCTTTGTTGTAAATCACTAGGACATTTGTAAATCAAGGAAGACTTCTGTCTTACAGGATTGTGATCTCTGCAAGTTAACTATTTGCTTTTCCTCCAGGGCAGCCAGGTGTGGCCGAGGAATGTCACACATACTACCGAGGGGAGGGGGAGCGGGTGGAGAAGGGGTGCAAGGTGCCAGCCTTCGCTTTGCAAAGATGGCTGTACTTATGTCAGGGCTAGACTCGAGGTGGGTATAGCCTTGTTTTTCTTGGCCTCCACACATTCTACATCTTAATTTACTTCTTTGAGGTAGAACAAATATGATCAACCTCTAGTTATCTAAGTGGCTGAGAGAGCTACGTTGTCTAGGTCACTCAGATCTTACAAAAATGTGGCTCTTTTAGTCTTTTCTGAAGAATCCTCTCCTGAGGAATCCGCTCAAGATGACTCAGGGAGAGGTTGGGTGGCAAGTAATCCGAGTTGCATACAATACTCTATAGTCAACATGGGTCCTTCCCTAGGCTAAGCTTCTGGTCTAAACCATAATGCACATAGCATCAACCAAGCTTACAGTTTCCATTCTGGCTCATAATTTCTTTCTAGATTTCTCTCAAAAATAAATAATCAGGGGAACTATCCTGAAAGCCTCCCAAACATCCCTGGGCATCCCTACATTTACAGCGAGTACAGAATGATTCTTTTCTTTACTATACTTCAAGTATCTTTGTTCCGATATATTTACACCTTTTGTATGCAGTCACAATGGAAATAACTCTTAAATGAATACATCCTCTAGTGTTCCTCTCGTACTCAGATTGCATAATTCACATTCACAGTAAATTAGCTGCATAAACCTGCTAAAGCTAGAAAAGGAAAAAGTGGAATTCTGGTCCCATTCCAAATACTGATCTGCCATACATAAAAGCCAGAAAGAACTATAAAACGTATAGTTATAGCCTACCTGATCAGTACTGGCCTCATCCCCATAGAATAGCCATCCCGATATACAGGTACTGAACTTAGATTGACCCTGCCCCTTCCCCCAAGAGGAACGCACTTAGAAACAGAACTGGTGAAATACGGCCGGCTGGTAAAATACGGCTGAATAGCCCCCGGTAATGGAGCGCAGGTATCAGGACATGTCAGGCTGAGCAGAGATAACAGAGCCCAGATACCAGGACGTGTTTGTCCACCTCACGTATTACCTCCCTACCTGCCAAGGAATGTGAGCCCCGCCTTTCAGGCGCCAAACTAAGGTGCCAATTCTAGCCAAGGTGATAGGCTGAATTAAATGACTATCATAAGGTAGGGTGTAATCCAATTGGCCGCCCGTGTGTAACCCAGCATGATTGTATGACGTTCTCTGTGTGCTACATTCTTATTGGCCAGGCTCAACTATATGGCTTTTACTCTATAAAAACTGGCCTAGGAGAATAGGAGGGGGTCGCTTTCCCTTTGTGAAAGGCCACCCCGACAGGTCAGTTTCGGTTCTCGGTGCTGGCGCGAAATAAAGCCCTGCTTAACTTTCGCTTTGTATCGGTCTCGTCCTTTTGTCCGTGGACACTTCATTATCACAAAGCAAAAAAAAAAAAAGCCCAATTTCCAAGAAAAACTATACCTTTTCATTTTGACAAAAATGAATGTATAGCATTTAGATGCCTACAAACCTTTGGATAACTAATCCATCAATCCCGGACTTGTATGAAATGAAATAAGATTGAAGCACAGGACAGATCCTCTCCTGGAAAGGCCAGGAAACATCCTTTACTGCCAGACAACTTAAGTATCAGAAAACACTGTTATCATTTAGCAGGGTGTGATGGGCAACCTTTAACCATTTTATTTCTGTAGCGGAATTGACATTTGAGATGTCAGATCTATTACTGGACATCCCTAAATAAAAAAAAATTAAAAAAAAATAAAAATCACACAGTTCAACATGTAAAAGTTTGACAAGAAAAGAAGACAAAACACATTTTTAAGCTTATGACCCAATTCTTCTTCCTTTAAACATCCATTATCGTATGAGAACTTTGCTTCATCTGTCATATAAATGGTATAATGTTTCTGGACACCAAATGTTTTAGAAAATCTATAGGAAATCCCTCCTTCCTTCTAGTTCTTATTTGTACCCCCCAACACTTCCCTTTCCTCTTTTCCATTTTGTCTGTCTTGTTTCAGAACGAACACATAAAAAATTATGTCAAAGAAGACCAGACTGTATAATTGAAGTGCGCCAGAAAGAAAGAAGGAAAAATAGGGGTCTGGTCCTGGAGAATAAACACACATTGCCCTTCCTCTCCCACTGAAGGCAGCTCTGAAACCCGCAGAGAATGTTTGGAACAGCAACTTGAGGACTCTGAGCAAAGTAAACAATGGCAGGCCGATAGGTGGAGAAAAGCAAATTTCTAAGTACCACTGGGCCAGTGGCATGTTAACTGTTTTTCCTCCAGAAAACTTTCCTCCAGAATCTTGAGGCTTCCATTCAACACATGCTAAAACCCAAAGTGGGCACCAGTGTCTAGGGAGAGCCTCAAGAGCAGCACTTTAGTTCTAGCTTAAGTAGGAGAAAAGGGATACCACAGCATTCAGAAGCGCCAGCAGGGAATCTCTCTGGCTTTTCTTTCCCCCATTCTCTAGTGCCTCAGGCCCCAAGCAGTGTTTTGGCAGTAGCAGTAGTGACAACAGCAGCAAGGAGGACTTACAGGGAACCAAAACCCAAAAAGAGGAGAGCTTCCCTGATCACCAAAAACACGGTGGTCCCAGCAGGGTGGGGTGAAACCGCATTCGTTTTTTCTCTTTTTTGACAAAGGCTTATCAGCCATTACCCCTTCTCATTACCCCTGGAGAAAAAGGCATTTCATGGGGGTGAGTTCTCCATCCAGTCAAACACAAGACAGCATTAAAAATGGGGTCTTCTAGGGACCCCCCGAGGGGGATCAAGTAATAATCCTCTGAGAATGAGGCAGTGATCAAGCTCGAATTTGGTTCTCTCCCTCTGGCAGCTTTTAGGCTGCTAGTTTCCACCACAAATGTTGGCTATTAGTCTTTGAGGCTATTGAAAAAACTGAAAGCCGGGGATGGAAATCAGGCTTAAAACACCATAGTACTCACTGTTTTTATCCTGATTCAATCATTTTCCTTCAGTAAATGCTCCCTGGATTGCACAAGCCTTTGGTTGACGTCTAAAGTTCTGATAAAGTCAATTCTGAACATTTTTGCAAGATTTTTTTAGTTGCTTTTATGGAGAGGAGAATTTTTAGATATCCTTACTCAACCATTTTTCACTAACATCACCTAGAGATTTGTATCTTCCATGTAATTTATTCTTACTTACTTTTAGTTCTTTTTTTCTCCCCTTCCTCTTCTCTTTCCTAACATTCATTGCATAGATTGAAATCTGTCCTAATAGCTTAAAAATTATACATGATTTTTTTTTTCTTCTAGAGGTTACCCCTAACTTAACAAGAATCCACTATGTGCTCTTTTTTCTGCCGTTTTTCTGAAAGTTTCAGGTGTTCATTTCTTTCTCACAAAAATGACAGCTATTAGCACATATACATAACACATATATAGTCTTGCTAGCTGACTCTAGAGCATGGCCTGCCCGGGGTTTTTCCTCAGACCCCAGTCGTCCCACTGTGCAAGATACTCTCCCAGACCCCTAGTGGATGCCCGAAAACATGGAGGTTACCAAAAACTGTTTTTTCCTATATGTACATACCTAGGATAACGTTTAATTCATAAATTAGGGACAATAAGAGATTAACAATAATAGTTAATAAAAATAGAACCACTATAATGATACATTGTAATAAAAGTTGTATGAAGGAGGTCTTTCTCTCCCTCTCAAACTATCTTATTGTGTTGTACTCACCCTTCTTGGTGATGATGGGAGACGATAACGTGCCTATGTGATGAGATGAAGTGAGATGAAAGACGTGTGCGCTGGGACGTACTGTAGGGCTACTAGTGAACTTCTGACCGCCCATCAGGAGGAAGATGATGGCTTCCAGACAGCAGTTGACTGCAAGAAAGCCGTTGAAAGGGAAGCCGAGGCTTTGGGCAAGTGCAGATGACTGTAATATTGTTCACCTGGTGAGGCTCTAACACTGACACCTAATCAGGACCATGCCTTTGTAGTCCCGTGGGTCTCTGAAAACTCTGGCCTCTACTGTCAACCTCTTTCACATTATTTCCCACCACTTTCTTTTTTCACTCATGACACTGGACCACATTAGTCTTCCAACATGACAGCAAAAAACACTTAATGTTTTACTCCCCCATGGCCTCTGCCCTTGTGTTCCCTCTGCTTGAATACCTTCTTCTATCCCACTGTTACCTCATTTAAATAGTTCTGTACCTGATTTGGTACTGAGATCTGACAATACTCTTCAGATGGAAGACATTTCCCTACTCATTACACTTAGAAACTAGTACCATTTCGGGCACCTGTGTGGTTCAGAGGGTTAAGCTTCTGCCTTCGGCTCAGGTCGTGATCTCAGAGTCCTGAGATCAAGTCCCGCATCGGGCTCTCTACTCAGTGGGGAGCCTGCTTCCCCCTCTCTCTGCCTGCCTCTCTGCCTGCTTGTGATCTCTCTCTCTCTCTGTCAAATAAATAAAATCTTTAAAAAAAAAAAAAAAGAAACTAGTACCATTTCAACCATAGATGTTCCTGCAGATGAGACGGAGCTCTCTGGTTTGCTCAGTTATATCCTGTATGAAATAGCCTATTTCATGGTTACTTGACTTTGGGGATTATTGTTATCAACCTCAGATTTTCAATAAACTTTTGTTTAAAATTAAAATAATCTCTTTCATTTGCTCTGTGTAGCCAAGTTTAAAATTATGTCCAGTCATAGACCATATCTGACATTAGCCTCCTATAATTGAAATGAACATTTTCTCCTTTAGAATTCTTATGAATTGAAGCATGTGTCCTGCTAGGATGATACTTGATTTTGAATTTCAAAGAATATAGCTTCTTTTCTTTGATTCATTTTTTTAAATTTGGTTCTAGAATTAGAGAAAAATTTTAGCTGCCTGATATATTTTTCTCTTGGTAAATGCACACAAACAATAATTAACCTGAACAGGAGATATATAGCCACATCCAGAGAATATAATTCTTTCTCTATGTCAGGGGAAATACAAATCCTTCATTATTTAGAGTTGTCTCTCTATTTTCCTAACAGCCTCAAAACATTAATTTTAAATGCTAATGGGAATTACTAGAATGCTCCTAGATACAGAATACATTCCAAATTCAGTCTTAGCAGCTGTAGGCAATTATCAAACTGAATTACCTGAAGGGATATAGAAAGAGGGCAGATGCTGGTCAATTATCATAACCTAATTGCAGCAGGACACTTGGTACAGATAGGATAGTAAAGTTTTTATTAGACTGGAAAAGAACTAACATTATGGGATGTCAAGCAGTTTCTGCCAACCACGAAATAAACTAAAATTTGCCTTTGGGGAAGACTCTTCTGTTCTGAGAAGGCCCTTTTAGGAATATAAGTAGGTACCTACTCATTATTTTGGGGAAACCTAAAATATGCAGTGGAGAAATCAAAATACTGATGCGCCAAATGAATTTAATATTATGAATTAAAGATTTTTGACAGAATTTTAATGCATTTGATTATAGATTTGTTTTTCCAAACCTGGATGGTCACGTGCAATTGCCTACAATTTTTTCTTGTTCTTGATAGATTCTATGACTTTTATACAAAATGATTACTCACTGGAGATCGAGAATACAAATACTGAAACAAGTATGTAAAAAAGAATTTCCTTGGCTTGTCTCTGAAGATTCTAATTGCAATGCTGTCCTCGAAGGCTGGGTGACCTAGCCTTGTAAAATGTACCACAGTGATTATTCTCTCCGGGTCACTGGGAACTGCCTCAGAGTGATGACGGAGAGATTTTGGATTTCTCTAAGAAAGAAAAAAATATTTTTGCCATCAGTCATCCTCAGGAAAGTTTAATTATGAGACATAAAATACACATTGGACTAAGGAAGAAATGGGAAGAAAATAATTTCTTTTTTCCATTGCTGATTGGAAATATTTGAGCCAGTTCTCTTACGTGTAGAGATGTTACAAGCATTCTTGATCTTTAGAACGTTCTGACCTTCAGCTGAAAGCAAATTAAGAACAGAAAAGGAGGTGAACTCTTAAAGAACTCCAAGGTCAGGTTTGACAAAGAGGGATTTAACATTCCTTTCAGCCTGACTAAACTTCAGACAGGTTTCTCCCAGATCCTAGGTCTTCCCTCTCTCCTTTTTTAGAGCATTTACTTTAGAAAACTTGTAATTGGGGGCACCTGGGTGGCTCAGTGGGTTAAAGCCTCTGCTTTCGGCTCAGGTCATGATCTCAGGGTCCTGGGAGAGCCCCGCATCGGGCTCTCTGCTCAGCAGAGAGCCTGCTTCCCCCTCTCTCTCTGCCTGCCTCTCTGCCTCCTTGTAATCTCTGTCTGTCAAATAACTAAATAAAATCTCAAAAAAAAAAAAAAAGAAAGAAAAAAGAAAACTTGTAATTGGATATTCTTCCTCTGCCCCTCTGAGATGAAAATGTTTCAAAGCCTCCTGGGTTTTTTTTGGTTTTGGTTTTGGGTTTTTGTTTGTTTTTTTACATACCAGGATTATCTTTCTCAAAGACCTGGGAACCATCCTTTTGAAATGTTGTCAATCAAGAAAAACATTTCCCTTTTACCCCAGTGTGTGGGAGGGTCAGAATTTAATCTCTCTGGATGCTCTGCTCCAAGTTTTAAAACTACCTTCTGTTATGAAGAAAGGAGAAAATTTACTTTCCCTTTGGGTGAGGCCAATGAGCAAATGCAGATGACGGAATACACAGCCCCTTCCTCAGCTCTAAAACTCTCCTAACCTGCCTTTTGTTTCTGTAGAGTTGAACTCAGATTGAGTTCTGATCTCTATCCCTTGTTGTAATTGCTTTAAATTATAAACTGCTTTTTTAAAGTCTTCCTTACGTGTTGAATTCTGTCCAGAGCAATTTTTCCTTGACAGGTTTGGTCCTTTGGAATGTTAGGATGATAATATCGAATAGCATTTGCGATTCCCTGTAATGTTTAGTATCTGCTTTTGTAGGGTCTGGATCTGATTCCACACCAACAGGATGGTGGTACCAGTTATGTGTATTTAGTCTGTGTATGTCTCGAGACATACACAGACTAGAGTACTGCGAGAGTACTAGAGTACTGCTGTCACTAGCAGTCGCAGATCCACCATGTGCTCGGTTTTGTTAAAATATTTAGGAATTTTTTATAAAAAAATACTTTGGGGACCGGCAAGCACGTTCTTTAAACTTCACTTTTTCAAATGATTGTTCACTTAGCAAATATAAAATCATAATTGTCTCTCAAAATTTTTGACCCCTACATGAAAACTTTCAAGTTGATGGAAATGTTGGGTATCTTGGTGGTCTGGTTTCATGGACGTTTATATTCCCCCAACTCACCTGAAAGAGGTGAGTTTTATTGTATATAAATTAAATTTTGATAAAGTAGAAAATGAGTTTTAAAAATAACAAAAAGCTACAAACACAACAACAAAACAAAACAACTTGTGTTTCTTTGGCTCTCTTTCCTCAGCTATTTTGCAGAAGCAATCAGAATAAAACCAGTTGAGGGGTGCCTGGGTGGCTCAGTGGGTTAAAGCCTCTGCCTTCAGTTCAGGTCATGATCCCAGGGTCCTGGGATCGAGCCCTGTATCGGGCTCTCTGCTTGGCAGGGAGCCTGCTTCCCTGCCTCTCTCTGCCTACTTGTGATCTCTGTCTGATAAATAAATAAAATCTTAAAAAAAAAAAAAAGAATAAAACCAGTTGTCACTGCTCTCCAAAAATAGTTTAGCTAGTTGGTAAATAACTAATTTATAAGGACTGATTTCCATTTTTTTTAATCCATTACAATTTTGTCTGTGAAAGGGAAAATAAATAACCATCAGAGAAGATATTTAATTTGAAAATATACAGTTTTCATTTTTATTTGGTTCTTTATGATAAGAAGCCATAATGATACATGATAATGAGGTTTCTTTTCCTTTTTTTAGATTTATTTATTTATTTATTTATTTATTTAACAGACAGAGATCACAAGTAGGCAGAGAGGCAGGCAGAGAGAGGGAGGGGTAAGCAGGCTCCCTGCTGATCAGAGAGCCTGATGCGGGGTCTGGATCCCAGGACCCTGAGACCATGACCTGAGCCCAGGTCAGAGGCCTAACCCGTTGAGCCACCCAGGAGCCCCAATAATGCGGTTTCTAATAGTTAGTGGTTTCTCTAGCAAAACAGTGGTAAATCTGCCTCATTTTCAATGTTGCCCTGATTTCATATTTGTTAAACTACACAAATGTTTGAAAGGGCAGGGATTAATAAAAGTGCTTACCAGTGTCCAAATCACCTTCTATTCAAAATTAACACAACAGATATTCCCATTTTTCATTGTTTCATTTCATCTTTTGTTTCATTTCATTCACTTCATTGTTTCATTGCATCCTCTATCCCAGTTTTAGCAAACACCTTTTCTGTCATTATTTTTCATTCCCTTTCTTTGTAACCTTTCATTTGTCACTGAGGGAAGTACCTTATGAAAGGCCCTATTAAAGATCTTTGGGTGGGGGGAAGAGAGAAGGAAACCAAAGGAGACTCTTAACTCTAGAGAACAAACTGAGAGTTACTGGAGGGGAGGTGGTTGGAAGATGGAGTAAATGGGTGGTGGGTGTTAAGCAGGGCACCCCTGCTGAGCCCCCGGTGTTCTATGCAAGTGATGAATAACTAAATTCTATATCTGAAACTAAAATTACACTGTATGGTAACCAGAATTTGAATAAAAAACTTAAAAAAAAAGAGACTGTGGAATTTATGCATTTTGCTAATTTATGTGGCAGATGTCTAGGTAAATCATGCCTAAAATTTTCTTATATCCTTTAGTTTTCTATTATGTAAAAAAGGCACAATATATTCAATTTGTAATTCATAAACTACTCTTACACATCTTTACTTTAAGTAGATATATGATATCGCCCATAGTTTGAAAAATTAACATACAGAAATTGTAACTATTTGGAGGTTAAACTAAGTTGTATTATTAAAAATATTCATATTTTAATAAAGAGCAGAGGAAGACTGTGTTATTTCGTTTGCAAATATAGTAGACAACTCTAACAGGAATTTTTTTTTTAAGATTTTATTTATTTATTTGACAGAGATCACAAGTAGGCAGAGAGGCAGGCAGATAGAGAGAGAGATGGAAGCAGGCTTCCTGCTGAGCAGAGAGCCCGATGTGGGGCCTGATCCCAGGACCCTGGGATCACGACCTGAGCCGAAAGCAGAGGCTTTGACCCACTGAGCCACCCAGGCGCCCCTAACAGGAATTTGTTTTAGAGGGAATGTCTCACAATATGATTTCAGGTATTAAGACTGAGTGTTTAAGTCCTCTATACTGTTACATGCATAACAAACACATGAACTTGAGTCTATAGTGTAAGGTGCTAAATAATATGTCACAAGGTCTACAAAGAGGGACTGGGATTTTGTCCATTCCATATCATATGAAAAAAATATCTGAGAAAACGTGAGAGGAAAAAGGACATAAGAAGAATAGACATAGTTAAGAGACAAATTTGTTCAGTGTGGGAACACATGGTCAAATTAGAAGAAATGAATGTGAATTATAGGGAAGGTCATGGCAGCTCACTCTGTGGAAGAAGTAATTAACAAGCTTTCCAAAAATGGAAATGGCCGCCTCAAATTTTTGTAAATTTGCATAAATATCCTGATGCCAAAGGTGTTCAAGCAGTTTGCATTGCTACTTGTTGTGACATTACAGAGAAAATTCAAACATTGAATTTTGGATAAAACCATGCTAAACCAGTTTTCAGCATTCTAACAACTTCTCAGGCAGGATTGCCCATTCTCATTTGTTCAAGTACCCTGCGACTATTACCTACTGTCTTAGACACCATGATGAGAGGGCCTTTTGGGCTCCATGTTTCATCTGGGAAAGAAGATATGGGCTCAATCATCGTAAATGGTAGCAGACTTCCATCCTCACTCTCTGCTCCAAAATGCACAATTCTATATCTCTTGAGAAATTTTCCATCCCTTTTCCAATTAGAGGATAACAGTAGTTCCCCTTTATGCACACTTTCACCTTCAAAAGTTTCAGTTACCCATGGTCAACTGTGATCCTGAAGAAGATAAGCCTCCTTCTTAGAACCATCAGAAGGTCAGTAGTAATGCAATCCTCCATTATAATGCCCACACCTTCCACCTCACTTCTCATTACATAAGCATTTTATCATCTCGCATCATCACAAGAAGGGTGAATACAGGATAATATGATATTTTGAGAGAAAGAGACTACATTTACTTAACTTTTATCCTGATATAATTGTTCTATTTTATTAAGAATTGTTTTTGGAGGGGTGCCTGGGTAGCTCAGTGGGTTAAAGCCTCTGCCTTCGGCTCAGGTCATGATCTCAGGGTCCTGGGATCGAGCTCCACATTGGGCTCTCTGCTCGGCAGGGAGCCTGCTTCCCCCTCTCTCTGCCTGCTTCTCTGCCTACTTGTGATCTCTCTCTCTCTGTCAAATAAATCTTTAAAAAAAGATTGTTGTTGGAGCACCTGGATGGCTCAGTCAGTAAAGCGTCTTCTTTCAGCTCAGATCATGATCCCAGGGTGTTGGGATCAAGCCCCATGTTGCACTCCCTGCTTGGTGGGGAACCGGCTTCTCCCTCTCCCAATCAATCCCCTTGCTTGTGTTTCCTCTCTGGCTGCCCCTGTCTGTCAAATAAATAAAATCCTTAAAAAAAAAAAAAAAAAAAAAAAAAAGAATTGTTAAACTCTTACTGTGTCTAATTTATAAATTAAAATTTATCTTAGTCATGTATGTATAGGAAAAAATATAGCATATCTAGGGTTCAGTAGTGAGATAAAGAAAATGAAGAACTCCATAAAAATCTGCTCTTTGCTCTCCCTCCTGCTTTTATTCTTGTTAGGATCTGTACCCTACCCTACACATGCTATAAAGTATGTCCTCCTTGTAAGGAACAAGGAGTTAATGACTTCTTTGGAGAGTTTCAGCACAACAGATAACGTATAAGAAAGAACCAGGCAAGGTCATCATGTGCATATTGCAGACCACTGGATCAAGACATCTTGATGCCAAAACCCCCTGGCTCCAGGAAATAAGTGACTTATGATGGATGTCCAAAACCTGTCCTTGTTCTGACTAGTTTCTGAATACGTGAGAGGATACGTCCACTAGACCACAATCACCAATAAAAACCCCAGGCCCCAAGCAGAGCTGAGACTCCTCCTCCATTTCCCTTCTTAGTTTCCCAGATGCTCCATCTATTTTTTCTCTCACTATATCTTCAATAAACTCTGTTCTTACTTCCTGCTGTCTCAATTCTGATTTCCATCCTCAAAGTCAAGACCTTTCTTGGATGGTCCTGCAGGAGCCCCTCTGGTTACCCGACCTGCTAGCATCTGTAGTATCCATGGTTCAGGCATCCACTGTGGGTCTTGGAATGTATCTTCTGTAGATAGGGGGTGGAGGGCCTACTGTACTCTAGTCAGCACCCCAGTACCCATAGCTTAGCGAGTAAATTTTTAAGTAGCATAAGTAGGTATCAATTTCTAAATGAGTTGCCAATTGCACTTAGTGCCTCTAGAGACTATTGGTGATACATAAGCCCGGTAGATTTCAAAGTCAGGATCATTCAAACTAGATACTTAAACATGACCCAGGCTTCCTGCTCTCTTTCTCACTCATCACTCTCTACTCCAATTTCCTTCTTCCCTTCTGTTATTCCATTATTCCCTCTTCTCTCTTATAATACCTCTTTAGACAACGTAATTTCATCCAAAGCACTTCATCTTTTGTTCATTTACTTCTTCTTTTCTATCCATGATATCTTCATTATATTTCCTTGTATCTTTTTTCTATGCTGGATCTTATTTCCTTCCTTGTTATCTCCCTTCTTTGGACACTTACTGATATTTTTCAGATACTTACAGCTACAAAGAGAAATAACACATGGCTTTTCCTCTTAACAATGTCACAGTAAACTTTCTGCTCTCTTTGCCCTTATGTAAGGGAAAAGTGTAGTAGGTTTAGAGGGGAAAAAGCCAGCCCATGAGCAGCAAAATGTGAGCTGATGTTTATGTGCCTAAAGCAGTAATTAGACCCAGATATACCTGATAAGGATCATTATTTTTCAAGAGGTTAAGTTCTGTGTATTTCTTCAAAGAAGTAAGTTGCATGTTGGAAATACAAGTAAATTGGTGTAGAGTATAACAGATAACTTACTGCCTGCACTGTTCTTAACTTTTAGGAGAGTAGAACAAGATCTCTTTAAGATGACCTGTTTTTCATTAAAATCATTAAGCAAATAAATTGAGCTATTTCTACCTTCCCCTGAAGACATAATTAAGTTGCTAGATGCAGCCTTGAGCAAAAGGAGAAGTGTTAAATTGCCCTGGTTCTCTGGCCCTTTTCAGCACAATGGCGGATAACGTGGTAAATAAAAACTCAGTAGGTGGTTAAAGCTCATCAACAAGAAACTTCACTAGCAGTAACTTGCGTATTTATCACTTTTCTGGTGATGAAACACTTCGTTAGCCTCTCAAATTCAATCCTCACTAGCCTCCAATGTTTCTTCTCCAATTTCTTATGTTTCCATCCTCTTTCCTTTATTCCTATTACTCTCCTATCTAAATTCTTGATCTTCATCAGCTCAACCTTTTATATAAGTTTTTGCATTACCATCAAACTTATAGTCCTAAATGTGTTGAAATATTTCATTCTAGACACCAAAGTTTTAGTGACTAGTTGGTGTATGAAGTTATAGGTTAAACCTCTTGCAATATCTACAGACGACTTCCTCAAACCCCCCAATGTTTATTGATTATTTTAATAACTATCACTTATTGTGCCAGGCCAAAGCAATACAATAGCAAGCAAAAGTAGATACAGTGATGCTGGAAGGCTAAGGAGCAATAGTGCAAAAGTTAGATTACCCATATATTAATCCAATAATTGCAAAAATAAGTCAACTAAGGTAGAATGTTATGAGAGTTTTTAACAGGGAAATCAGGGCTAATCATGATGGTCGTCTTCAAGGTGTGATGTTTGACCTGTGAGCTTAAAGAGGATGAGTTACTCAGGGGCAGAAAGAGAGAATGGAATTTCCTGGCAGGAGGAGTCATCATGCATTGTATGATGTACATTAGACAGTCTCCCTTCAGCCCCACCAGAACTCTGAAGCCAGGATGGCTTGTTAGATAAGTCATGCATTGAGCTCATCATTAGCAGAGGATGCCCCCAAGGAGAGTGTGATGATGGCTGAAGCAGACCAGATGTTAACAGCTGAGGTTCTCATGTTCCTAATAGCTGGGCAGGGAGTCCTTTTCTGAACAAGGATCTGAGCAATTCTTGTCCATATCTACTACAATCACAAGAATATTCAATGCCAGAGGCCAGAAACAACATCTTAACAATGCAATAGACATCTATATACATAAAAACAATGGTTTAAAGTACTTTAAAAAAAAAAAAAAACCCACTTCAGTGGTAAGTGACAAGAATTCAAGTCTGAACCCAGATCTACATAATGCCAAAGTCCACCCATTTTCTATGGTTTAAAATCAACCATATCATCTGAGAACCTACTTGGTGCCAAGTTCTGTCTTAGATAACAAGGGGACCACATGACAAAAATCTGGAGACATGAAGCTAAACATCAGTCCTTCAAGATACTAAAATAACTTGCAAATACTGAACTACCATTAGCAGTCACTCGAAGTCCATGAAGAATAATAGTCTAAGTAGAAGTTTAAGGTGTTACATACTCCAGTTTTCGTGGGGGGAGGAAATAAATGTAGTTAGACAAATAGGCTTGACATCTTTTTATGAAATATTCTAGAATGCATTTTAAAACAGCTGAAAACACACTAGATAAAAGTCATTAGCAATAATAGGATTTCATCAAGAATAAATTATCTAGTTTATCTGCTTCCCATTGGTATAGGAAATTCAGACAGGAGGGTCTTCATTTAGAAAAATGTTAGAAAAGGATATGTTTCTTTACTTTTGAAGAAGAATAAGTATCAGCTGAAAAATAATATAGTCAATGAGATTTACTGCTGTTGGTACCACTGTTCCCCAAAATATGTGTATTAAGAGAAAGTTGCTCTACCTGGCAGAAGGCTTCATGTCACAGGCTGAAAAATGTTACTGATCTTGTTCAACATCCATCCAAATACAGGGAGTCTAAGTTATGCTCAGTGCATAAGCACAGGGTGGTGCAGAGCTGGGAGGAATGATTAACCCATTGGGGAATAAAATAAAGCTTCAAACCAGCTCTGGAATAACAAGCCCAATTACACTAGGATAATTATTGGAATACTAAGCCCAACTGCAGGGAATTAAATAATTTTCACATGGCTGCAAAAAGAAAATCAATTTTCTTAATGCAGAATGGATGATATCTGATTTGGCAAAATTCATGTGGGAAAAAAAAATTGCTGTATATTACAAGCTGAGGTGACTCCATAATGCGAGTACTAAAGCACAGTGTCCAAAGCTACATTATTAGAAATGTGGTTTGCTCTAGGTCAGACAGGAATAGTAAGTGCAGAGGAGAAAGCAAGAGGCCTACAAAGTTAGGCCCCTACCCTTTCACAGACACTGAGAGACAGGGTGCTACCTTCCTGGAAGCTTACATTTCAAGGAGATGACCTTCAGCTCCTGCCCAAGACATCCCTGAGTTGTAAAACTTGCAACTTTTTTTTTTTTTCAAGATGTACATACATCTCAGAACCACAGAGAAAGAACCTGTAGTTACAACTTTACAAAAGAAAATGTTGCAAGAGAGAAGAAACATCTCTTCCCTTTTTCTTCCAAGGAAGAATTAAGCCTCATTTAAAATTTTTATTTATCTTTAAAGTTGATTGGGAATTTATATATACACTTTAATGTAATTCCTGCCCTTTTACATGTTTCTCTTCTTTTGCTTTTTTTTTTTTTTAATTTCAGTTAGAAAAGTGATTTCTCACTTCCATACCTCTTCATTGTTTCAAAATCTTCCCATTTTTTTGTTTGTTTGTTTGTTTCTTTCATGAGACTAGAGGAAACTAAGGGGTTTGGGGCACAATATTCCACTTCAAGGCAAGGAAAGAATGACCTCCCCTCTCACTTTGCTAACTACTTCCTCTGGCCCCGAAGATTTTGCCTCCACAAGGAATTGTTCCCTGGGCCAAAGTGCGTACACGCAACATGCGGTATAAAGGCATGGTGTTCTCAGGACTCTTCAGTGATGGAGGCAGCCAACAACAAGGTTTTGGAGAAGTGATTACTGCTGACAGGCTACCCTGATGCCAGTGTTTTCTTCCCCATGAGATTCAGTGGGACAGAAATAGCAACCCAGGAGTAGCGAGTAACCATTGCTGGGAATACCAGACCCTTTCTTAGGTCTGGGGAAGTTTGCTGAGAGCTGTACAGGCTGGATTTCTTTGGTTAAAAAAAAAAAAAAAAAAAAAAAAAAAAAAAGCTTTAATTTTGACTCAATATTTACCCTTACTTCATTCTGAACTCTCAGTAGATACAAACAGATTTTTTTTTTCCCCTCATCAAGGGAAATTTCAGGGATTTACTTTCTTGCAGTGATTAAACAAGGAGGGAAGTGAACAGGGTAGATTTAATACTGAAAAAAAAAAGTACATATTGACATCAACATCTTTGCCTTTTAACAAAAATCTCTTCAAATAACTTCTATTTTCTGGTTCAAGGAAGAAAATAAAAATACAGTAAAATTATCACTTAGAAAATGCTTTCTCTTTATTAAGGATTGTATCAAGTTTTCTCTAAAAGTTATGACCTCATTTAACCCTTATAATAACTTTGTGGAGGCAATGCTATTATTTCCACTTTACAGTTGAGGAAATTTCACTTTAAAAAACTTGCGCAACATGGCCAAGTTCAAACATTAATTGTGGAGGTAGGGGTTAAACCCCAAATCATCTAATTACCAACTATGCTAATTACCACCAGAAAATCTTTCTTTAGCTAAAAAATAGTCCACAATGGAATGAGTGATGAGTATAAATCATTCAAATGCTAAAAAGGAACTCCAGGTTCTTTTTCTACAATTTAAAAAAAAAAGGTATTCTAAACTTTTAATGATCAGCTCCATATTTGTGTAAGTCAAAGTCAATTGCCTTTTCTGTGCAAAATCCACTCCTGCAGAAATCACCCACCAGTGAGAACAGCGTCCAGCCGCGTTCTGCCAAGGACACGCATATATTCATCACCTGAGGTCTCTGTGATTGGCTCCCTGAAAATGATGGCAATAGGCAAGATCTGTTTTCTTTTTCCACCCTAGCTGAATCCCCTGGAAAGATTTTACAAAACACTATGTTGGGCCCCACTCCAAGTCAATAAAATCCGAACACTGGGTGTGTATTGTAGACAGCACATGTATTAAAAAGCCCTTCAGCTTTTGCTATTTAGCAGCCAAGGCAGAGAATGATTAGATCGCATAAATAACTATTTGCTTGATGGATGAAATCCTTTATACTGCTAACAATGCATAATTCCATGAACAGCGCAACTACCTCTCACACTATTTCATTTGTTGAGATAAATTTACTGAGAGCTTATTATGATTCTGATAGCATTCCAGATGGGTAAGATGTAAAGATACACTTTCCCTGGTCAACAGGATAACTTACAGTCCAAAAGAAACTTGTGACTACCTATTCGTATTGTAGCAGAGAAAAACTTTTACTCCACCCTTCTAGGTTCCCTTGGCTATTCTATTAATTAGAGTGACGTAAAACAATTGGGTGGTGGGCATTAAGGAGGGCCCATGACATGATGAGCACTGGTTGTTACACACGAATAAATTATTGAACACTCGGGGCACCTGGGTGGCTCAGTGGGTTAAGCCTCTGCCTTCAGCTCAGGTCATGATCCCAGCGTCCTGGGATCAAGCCCCGCATCCGGCTCTCTGCTAGGCAGGGAGCCTGCTTCCTCCTCTCTCTCTGCCTGCCTCTCTGCCTGCTTGTGATCTCTGTCTGTCAAATAAATAAATAAAATCTTAAAATTTAAAAAATAAAATAAAATATTAAAAAAATTATTGAACCCTACATCTAAAACTAATGATGTACTATATGTTGGCTAATTGAATTTAAATAAAAAAATAAACTGACACAAAACAGATGAAAGGAGAAAAATAAACTGAATTACATACAAATGGGAGCCCCATAAAACTATGTGCCCCACAGGTAGTCAAGCAACTGAGGCTTATATGCCAACCTGAGCTAGGGAAAAGGGGGTAAAAGTCTAAGACTTCAGTGAAGGGGAAGACAATTCACAGGAAGTTGGGAAGAGCAAATGTTTGGTAAACAATGTTTGCCATACCATGGGACACACAGAGGAATTTGATCTCCGGTCCAAGCAGAGCTTTACCCCAGCTGAGCCCAACAACACCTAGCCCAACATCTTTGCAATCATTTCTACTGATACTTTCTTTCTGGACCTCTATTTTTTCCAGAACTTTCATATATATATATATATATATATATCTGCGCAAGAAAGTGAGTGAGCTAGTGAGAGAGAGAGCACAGAGGTAAATCCCTACATCTAGATTTCCCCTTTAAATAATTTTCTGTCTAAAGACAGGACCTGGAGCAGATATTTTCTTCATATCATCACACATTGATTTTTTTTCAAGCTAAATTAATTTAACTATTGACTTTCCTGCTGTATTTGGATGTGTGACAAATTTGTTTTTTATGCACAATAATGTAAAAAATTTAACCACAAACTCTGCTTGAAATGGCAGGTATTTAGAAGATATCTGATCCAATTTTCCCACCAATGGACAGATGAGTAAAGTGACCTGCCTGAGGTCATACTTACAGCTTGTTATTGTTATTGACAGAGCTCAGGTGCTCCAATTCTCAGTTCAGTGATCAAACCATTATAGTCATTGTTCAGGACTTTCAGGCAGGTAATATATCTCTTGCTTAACTATCAGAAGATGTGGAATGGTGAGTTCCATTTGCTTGCTGGCAACCATCATACTCTTTGTTGTAATCATAATAAATGTAATTCAGTGTTGTTTGAAAGACCACTTCTTTGCAGACATTCATCTGACCTTGACTATTCAGTCCCTATAATTTTAAATAGAGTAATGTTTTAGATAAAGAAGGAAATAGTACAGATAACTATTTACCAATGGGTTTTTTGTTATGCATTTCATCTCACTAAACTGGTAATGAAAATTCTATCCCTTTTCTAAAATGTTTTTTATTAACATACAACGTATTATTTGCTTCAGGGGTACAGGTCTGTGAATCATCAGTCTTACACAATTCACAGTGCGCACCATAGCACATACCCTCCCCAGTGTCCATTATCTACCCACCCCATCTCACCTACCACTACCCCTCCAGCCACCCTCAGTTTGTTTCCCGATTAAGAATCTCTTATGGTCTGTCTCCCTCCCCAGTCCCATTCTATCTCTTTTTATTCAAATATATATATAGATAAGTGGTTCGTTATTACAAGTAATAATGTTACAAATATGCACTTTATTCTTCCGTAAAAACATCTTTTTTTCCCCAACCTTATTAAGATACAATTGTCATATAACATTAGGTAACTTTAAAGGGTACAATAGATTGATTTGTTATACTCAATATATTGAGAAATGATTAATACAATAGCATTAGTTAACATCTCCATCACCTCACAGAATTACTGTTTCTTTTTGTGTGGTGGGAACATTTAAGATATACTCTCTTAGCTACTCTAAATATATAATACTTTAAAATATATAATACAGTATTATTAACTACAGCCACCATGTGGGACATTATATCCCTGATATTTATTTATCTTCTAACCAGGAGTTTATAACTTTTGACTACCTTCATTAACATTCTTGATATGGGAGAATTATAGAAATAGAGAACAGATTAGTTGTTGCCAGGGTTTAAAAAGGAGAAGGGGGGCAGGAGGGAAGTGGATATGTCTATAAAAAGGCAACAGGAGAGATCCTAGTGATGGAAATGTTCTGTATCTCAACTTCATCAAAGTATAACTTTGCAGGGTATTACCATTGTGGGAAACTGGGTGCACCTGGTATTACTCTGTATTATTTCCTACAGCTGCGTATAAATCTGCAATTATCAAACATATATACATATACATGAAATGTTATCTGCAAATATTTATCAAAAATGTTATCTGCAAATCTCCTCAAATCACTAATAAAATTCCAGTAAGACATAAGCAGCCTTAGAAAATTGAGGGGAAAAACACTGGGACTAGGAGTAGTTGGATGGATAGCGGGAAGGAAGAAGGTGGCAAAGGTTCCAAATAAAAGCATAAATCAAATAATCCCATTGACATAACCAGTGAATTGTTACCATTGCGAGGAAGCCAATACAGCCGTCAGTGACCCAGATCTGATACTGCAACCTTGACTAATGCAAAACAATGTTCTTTTTTCTTTTGAATCGATTTCTTTTGAAATCACAAAAATAAATGATTTTGTTACTCCAACTTGGCACAAAATAAATTTACATACTATGAGGAATCAGTTGAATAGAGTATTAGTGTTTTGTAAAAGCGAAGCATACGTATGAACACAAATTTTGTGACTATTGTCATGACTTTGCTTTTATCTGAATTTATGTTGCTAAAAGCACGTGGGAGAAGTAGGCTTGTGGGACTCAATGTTATTGATACGTCTAGACGAATTTGACTAGTTAAGTTTGCAATGTTTAACTTCTTAAGAGATTGAGCTTTGTAAAATATTAAGCTTTTATTAATTATACGAGTAGTAAATATTTAAAGGAATAATTTAATATTTAATATATATTTTAAGTTAAGTGCATTAAGCATCAGAGCAAACAAAAAAAGTCAAAAGCCCTGTGGGTGGTTAAAATTTCAGCCATGTGGCCAAGCGCAGGCTGGCACTCCTACTTGCTTAAGGATTAATCCCAAGACTTAGGGGGGCTCCTTTCAGGACTAATGATCTCATACAAAATCAGTAATTTGTATTTCTCCAAGTATTAGCCGTAGAAGAACAAGCACAGCACCTGGCACGAAGCAACTGCTCAATAAAAGTTGGTAGAATGGCTTATTTTACCATAGACGTATAATGTAGCTGAACTTCTAACTCTGAACTTGAACTTGCAAATACTATCTGGGAAAGGTATCATCACCACGAATGGACATGCTAGGACAACTATACGTTTACAGTCTCCTAAGCATTGGTGAGATCAGCAGTTACCCTTATAACAAAAATGTAGAAGAGAAAACAATCAACTTGATTCTGATATTGCCCGGTTGGATTGCAGTCCTGTGTACCATTAATCTAACGTGAAAATACTTTGAGCAGGGCCTCCCATGCTAGTAACTGGGAGCCACTAAGCTCCTGACACAGCTGTTCAGAAGTCTATGCAGCTCCTAGAACCGTACACTATACAAGTTTCAGGGACCAGAGAGACTGAACCCTCAGCTAGAGGTGGAAGGTGAGAAAAAGGATCCAGAAAAAAGGTATAAAAATATTTAAATAGGAGTTTAAAACTGAACCAAGGGATGTAATGTGAGACTCTATAACTCCAGTGATCAAAAGCTGGATTCCAGATGTCCTCACACTGGTCTAAAAACTAGATAGGCATTGGAAAAGACTCTGAATGCCTGATGGAAAGAGACAAAGATGTAATTGCTGTGATTTGTACACACGTTACATGTTAAATTGGAAGTGTTACCTGTTTCATGCTTGGAGTCGTTCTGGGGCCAGAATCCCAAGAGTAAAGTGTTCAAGAGCCCTCAAAACTGCCTTGCCCCCTAAATTTATATTTTCTGGCAAAGGCCAGAAAAGTTTACATAAAACAAATCTGGCAGAACTGGAGAAGCTTTCTGTCTCCTGGCTGCCCTATGCATGTCAGGAGATAAATCCTAGCTTATTTACCTTGCATTATGAGACAGTTACAGATGTATTACAGCTCCTCTCAATCACTTAGTTATGAGCTTATTAACTTTCCCAGCAGCTGGAGTAATATCTCACTATTTGAGAAAGAGAGGAGATGCGTTAGTGATTAAATGACTTAATAAACAATCTGTCACTTTTCATGTTTCATAAACTTGAGCACATTTGTGAAGGACAAGGAGGTAGATTCCTTAATGCATTTGATATAAAGCTTATGGGAGTCAAAGAAAGGATAATTTCAGGGTATCTCAGATGCCTTTCCTGATTTGCATTTAATCTCTGATAAAGCAGAGAAAAATTAGACCTATCTAGAAAGTAGGTTCCATATTTGCTATTGAGCAAAAGTAGAAACAAGTAGTCATATACATTCGTATTTGTATCTCTCTCTCTCTCTCTCTCTCACACACACACACACACAAATGTGTTTGCATATATCATTTAAAGTTCTAGAAGTGAGAAAACAATCATTTTTAGCTACAAAGAAATTGGTTAGCCCTGACTGCACAGATCCCAGCCTTGCCATGTCATTTGCTACCTGTGTGACCTTGGGCAGTTTACTTAAGCACTGTGATTCTCAGTTTCCCTCTCCATATGATAAGGATGATAGGAGTACTTACCTCCTGGGCCTGTTGGGAAGTAATTACAATTATTTTTAAAAATACTTAGAACAGTGTCTGGAACATAGAAAGCCCACAATAAGTGGAACAATTTTTTTAAAATCAAAATTAACTTTGTTAAGCAAACCAATCTTTAAGTAAATTTACCATTAATTTGTGTCCATGGGGTAGATCATCTGCAATGTCCTTGGTGCTATTTTGTTATTTCTTTTCGGTGGGGTGAATTAGGCAGGAAGGAGAAATAGATCTGCTCTTTCTAGAACAAATTAGCAAGGAATTAGTAGAGGAGTCTGCTTCCCTACCCGCAGAATATCCTGATGTTGTAAAGAGGAAAATAATTGTCCACTTTCGTACTATATAAATTAGAGTTTACAACAGTAAATTAGTATTTGCAAATTACAAATCTATTAACTTTGCTACAACATTTTTAACAGTAAAATGGACAGGAAAAAAAATCTTATTTTGTGAGCATTCTCTCTTTCTTTCTTTCATAACTGAACTCTGTTGGTTAATACAGAGTAGCTGAAAGAATGAGTCTTAGAATTATGACATCACCATGCATTTACAGGACATTTTCTAACCAACAGCATGGTGGTAATTGTAAATCTGGTTTCAACGAATACATCACAGAATCTCAAGGGTCTAAATTAAGCTGACTGTTAGTTTGAATAAGGGAAAAATACAAAAGCATTAATCATATACATGACTTGCTGAAAAATTTGCAATGGAGCTCTGAAAGCTCTACTGGTTCTCTTTGTGTTGCTATCATTTTTCACCCAGTATGTGGTCGATGCATCACTTAAAGCACAAAATTCTTCACCACGTTAATTGCAGAGTTTGCAACATGAATGCCAGTGTAGGAAAAAGTATCTCAATAACACCACAAAGTGTCACATTGCACAAAACCTTGATGAGAGCAAAACTAAATCTTGACAGTCTGATTATAAGATGCCTGTTTTTCAAAGTCAGCTTAAGATCATCGTGGTTTTTTGTGTGTTCACCTACATTTGACAGAGTGCCTGATAAATCTCTCTTACTCATCTCTCTAATGCTTTGTTTTTATTTTTTAAAGATCCAGGTTACTTTACAGGACACTAATCTTCCATACTTCCTCAGACTCCCTCAACGGTGGCGGCGCCCTTGACACTGGTTCACCTCAGAAGCTGCCATGGTGAAGAGAGTTTATTGTGACCCTCTCAGTCCTCAGGGCCAACCAGTCACTTGCCCTGAAGATGCCACACCCTGTACCCTTGACTGAGCCCAGCTAGGTAATCTGCTACATGACCAGAACTTCTGCCTCCTCCTACTTCCAAATCTGATGAAACACCACCTCACAAGAGAGGACTTGATATTCTGAGTTTGTATAGAAGGAGCCAAACTATGCCTCCCAGAAAATGAGGGAGTTCAGTCTCACCATGGCTAAACTTTGACTTATAGGAAGCAAAAAATTAGAGGATGAGGCAAGTGAGTTCTCTCTCCTGCCTCCCTTCTATGGATGCTCAAAGTCATAGCCTATTTCTCCTTGTCATCCTCCAGAGCAGCCCCCGAGCAGCAATGTTCTTGGTAAGAAACTGCTATGTCTCTGTGCAGTGAGCAGGCCATGAAGGGGATACCGGTGTGGCCCAGCATTATGTGGCTTTATCGCTCTCAATACTTCACTCTGTTTTCTTCACCTCTGCTGCAATGGGCTGGGTTTCACCTGTGAAACTGCCTCATTGTTACTTTTATCATTGAGTCAGGCTCTCTCTTCCAGGGAAACTGGGCAATGACAATTATATTTTACTTGTATTTTTAGATAGACATTTTATTTGTATTTTAGATTTACTTGCACTTTTTAAAAAAGATTTTATTTATTTATTTGAGAGAGAGAGAGTGAGAGAGAGCATGAGAGGGGAGGGTCAGAGGGAGAAGCAGACTCTCTGCTGAGCCGGGAGCCTGATGTGGGACTTGATCCCGGGACTCTGAGATCATGACCTGAGCCGAAGGCTGTTGCTTAACCAGCCGAGCCACCCAGGCGCCCAGATTTATTTGCATTTTTAGATAGATACATTTACTTGTATTTAGATATTTTGTCATTTTGCTCTTTTTTGTCTTCCTAAAGAAAATTGTTACATTTGGGAATTAAGAACCCTAGCATTTTAAGTTAAAGTAAGCTGGAATATTGTTATAAGCAATAAGAACAAATAACTTGATAGGGCCTGGGGGGAGAGGGGAACCTAAATGTCTACTTTCACCTTATTGGGAGACCAAGAGAAGTCAGAGCAAAGCAATGCATCTATTTATAAATACTCTTAGAAGGAAAGAAAAATACAATTTCTTTAGCATGGTTGACTTTTACTTTCCCAAGAAACACTAGAAGAGGCTTGCCCCTGGTGGTCAGAAGGATGGTTTTGGAAACAAGGATCATCATTCACTCAACAAAGGCAGAAATAAAACATGTGATTCTAAAGGACACTAAGAACATTTTATGAAAAATAATAAACCCCATTTACTGATTCTAGAACAAGACAAGAAACTGGGCTTGTAAAACTGTAGGAATTTGTTCGCTTTTTTGTTTGGGTGTTTGTTTCTGTCTTTTGTTCGTTTCTTGGGAAAGGAGTGTAACGGGATTTACAACCCTCTCCATTCTTCAACTCCACTCCTTGGAATAAGCAGGAGATTTTCCACACCTCCCACGCTCTCATCCCAACAGAAAAGACATGTAATACAGCAACCCAACATTTGCCTTTTAAAATATCTCACATATATGATTTTAAATGAAATAATTAAGAATACCTTGACTTTTAACTCTCCTCTTTAACTGAACACACACTATCATGGATCTCAGAGAAGAGCATGAGGAAACCCCCTCAGATTTTCAGATCCACTGTTTTATTCTTATTTAGCTAACAGGCAGTGATTCTACTAAATCAGAAATGAGCTTGAAGGATGGCAGAATATGCCATCCCAAAATACGTCACTTTGGCATAAGGATTATTTTAAACTAAAGGCACTTAAAAATCAGCAGATGCAAGAAGGCCATTCTGATCTCCCTCTTCCTCCTGAAAACAGGAGATTAGAAACTCCCATGTGAAAGACATCATCTCTGTACCAAGAGGAAAGGAACATTTTTTTTTTTAAGATTTTATTTATTTATTTGATAGAGATCACAAGTAGGCAGAGAGGCACGCAGAGAGAGAGAGAGAGGAAAGCAGGCTCCCTGCTGAGTAGAGAGCCCAATGCGGGGCTTGATCCCAGGACCCTGGGATCATGACCCGAGCCAAAGGGTGAGGTCTAACTCACTGAGCCA
This sequence comes from Lontra canadensis, assembly GCF_010015895.1. NCBI lineage: Eukaryota > Metazoa > Chordata > Mammalia > Carnivora > Mustelidae > Lontra > Lontra canadensis. The sequence goes on along the minus strand of NW_022631017.1, from coordinate 209,691 downwards.
CCCATGTGCCCAAGGAACATCTTTTGAAGGTGAGTTTAAGCTGAGAGAATTCTGTACAAACAGAACTTGTTAAAATAAATTCATCTTCCCTTAGCCTCCCCATTTGTTTTAGTTACCTTTCCACAACTGCCTCTCTTTGTTAAACCTAGGATAAAGATCTCTTGGTTTCACCATTTCTTTGGGTCCTCATTTCCTTGTGAGGGCACCTGTGTCAGGTAACAGATGAATTTGTCACCTTTTCTCCTGTTCATCTATCTTCTGTCTGTTGAATTCTTTGGCCCCGCTGACAAGCCCAAAGACAGTAGAGGTAAAATTATTCCTCCCCTACAGTTTCATATCCCTTTACCTTCTACCCAGCATGTTTTGACTCCTGCTCAGCTACTGCTTGAGGCAGAATCAGTGGCGACAGCTGCTACTGTGAGCAACTGGAGTCCCCAGCAGCTGATCTGCATAGAAGAGGAGGTAATCAGTTGACACAGGATACAGCAATCAACGAAATGTTCTTTTCCAATTCTGAGTGGGCTGTTTAGCACTGAAGATTATTTCATGGTTACAGACTGACTAAAGAAACAACAGTGACATAAAAGGGAATAGTTAGCTTATGTTTTCACATAAAAATGAAAAGTGTTTGTGACCCCCCAAAATGATAAATACATGGTCTTCATCCCACTGCATTTGACGCTTTTCCCTTTGAATTTTTTTCTTACTGTGTCTTTTGAAAAACTCTTCTTTCCTGCACATGTCTCCTTTATTTGCATTGATTTCACCCAGTAAATACTAATTTTCTCTAGGAGTCCAATCTTAACACTGTTTAAATAATGTAGATGAAGAAACTGACAGAGTGTCTATAGACCATAAATAACGTAATTTTCTTCCCTTCTCTTCAGACTCTCCTCTCTCAGCCTTTGGGGGCTTTTTCACCACCAGCAATTCAATGGCCATCTCCACTGGGAGCCTGCAAATCTGACTCCAGTCCCCAAACTTCTACAAAGGCCCAGACCCCTATAGATACATGTCTTCAATCACTTTCTCAAAGTTTTCATTCATCTCCAAGTCAACTTTCACCAAACTGAACATTTTTATCCCCACTCCCTAAAACTTTTCCCTCTCTTGTGCTCCCTATAGCTGTGTAAATTATTGTATTTGCAGCTAACTCTAAAATGATTTTTGTCCTCTCAGAGTCACTTGTTTCTTCTTCCCTCTATTTTCACTGCTTCTGGTCTATTCCATTCCCCATATTTTCACACCAGGACAAGAGCATCTAACACTTGTCTCTGCTTCCTGTCTCCCTCAACACCAATGAATCCATCCCTGTGCATCAGAATTACATTTTTTTAAAAATGTTATTTATTTATTTGACAGAGAGAGATCACAAGCAGACAGAGAGAGAGGAAGAAGCAGGCTCCCTGCTGAGTAGAGAGCCCGATGCGGGGCTCGATCCCAGGACCCTGAGATCATGACCTAAGCTGAAGGCAGCGGCCTAACCCACTGAGCCACCCAGGCGCCCCCAGAATTACATTTTTTATAATCCTGTCCACATCATCCTACACATCTGCTCCAAAGTCATCTGTAGCTCTAGCTCTTTGCCAGTTGCACCAGATCTCTAGTTGTTCTTGATACATCCATGTCCCAGCACCATTGTTGATGAGATTTCTTCTGCCTCAAATTCCACCCCTCTGACTTGATAAAATCCACATCACCATGAAAACCCTAACTCAACTTTCTTCTTGTCACAGAAACTTTCCCAGGCTTCCTTGCTCAGGCATGATTCACCACTGCTTTCTCTATATTCCTGCAGTAATTCATCAAACCTTTTATAGACTTTAAGAAATGTGTATGATTAATGAATGCATTTCAGTCTTTCTTCAATTCATCATCAACTTAAGTTTTTGCAATTACAAACTTTACTGCACTGTGTCATTGGCCTATTTATATGTACCAGTCTCACTTCCTGGATATGTTAGCTCTTTGAGAAAAAGGGCAAAATCCTTGACACCTTTTTAAAAAAAAAAATACGATTTATTTATTTATTTATTATTATTTTTTAAATTTATATGAGAGAAAGCATGAGCAGGGGCAGAAGCAGAGGGAGAATGTTTCCCTGCTAAGCAGGGAGCCTGATGTGGGGCTGGATCCCAGGACACTGGGATCATGACCTGAGCCAAAATCAAGAGTCAGATGTTTAAGTGACTGAGCCACCCAGGCATCCCCCCGACACCTTCTTATACTCAGCGTTTACCACTAGCATCTTGCTTATACTAGGTCCTGATAATATTGTTTCTCAATAGGTTTCATTACACAAGAATTCAAATTAGTTAGTTTGAACTTTTGTGGGAACATCTCAGTTATTTTTTTTTTATAAATCCTCTTCATTACTTAATTGTATACCCCCTATTACTGACACTTGGGAAACAGACCCCAGCCTTTCCAGCTCACATGAGAAGTGACTCAAATTTATGGTTTAAGGAAAAATACTAATATAATTAACTATATAATTATTTTTATCTTAATTAGAAAAGAAGCTAAAAAAATATGTATATATATTTCTTTTAAGAGAAAAGTGGGGACGGGCAGACGGAGAAAGAATCTCAAGTAGTCTCCACACCCAGTGCAGAGCCCTGAGGCAGGGCTCAATCTCACAACCCTGAGATCATGACCTGAGCTGAAATCAAGAGTCAGATGCTTTACGGACTAAGCCACCAGATGCCCTAAAAATTGCTTTCTTGAGATGATCTACTGTTTTACTTATTTAATGAACTAAAGTAAAAACCTCAGTTAAAATATTACCTATTTACTTACTTTATTTTAATAGTTTATTTTAATGTGCCAGATATAACAGATAATGTTTCCTGTTGGCAGGTTATAACATGCAAAGTCAAATAAGACATTACCTCTACCCTCAAAATATTTACAGGCTAGTACAGACCCAGATATGTAAGCAATTAACATCCAAAGTCAGATTAATCTGGTGATAAATACAGGTATAGCCAGTGCTGTGAAAAAGCAAAATAGGGAAAATTAGTTTAAACTGAGACCAGGAGTGACGTGGTGACATGATTTTCCCTGACTTAACTCTCCTTCATAAGAACAGCTAACAGTTATTCAAGAATAAAACATCCCTGAGAAAATCTGAGAATACATAGGTGAGGCTGAAGCACTTCCCCCAAGCCCCGTACCACAGAGATTAAGACAGACAGCATTAAAAGGGAGAGAGAAGTGGCTACACATTGACCTCATTACTCCTCCCACCAAATCAACCAGTGAGAAAGAGAACTCTGAAGGGACAACCAGCAACTTTCTCCCCACCCCCCACGATCACCTAGCATTTTGTGTTGCTTTGCAAGAACCCTTACCCTGATCTCACATCATGGAAATTGTAGGGGAATCTGTGGGGCTCAAACTGGGAATCTGACTTTGATGGAGAAGGGGAAAGGGCTTGCAACCACCAGCAGAATGTTCTTGGTACTAATTTCATACCAGCAGTGCTTAGGTAGTAATCCCAACCAGTGGCTTTGCTTATCTGCAGAACCAAATTAGGAGCATACTCTGACCAAAGAACTCAGCTGGGTGCAGATCTGCCTGATTCACATCCTCAAATAAGGAGTTTTGCTGGCAATAGAACCTGGTTGTCCATGCCTGGGCAAGGATCTGAATCATAGTCCCACCCACTATGAAAACAGTCCCATATGACAAGAAGGGCTAGAGACAAATCCTGGAAGCTGTGAGGCCCAGTGGCACTTGAGTGGAGAGATGGGCAAGCAGGGCTGATCATATGCAGAGCAAAGTCAATATCAGGTGCAGAGTGTTCCTGTGCTATGCATAGGAAGTATGATGATTCACAGCCAAAGCTGAGGATAGCCCCTGGCTCCTCCTGACTGGTGAACCTGGTTGAGAAATTGAGTGTAGCCAGGAATGGCTCTGCTCCCTCCTGCCCAGGCAAAACAGCTGAGAGATAGCCTCACCCACTGCAAAGAGTGTGTTCTGGCCCCAGCTGACAGAAAGGGGCTGCCAAAACCACCTGGAAGCTGTATTGCTGGTACTTGAGCCAAAAGGTGGGTAGAGCTAATAATTTGCAGAGCAAAGCTGCGACCCTGTTTGGTCAAGGAACTTGGAGGAGGACAGGTCAGCTTGAGTTAAGACAACAAAGAGTTTTACCAATTTAGAGCTGCTTCTGCTGCACCCCAGCAGGGAGTTTAATTCATAATTAAACTCATTGCTGATTATATAGCCTTCATCCTGTTCAACCAGGAAACCTAACCAGAGCACATGAGAAGCTTCATAGCCCATTCAAAAGCCCCAGGTTCTGTAGCACTTGAACAGAGAGCACACCCCATGGCTTCCTCCTCCTATGGAGCAAAACCAGTGGCCTTCCCTGACCAGGGAATTCAGCACACTGTACTGATTTGGGTCTCCAAACCACAAACCATACAGGTCCTAGGTCCCATCCAGCCACCCTGCCAGGGCAGGGAAATTAATTTATAGCCCCATCTACTACTGAATATAGTACCTAGTTCCACCACCTAGTAAGACTAACCAAAACAATTTAGGCAACCATGAAGCCCATCCTTCAGCCTCACTTGGGTAAGGAGCCAAGCTAGCAGTCCTATCCAACTATTTTCAGCCACTCACACAATCTCCCATCTCCATCCTTAGAACTTGAACAGTTGCCTCTCCCAAAACCAGACCATAATAGTAGGCCCCACCTACCCAAGGACATGACCAGTAGACACACCCAGAAACTAATTGCTGATTGATGAAAAGCTGTCTCTACCAAAAGAAATCTGTCAAGTCTGGAAGAGGAGCTCAATTATTCAAATAGGCAGATACCAATGTAAGGAATCAAGGACCATGAAAAATCAGGTAAAATATGATTCCAAAAGTATAATAATCTGTTATTAGTGATATAATATTTTTAAATCCTATAAGTTATAACAGTGATAAGCTGAAATATGAGCTTTACTGAATTTTACTGAAATTATTATCAGTATTGATATTATTATCAGTATAAATAAGGTGTTACAAATTTAAGACATTTTGTGTAAGTCTCATGGTAAACACAAGGGGAAATCCTGTAGTTATCATGCAAAAGAACATGATAAATCAAAATATGCTAATACCAAAAGACATCAAAACACAAAAAAAGATAGAAGGGTAAGAAATAAGGAACAATGGATCTATAAAACATCCAGAAAACAATTAATATAATAATAGTAAGTCCTTACCTATACACAATTGCTTTAAACAGAAAATGATTGAATTATTCCATTAAGAACATACAATGCCTGAAAAATTAAAGGAAAAAAAAGCACTAAGCTCCAACAATATGCTGCCTATAAAAGATTCACTTAGTTAAAGGTACACATAGTCTGAGAACAAAGGAATGGAAAAAGATATTTCAAGCACATGGGAACCAAAAAGAAGCAGGAGTAGCTATATACTTACATTGGACAAAATAGACTTTAAATGAAAAATGGTAAAAAGAGACAAAGGTCATTGTATAATAATAATTGCGGCAGTGCATAAAGAAGATATAACAATTGTAAATATTTATGTGTTCAAAACTGGAGCACCTAAATATATAAATCAAAAATTAACAGAGCTAAAAGGAGAAATAAACAGTAATACAATGACAGTTGGGTGCTTTAGTCCATTCTCAATAACAGATAGATCATGCAGACAGAGAATCAATAAGGAAACAGTGGATTTGAACAACACTGTAGGCCGAAGGGACATACATAGAACAGACACATATAGAACATTTTATCCAACAACAGCAGGATACAGATTCTTCTCAGGCATACATGGAACATTTTTTTTTAAGATGATCTATGTGTCAGACCTCAAAACTGGTCTTAGCAAATTCAAGAAGATTGAAATCATATCAAATATATTCTCTAAGAACAATGGCATGAAACTAGAAATCATAACAAGAGGAAAGTTGGAAAATTCATGAACACATGGAAATGAAACAACGCTTCTAATCAATCAATAGTTTAAAGAAGAAATCAAGGTGGGGGGGACAAAGTTTCTAGAGAATTTTAATGAAAGTGGAAACACAGCATACCAGAACTTGTAGGGTGCAGTGAAAGCAGTTGTAAGATGGAAATTCATGGTAATAAACACCTACATTAAAAATCAAGAATTACCCAGATAAACAACCCAAATCTATACCTTAAGGAATTAGGAGGAAGAAGAGAGAAAGCGAACTAAGCCCAATGTTTACAGATGAAAGGAAACAGAAAAACAGAGAAAAGATTTTAACCAAATTAAGATTTAGTTTTTTGAAAAAATAAAAATCCTTCATTAGACTATCCAAGGAAAAAAGAAAAGTACCCAAATCTTCAGAATTGTAAATGAAAAAGGAGATATTGCAACACAATAGTATCACAATAGTAACACAAACATTCAAAGGACCATTAAGAGACTTCTATGAACAATTATAAACCAACAAACGGAACAACCTAGAAAAAAATCTTTTTAATTCCTCAAAACAAACAATTTACTAAAATTGAATCAGGAAGAAATAGAAAATCTCAATAGACCAATTACTAGTAAGGAGATTGAATTGGTAATAAAAATATCTCCCAGTGAAGGAAAGGACCAGATGGCTTCACAGGTGAATTTTATCAAAAATTTAATCAAAAATTTAAACAAAGTCTTCCAAAAATTTGAAGAAGAAGGAATACTACTAAACTCATTTTATAAGGCCGGTATTATCCTGACACCAAAACCTGAAAAGGATAATACTAAAAAAAAAAAAAAAAAGAAACAAAGAAACAAAAAAAACTATTGACCAATATCCTGATGAATATAGATGTAAAATCCTCAACAAAATTCCTGTAAACTGAATTCAACAGCACATTAAAAAAAGGATTCATCATGATCCAAGATACAGATTATCCCTGGGAGGCAAGAATGGCTCAACATATGCAAATCAATCAATGTAATAAATTAGTAGAATGAAAGAAACAAATCATATAATTGTCATAATAAATAGAGAAAAAAAGTTTGACTAAATTCAACAACCACTCATAATTTAAAAAAACTTAAGAAATTAGGCATAGAAGAAGCATATCTCAACATAATAAAGTCCATATATGGTAAGCCCACAGTTAACATGGTATTCAATGGTGAACTATTGAAAGCTTTTCCTCTAAGATCAGGAACAAAAGAGGGAGTTTCATTTTCACTGCCTCTATTCACCATAGTACCAGAAGGTCTTATAGGTAAAGCAGTCAGGCAAGAAAAAGAAACAAAAGATATCAGAATTGTAAAGGAAGAAGTAAAATTTTTTTCTATTTGCAAATGACATGATTTTATATATAGAAAATCCTAAAGACTCAACCAAAACACTGTTCGTCTAATCAATGAATTCAGTAAACTTGCAGGGTACAAAATTAACATACGAAATCAGTAACATTTCTATACACTTACAACAAATAAATTAAATTAAATTTAAAATTAAATTTAATTTAAATTTAGATTAAAACAAAGAAATAAATTCATCCCATTTGCAATATCAAAAACAATAAAATACTTAGAAATAAATTTAAAGAGACAGTTATGAAAGAAATCAAAGAAGATACAAATAAGTGGTAAGATACCCCATGATCCTGGATTAGAAGAATCAATATTTTAAAAATAACAATAATACAAAAAGCTATCTACCAATTTATTACAATCTCTAACAAAATTCCAATGACTTTTTTTATACATATAAAACACTCCTAAAATTTATATGGAGCCACAAAAGACCCTGAATAATCAAAGAAACCTGAGAAAGAAGAACGAAGCAGGAAGCATCACACTTCTTCATTCGAAGTTATACCATACAGCTCTATTCATAAAAACAGAATGGTACTGACATAAAAACAGATAAATAGATCAATGAAACAGAATTGAGAGCCCAGAAATAAATCCAAGTATATTCAGTCAACTAGTATTTGACAAAGGAGCCAAGAATATTTAATGGAGAAAAGACAATTCAAAAAATTGTGCTGTGATAATTGGATACGTACATGTAAAAGCATGAAATTGGACCCATATTTCATAGCACTCATAAAAATTAATTCCAAGTGGATTAATATGTACTTCAAATGGATTAAAAAAATTAATTCCAAATGGAGTAAAATGTAAGACATGAAACCATTAAATTTCTAGAAGAAAACACAATAAAGTTCCTTGATGTGGATCTTGGTAACAGGTTTTTTTGTTTTGTTTTGTTTTGTTTTTTTAATGATAGCTAAAGCACAACCAACAAAATAAAAATAAGTAAGTGAGACCACATTAAATGAAAATCTTCTTCACAGCAAAAGAAACAATTAACAAGGCAAAAAGACAACTTACAGAACAGGGAAAAATATCTGCTAATCGTATTATCTCATAAAGGGTTAATACCAAAAATACATAAGTAACATATAACTCTATAGCAAAGAAATAAATAACCCAATTTAAAAAATGGGCAAAGAACCTGAAGACATTTCTCCAGAGAAGGTATATATAAGGCAAACAAGTACACAAAAAGATGCTCAACATCATTTGTCATGAGGGAAATGCAAATTAAAACCACAGTGAGATATTATCTTTCATCTGTAAAATGGCCATTAGAAAAAGACAAGAGATAACAAATGCTGGTGTGAATGTGGAGAAAAGGAAACCCCCATACAATGGTGGAATTGTAAATTGGTATAACCACCTCAGGAAACAGTATGGAGGATCCTCAAAAAATTGTAAAAGAACCTAACCATATGAGCCAACAATTCCATTTCTAGGAATATATCCAAGGAAAATGAAAACACACTAATTCAAAAAGATATCTGTGGGCCTGTGTTCATAGCAGCATTATATAAAGAGCCAAGACATGCAAGCAACCTGAGTGTCCATCAGTGGATGAATGGATAAAGAAGTTGTGACATATATTTATAATGGAATATAACTCAGTCATAAAAAAATTAGGAAATTTTACTGTTTGAGATGACATGGATCAACTTAAAGGCATTCTGCTAAGTAAAAGAAGTCAGACAAAGACAGATGCTATGGGATCTCATTTATATGTAGAATCCAGAAAGAAAAAGAAAAGAACCAAACAAACTCACAGAAAAACAGATCAGACTTGTGGTTGGTTACCCGAGGTGGAGGGTGCCAGAAGGGGCAATTGGAGGAAGGTGGTTCAAAGATACAAACTTGCAGTTATAAGATCAGTAACTACTAAAGATATAACGTACAATATAATATGGTTCCTACAGCTAACACTGCTGTATGATATATGGGAAAGATGTTAAGAGAGTAATACCTAAGAGTTCTCATCACAAGAAAAAAACTTTTTTCTATTTTTTTCTTTCCTTTTTATTGTATCTGTATGAGAAGATGGATGTTAGCTGAACATATTGTGGTACTCAGCGCACAATATATGTAAATCAAACCATCATGCTGTTCACCTTAAACTTATACAGTATTCTATGTTAATTATTTCTCGAAAAAATGGAAGAAAAAAATGAGAATATATTTCGCAAAGGAGTGGGCCATTTAAAGGATATTTACCGAATCAGGCCCTGATTATTGGCCCATTTGAAACAATGATTCTCTTCGGATACTCTCATTGAAATCTGTGGGTTTTTTCCTTCAAACAGCAACTAGTTTATTTCTGTTTCATCCATTCTGTTATGTCATAAAATAATAACACCTCACATATTATTTTTACTTGTTATTTGTCATTTAAGCATTACAGAGTTAGGCACTATTAAATGCTACTTAATAGAATGCATAGAACCTTCAAGTTAATTACCTGTAGCAATACTATTAACCTAGCATTTCTGAATTCACGATCATTTGTAATAGCTGGTTAGAGAATAATTTCAAAAAGTATTGCAGACTTCACTGATCATTTTTTGTCAACCGATGTCACTTTTTCTCATGAATTGCTTAGCGATACTAAAAAAAAAAAAAATAGTTTTGAGGTACTTCAATTCACCTTAATATTGTATCTTATTATAAGTAAAAATTAGTTGTACATAAACAGTCATTCATTTGATTGTAATTGGAATATTAATGGATTGTCCTTTTTTGTAGACTACTTAAAATTGTTATCCTTAAAAAATGTAGTGAAAAAGGAAACTCTCTAATACTGATTTCTAAGACAACTAAAATAGTCAAAGTACCTCATTTTCTATTTTATGTTATCAGTATAAAGATATAGAATGTTTTAAAATGTGACAAATTATTTACAACTTTTTTTCTACATTCCTGTCCTAGCCCCAATTTCCACAATATAATCTTTGATCTTTTTTCCTACAATCAATGGACATTGGGGATCTCATTCTTAGAATTAATTTATTCTTAGAATAAATTAAAATCTGAAAATGTATCAATCAAAAGCAGACTCCTACAAATTGGAAAGAGTAATAATTTTGGTGGAATAGGTGGAGAATGAGAAAAATCTGTGCTATTCTTTAAGTGTGTTCAGTTATGAATTCTTTTCCTAAGGCTCTGAAATTTTCAAGACATTCTATGCATCATTAAGGTACTTATGCCAAGGAAAGGTAAATGATAATAGAAACTTCCTAGACAACATCCCCCACAAGGAATATCAAACAGACATTTGTTAAAGTATTAGCTTCTCATTAAAGGCAGTATTGATTAATGGAACTGTTCTTTGAATCTCAGTAATTCTGTGTTGTTCGGCAAGATATGTTGTCTCTGCTTCATGTTTTATGTTTCCTTAAGCATAAATCATACATACAATGCCTCCAAAAAAGCTTCCAAGAATGTAGCACTTTGTATATATAGGATTTCTAGGAGAGAACTATGACTAACTAAAGTAGTGGTTATGTCATTTGATAATAACAATCTTTGTGATTTTTTTTCCTCCTGTGTATATTATGCATTATTTAATCCCCTTTAGAAGCTTTGGAAAGCGTAGGATAGAAAAGAGGAAGAAGTACAGCTTATGACTCATCTACTGTACCTTAGATTAGACTGCTATTCACCCACTGGAAGTTTCTATTAGTTAGAGGAGAAGACATTAGAACAAGTACTTTCTGTTTTTCTCCTTATTTTTTCAGGGACTAGGAACAATCAGGGAATGTAGGGAATATTATGCTGCTTTCCCATGAGGGAAAGTAAAATCTGTAGTTTCACTGCTAATGAGACAGTTTCTTGCTAACTTCTACCGGACTTGTTTCTAACTCACTGAGACAAGTGTGTCTGGATCTGATGATGGTGGACAACACTTATTCAATATTAACTCTGTGTCGACATTCTGCTCTGTGCTATATACACACACTCTTATTTGACCTTCATAAGCTCCCTATAAAGTAGAAACCATTATTAGTCTCATTTTAACCTCATTTCACAGTTAAAGAAAATGAGTCAGGAGAAGTCATGTTACCTATCTAATACCACAAAATTATTCAGTAATAGAAGATCCAGAAAGGCATCATAGTCCACCGGTCCCATTGTATAGTTTCCTTAACTTTGAATTATATTTTCTTTAGTTCTCTGAAGTTCACCTAAAGAGGACATAAATGATAATGGTGAGGCAGTTTTGTGAACATCCCATCTAAAATTGTATACGTTGCTCACGTTCAGCTTCCAGTTTCCTCTTTTTCAAATGATACATATCCGCAGGTATGACTTTCATGTACCTGGTACAAGATAGAGAAATGCATTAGATTTTTATTGCTTTTAATGAAACTCAGAAAAGGAGAACCAAAAAATCATCTCCATGGTTTTTAACCTTGTAATAAGAGAAAAATATAATCAAGTTTGTATCCTGATATTTCCATTTGTCGGGCCACCTATCCTGATTACATTTTTCTAGGGTAGTGATGACATTAAGGACTGAAAGTCACAGGTAAAGTGACAGACACAGAGAAAGAAAGACAGGAATAGAACCCTGCAGGACTGACCTTTCATACACCTTCAGACATAAGAACATTCAAGAGAAAGACAAAAAGCCCATTATCTATAAATCATTATTCTTATTATAATCCATATTTATAAGGCTGTGAGGTTCTGCAAATGATTTGAATTGAGGTCATTAGTTATCATATTTTAAATTAAATTTGAAGCTGAATTAGGATGGCTAAAATTTCTCAGCTAACCTAAAGTTAAATAAAGGAAAACAAATTTCAGATGACTCAATCTCCCGGTCAATCCATTTGTTTTAACCCTGGGGAAGAACTATGACCCAGAAAGCCAAAATCTACTTGTGACATTAGTTGGAAGGGGGAAGAAAGAGTACCCCACTTAATTTTTGATGATTTTTTACATTGGTTTTAAGCCAAAATCTGACTATAATTTTTCTTATAGTATAGATGAAAAGGACTGTTGGGAGAGTATATGATTTGAACTTTTTCATCTTTATATGCTCAAAAAATTATTGATTGCATGTGGGAGAAAATAGCTTAAATGTTAGTTTCACACTTTGACAGTATGGAGGACCACCAAAAATGGCAATGCCTGAGTGGTACAGCTATCTGTATGTAGCCATGTAAATTCTAATCCCAGATATTTACTCTCACCCCAGGAAGAACCCAACATTTTCTTAAATATAGTAGTTTTCACAAATACAGTTCCTTCTAGCTGCCTGTCCATTCTCTCCTGCCAATGGTGAGGCCTGTAAGAATTTGCCCATAGGTGAGCCAACTCACATTAAATATATATATCCCTTTTCAGAAGTTCACCAAGTGCCCTCCCAACAAATGAGAGAAGAAAAAAGTTAATGTGTTCATTTGGTTTTTAAAAGTAAACAGAAGTAGATAGATAACTCATTGTACTTGAAGATGATGAATTCCAAATATAGAAATTTTCATTTTTACAAGGAGAAGGAATGTAGTAGTTACAGAGAAACACCCTGGTCTGGAAATTCATGATATCATAGCGGGTTACTGCTCTATGGGACACCAGGGAATCACCCATTGTCAAACCTTATGTTCTGGATGAGCCAATAAGAGACAGGGAAAATGAAAGAACATGCGTAGGGGCAAAAACTTGACAGATTAAAGCTAATATAAAAATTTCCTGACCACAAAGCTGTGCTGCCTTCATTACACTATTCTCTGTAACTCACTTCTTTAGGAATACCACCCCAATAATACATAGGTCTGAGCTCTGAAAACTACTTGGTTGAACTGTTTGGAACTTTCTTGGAAGAGGGAATAGTTTTAAAGCACTCCCCCTACATCGAAGGCAATGGCATATTTTTTCTGTGTGTATGTGTGTGTGTGTGTGTGTGTACATGTATATATGTATATGTGTGTGTATGTGTGTATAAATAAGATCATTGTAGTCAAATCAATGTGTTAAATGTCATAGGGCTAGAAAGACAACTCAGTGGAACAGAATAAAGAATCCAAAAATTGATCTCAATATATATGATAATTTAATAAATGATACAGATGGCATTTTAATGGGAAAAGATAGATTAGCAGAACTGGCTATAAACCTTTGGAAGAAAATGTATGTTGGTTCCTATACCTGTTAGGATTTCAGCTTTAAGTAACAGAAGCCTTGTGATACAGTAGCCTAAACATATGTAGGGTTATTTTCTCTCATAAGTCTGGTGTAGTTCTGCCCCTGCCAGCTACTCAAGGACACAATCTTCTTTCTATTTATCTTTCCTCCACCATCCTCAGTGTGGTTTTCATTCTCATCATGGCAAAACAGCTACAGAAACTGAAGGCACAATATCCAAATTACAGACATGCAAGAAGGGTAAAAGGGTATAAAGAAAAGAGGTTTCATGTTTTTTTTTTTTTTTGTATGCTTTTAATAAGCTTTTGATTTTAATCAGAGAAGTGCCTTTGCCAGGGACTTTCGCCAATAGCCCAGCCAAGGTCATATGGCCCCCAAAATGCAAAGGAACCTGAGATATCAAATATTAGCTTCTATCTTGATAACAGAGAAATGCCAGGAGATGGGATTTGTGGCATTATTATAGAATAAGCCAACCCACAGAATCTGCCACATTTTTTAAAAAAGTAAACTTTAGGTACATTAAGTAATTGAATATAAATTAAAGTTAAAAAGTCCATAAAAATTAAGGAATATATATATATATATGTGTGTGTGTGTGTGTGTGTGTGTGTATGTGTATGTGTATACACACATATAGATATGTGTGTGTGTGTGTGTGTATATATATATATATATATATATATATATATATATATGAGTAGGGGAGTAGGGAAGACATTCTAAACAAGCCTGGAAAATTATAGGGGCACCTGGGTGGCTCAGTGAGTTAAGCACCTGCCTTTGGCTCAGGTCATGATCCTTGGGATCGAGACCCTACATCTGGCTCCCTGTTCAGCAGGAAGTCTGCTTCTCCCTTTCCCACTGTCCCTGCTTGTGCGCGCTCTCTCTTTCTCTCTGTCAAAAAAATAAAATCTTTTAAAAAATTCTGGAAAATTATACATAATTTAAAAAACACTTATTTAACAATATTTTTTAAAAATATTTAATTAATTTATTTATTTGACAGACAGAGATTGCAAGTAGGCAGAGAAGCAGGCAGAGAGAGAGGAGGAAGCAGGCTCCCCGCTGAGCAGAGACCCTGATGTGGGGCTCGATCCCAGGACTCTGGGACCATGACCTGAGCCGAAGGCAGAGGCTTTAACCCACTGAGCCACCCAGGCGCCCCAACAATATATTTTAAAAAGAAAAAAATATAAACAGAGTTAATAAAGAAACAAAACATTAAGGAGATATCTGTTATATAGCTGTCAAACACAGACATATAGACAAACATGGGCACTCAACACAAAGAGTCCTTACAAATATATAAGAGAGATAAAAAGTCCAAATGAATAAATGGGCACAGGATATTGGTTGAATAATTCATAGATGAGTATTGATAAAGCAAAATAATTTAAAAAGATGCTCAACTTCTTCAGTCATCAGCAAAATGCAAATTAGGTTAACAATAAAATATCACTTTATATTTATTAGACCCACAAACATTTTCTAAAAAGAGAGCTATACCTCCTGTAGTGAGAACCCTAGCAAAAGGACAGTCTCTTCCCAGTGGTGGAAATGTCAAGTTTTATATCCTTTTCAGAAACCAATCTGGCATCATCTTTTAAAATCTGAAATATACACTTGACCTTAGAAACAGCATTCCTAAGAACCTAATAAAAATAAAAGCATTACTATGTAAGGCTATAACTACAAAATATTTAATTACAAGACTGTTTGTTCATAGTGCTAAAAACTGGGGGAAAATTTTAATATCAACCAACAGGAAAAGGGCTGGTTAAATTATGTTCTATTTACATTTTGGAATATTATGTAGCCCACTATAAAATAATTAATATTTTACCAATTTACTTGAAGCATTTTCATAACTTTTTAAGTGAAGAAAATGTACAAAAAAATGATCATCCCATTTCAAACAATAGCAAATATATATCTGCATAACTATACTGTTGTATGTACCATATATATGTTTATACATAATTTTATAAAAGTGATGAGAATGTGTAAGAAGATATGTTGGTATTAACATATGTGACAGAGTTGGGGGTGATCTAGGTGAAGGGTAGGAGGACATAGAGAACACTTAATCAGTAAAGAAGAAAAAGAAAAATATCAGTAATAATAACTATATAACAGCAGATATGATCTGCCACTAAGTGTGCATTCATGTGAAATTATATTTATTTAAATACAAAGATTTATGAATATGTTTAAATTAAAAATTGAAATAACAACATGGTCACTTTGGTATAGAATAAGTGTTGTGACCATACCTGAAATATCGTATATAGTTCTACCCAAATATAACAGACATTAACAAAAAAGAAAAGAAAAAAATTCATGAAAGAAAAAAAAAAAACTGAAATCATCACTGAGTATAGAAACACCAATTCTTCTAGAATTCTGGGACAACAGGGATTAAGATGGACTAGGTTCCTCTTTTTTCCTTTAACAAGCTCTACCTTTACTTCTTCCTCATGTTCAACAAATGACTTTACCGCCTCTTTTAGAGAGAAAATAATAATTAGTGGACTGAAATTCCCCAACTTCCTACTTCTGTGTCTATAAATTTAAGCCTATTTCCACACATTCCTCTTTTCCTCCATCTGTAGCTTAGCCCTCACCCCAAACTCTGAGATTCAGCACACATGGCTCCTTCTCACAAAATGCCTTTTATGTATCATCCCTCCTTCTCCTTTCACAACCTCAACTTCTCCCTCTTTGGGCTGTTTGTTATTGTCACTGTTTTAATTAGTTCTTACTTATAAATCTTTTTTTTTTTTTTTTTGACCCAAGTTGTGCTGGAAAATGTAGAAAATGAGTCCATTACATTTTGCATAACTGAAAACAAGAAAATTATCAAAAACTACTGAAGATTTGTCAAAATGACAGTAACTTTAAGAGGTTCCCATGGTCCAAACATGGTACAGTTTAAGCATCAAGAAGTGTAATAGCTGCAATGGTTGGAAACTTGTGAAGTCATTTAAAATCCTTATGTTCATAATAATCATTTTTGAAAAAAAAATCAAAATCCTCTGGTCACCTTTGAAGGACATCAGATAATTAAGTCATAATTTTGAAGCTGGTCAATAAATGAAGCTAATCACTTATTCCTTATTTATAAAAATTTTACCTCAGAGTAACCAAATAGCTAATGAGGAAAAGTCTCATTTACAGACTTAGTCCAGTTAATGAATGAAAAAGGAATACAGAATTGGCATATTACACTTTGCAACTCTTAGTAAGTTAATAGATTTAGGCAAAAGTTCTCAAAGGCTGATGATTTCACAACAAAAAGGACAATGAGACATTTTGTGCCTCCAGAAGAAAGAAAAAACCAGAACATATGAAGCAGTCTTTAAAACAATAATTGAACTGCAGTAAGATCAAGGGTCCAGTTCTAAGTTCCAACGTAAAGAAAAAGTGGAGGATAGAGGCATGTATTACATAGTACAGTTCAACAATCAGCAATCTCTAAACCATAAAATATTCTACAGGACAAATTGTCCATTTTCTAAAAAAAATTCAATAACAGAAAAAGAAGAAGGGGTCAGGGAGAAGACACTTAAACCTTAGAAGAGATGCAGGAGGATTCCTCTCTTTGCTCCAAAGGAGAACACCTCCTTTTTCCAAGGGGCAGCCTCTTGCCCATCAGTGGTGAATCTGAGGGGCTGGTCAAAGTATGGACCCTGACCTAGTTCTGGTCCAAGATGGCAATGTTGGAAGACCTCACCTCCTCCACAGACACACCAAATCGATACCTATTTATAAAGCAGTTCTTCCTGAAGAAGAACTGAAGGCTGACTAAACAGCTTCCGTATAATAAAAGATAGACCACATAGAGAATGACAAGAGAGACAAAGATAGGGTAAATTAAAACAACAACAACAACAACAAAAAACACCTCTAACACTGTGAACTACAGTGGGAAGGAATAGTATGAGGGACTATAAGCAGATTCATCTGCTCTGGGGCAGAGAGAAAGCCAGGGTTTAAAAGAACAACTGGCATATAAAGACCCAGCCTTAGAACTCCACCAAACAGGGACACAGCTGCTGGAACTCTCTCCAATTTGAAGTGGCTGGTGAGCACCACAGTTTATGAACACCCCCCCATGCTGAGAGCACAGATGGGAGTAGGGTCCAGATGTCATTGCTGGCCTGCCAACTTAGTGAGACCTAGGGCCCCGGTGTAACTCACACTGGATGCCTCGGGGCACAGAAAGAAAGCCAGGGTTTAAAAGAACAACTAGAATATAAAGGAGCTAGCTCTAGAACATTGCCAAATGGCAGGAGAGCTGTTGAAACTGTCTGCAATGGAAGGGCTAATGAGTGCCAAGGTTTATATTTTCCATCCATCTTGTTAGCATGAATGAGAGAAAATGAGCCCCAGGCCCTTAGCCCACACCATCCCCAGTGATCCATCAAGGCATCCCCAGCATGGGGCACACAGGGACACCTCTAGTCAGCACTCAATATATCTCCAGCCATCATGCCAAAGTAATGCAGGTGCAAAGCACCCTGGAACATTCCAGGCACACAGCACTTCTATCCCAGATGATGAGCTAGGGAACTCTCAGCACTCTGAGATCCAGTTCATGCCTGCTTCAGCAACAGCTGCCCACCCCCCAGGGTGTCCCCCTGCGCAGGGCAACCCAGGAACACCCAGCCTGTATCTGCCTTGGTTCTAGCTACCCTACTGGGATATAACAGTTATAAATATCTCAGTACCCAATATCTCTGCTCCTATGAGCACCTAAATACATAAAGCAAATATTAACAAACATAAAGGGAGAAATTGACAGTAATACAATAATAGTAGGGCACTTTAACACCCCACTTACATCAATGGATAGATAACCCAGCAGAAAACCAATAAAGAAATATCTTTGAATAACATTTTAACCAGATTGACTTAGATATGTACCAAACATTCCATCCAAAACAACAGAATGCACATTTTTTCCAGTACACATGGAACATCCTCCAGGATATATCACACATATTATACCACAAAGCTAGTCTTAATAATTTTAAGAAGATGAAAGTCATATCACACATCCTTTCTGACCACAACAGCATGAAACAAGAAATCAAACACAAGGAAAAACCTGGGGAAAGGATAAAAATGTGGAGACTAAACAGTATACCACTAGACAGTCAGTACGTCGATGAAGAAATCAGAGGAATTAAAAAAAATTTTCATTTGTCATTTGGGGACAAATGAAAATGAAGCCACAATGTTCCAGAATCTTTGGGACACAGAAAAAGCAGGTCTAAAATGGAAATTTATAGTGATACAAAAAACAAGAAAAATCTCAAATGAACCATCTAACTTTACACCTAAAGAAGTTATGTTTTTATAACTTTTCTTTAAAAAACAAACAAACAAACAGACAAAAAAAAAACCACGAAGCCCAAGGTGAGTAGAAAGAAGGAAATAATAAAGATCAGAGCAGAAAGAAATGAAATAGAGACTAACAAAACAAAACAAAACAAAAAAACAATAGAAAAAAACCAATGGAGGGCACTTATTGGATGGAGCACTGGGTGTGGTGCATAAACAGTGAATTTTGGAACACTAAAAAAAATGAAATTAAATTAAATTAAAAAAAAAACCTGATTCTTCAAAAAAATAAACAAAATTGATAAAACTTCAACTAGACTCATCAAAAACAAAGATACAAATAAATAAAATCAGCAAGGAAAGAGAAGTAATAGGAGAGAAGATGATGGAAGAGAAGGGTCTGCTTCTCTTCTTCTGTTTCATCTGGTCCCTTGAATTCAGCTAGATAGCTATCAAATCATTCTGAATACCTGTGAACTCAACCTGAGAGCTAAGAAAATAATTGCTGTAATTCTACAGAAGGAAAGTAACCACTTTTTGCTAAGTAGGAGTTGTGGAGCAGCGAAATGGAGGGAATATATCTGAAGATAAACAACAGAGGGAGGGAATGTCTGGAATCCGGCCCGGCACTGGAAAGTGATAGAGCAGCAGAGCACAAAATTAGGACTTTTAGAAGTCTGCTTGGGTGAGGGATGTCCCTGCCTGAAAAGTGCTCAGGTGGCAAAGTGGGGGCAGAATCTTAGGTGGGGCACTGTAATCTCAGGCTCCCCAGGGTTACAGAAAGACTAGAGATGTCTCAGTGTGGTGGAGTTCCCAGGCACTGGAGCAGGGAAGCCGGCTACAAACAGCAAGCCCAGGAGTGGGCTTTCAGCTCTGTGTTGCCATGAACCACGAACTGTGGCAAAATCAGGTGACTACTATTCAAGCAGGGACCCAATAAGCAACAGAACCAGGGAGACCCTCATCCTTTTCCTGGGAGGAGGGGTGTCGGTGTGTGCTGCAAGGAGTCTCTAAAGTTGAGAGACTCAAATAGGGGTCCTGTGCCTCAGATAAAAATGCTTTGTCACAGCCTGGGTAAACACAGAATAAGGACAGAAACTAGAGAGACAGAAGTGATTGACTGCTTTTTCTTAACAGTGCATGGAAGATGGGGGCCACAATCTTTCATCTCCAGGGTTGGAGCTTGGGATGCCGCCATTTTTATTTGCATCCTCTAAAGCAGGGTAGAAAGCCTTCAGGGGAAAAAAGCCACATAGAGCAATCTGGAGTAGCTTGCACTGGGCCCAGCCACCTGGCAAGGGAAGTGCAACTCCACCCAGGCAAAGACACCTGAGAATCAGCACACCAGGCTGCTCCCCAAGAAAGCCATGTGAAACTCCAATGCTAGGGGAAAATAGTATATAGAATTTGAGGTTGGTTTTTTTTTTTTTCTCAGAATTCTTTAGTCTTTTGGGTAAAAATTTCCTTTTTTTTTTCTTTTCAACTAGTTTCTTATTTTATTTAATTTTTAAAGACTTTTTAACTTTCATTTTACATTTATATTTTATAGATATAGTCTTCATTTTTGGTTTCCTTTCACTGTATTCAATTTATATATATATATGAGTTTTTTTTACTTTAAAATTTTGGGATCTAGTGTCTTCTAATAAACAAACCAAAATACACCCAGGACCTGGTATATTCCCCTGTCATGTCCACCTGCTTCATTATATTTTCTCTTTTTTCCCTTTTTTTTTTTTTCCTGATCTCTTCTGATTTGCCTAGTGTATATTTCACTGGCATTGCGGTTGATATTTTTGTATTTTATTCTCTCATTCATCTAGTCTTATCTGGACAAAATGACAAGATGGAAAAATCCCCAGAAAAAAGAATAAGAGGCACTACTAACTGACAAAGACTTAATAACTATGCATATTAGTAAAATGTCAGAGGTGGAATTCAGAACAATGATTATAAAGATACTAGCAGGGCTTAAAAAAAAAAAAAAGGCATAGAAGACACTAGAGAGGGCACCTGGGTGAATCAGTTGGTGAAGCAACTGCCTTCAGCTCAGGTCATGATCTCGGAGTCTTGGGATTGAGTCCAACTTTGGGCTCCCTGACTAATGGGGATTCTGCTTCTCTCTCTAACCCTCTCCCCTCTCATACTTTCCCTCATTCTCTAACTCTCAAATAAATAAATAAAATATTTTAAAAAAGAGAAAAAGATTCTAGAGAAACCCTTTTTGGAAAATAAAAGAACTAAAATCTAATCAGGTCAAAATCAAAAAGGCTATTAATGAAATGCAATAAAAAATGGAGGCTCTTACTGCTAGGATAAATGAGGAAGAAGAGACATTATTAATTTAGAATATGAAATAATGAAGAATAAAGAAACTGAGAAAAAGAGAGATAAATGGCTATTGTATCCCAAAGGGAAGATTCAGAAGGTCAGAAATAACATAGTGTGAAACGATATTAGAATAACTGGGGTCCCCCAATATAAAGAAAGAGGGCAGCAGAAGATATATTGGAGCAAATTATAGCTGAGAACTTTCCTAATCTGGGAAGGAAACAAGCATTTAGGGCTAGGAGGCACAGAGAACACCCCTCAAAATCAATAGAAATAAATCAACACCCCAAAAAAATAATAGTGAAACTTGCAAATCTCAGAGACAAAGAGAAAATCCTGAAAGCAGCTCAGCAAAAGAGGTCCTTAACCTATAGAGGTAGAAACATAAGGCTGGCAGCAGACCTATCCACAGAGATCTGGCAGGCCAGAAAGAACTGGCATGACATATTCAGGGTGCTAAATGAGAAAAATATGCAGCAAAAAATACTTTATCCAGCAAGTCTGTCATTCAGATAGAAGGAGAGATAAAAAGCTTACAGGACAAACAGAAATAACAAATTTGTGATCACTAAACCAGCCCTTCAAGAAATATTAAAGGGGATCTATTAAGCAAAGAGAGAGCCCAAAAGTAATTTAGAGCAGAAAGGAACAGAGACAATATGGAGAAACAGCGACATTACAGGTAATACAATGGCACTAAGTTCATATTTTTTAATAGTTACTCTGAACATAAATGGGCTAAATGCTCCAATCAAAAGACACAGTGTATCAGATTGAATAAAAAAAGCAAGACCCTTCAATATGTTGTCTATAAGAGACCCATTTTAGACACAAAGAATAGACATCAAAAGAAAGCTGGGGTAGCAGTTTTCATATCAGGCAAATTAGATTTTAAACCAAAGACTGCATTAAGAATGAGGAAGGACGCCATATCATAATTTAAGTGTCTATCCAATGGACTTCACAGATATATTCAGAACATTCCATCTCAAAGCAACAGAATACACATTCTTTTCTAGTGCACATGGAACATTTCCCAGAATAGATCACTACTTGGACACAAACCAAGCCTCCACAGTACCAAAAGATTGGGATTATTACCTGCATATTTTCAGACCACAGTGCTTTGAAACTTAAACTCAAAGAAAGTTTGGAAGGAACCCAAATACTAGGAGGTTAAAGAACATCCTTCTAAAGAATGAATAAGTCAGTTAGGAAATTAAAGAAGAATTTTTTAAAAATCATGGAAACAAATGAAAATGAAAACACAAGAGTTCAAAATTGTTGGGATGCAGCAAAGGCAGTCCCAAGAGGGAAGTACATAACAATACAAGCTTTTCTCAAGAAACAATAAAAGTCTCAAGTATATAAACTAACCTTACACCTACAGGAGCTGGAGAAAGAACAGCAAATAAAGCCTAAGCCAAGCAGGATATAAGAATTAATAAAAATTAGAGCAGAAATCGTGCTCGCTTCGGCAGCACATATACTAAAAATTAGAGCAGAAATCAATGATATAGAAACTAAAGAACAGTAGAACAGATCAATTAAACTAAGAGTTCGGTCTTTGAAAGAATTAATGAGATTGATAAATACCTACACAGCCTTATCAAAAACAAAAAAGAAAGGACCCAATTTAATAAAATTATGAATGAAATAGGAGAGATCACAACCAAAACCAAGGAAATACTCTGGAGGAGTCAAAATCGCGGAGAAGTAGCAGGCTGAGACTACTTCAGGTAGCGGGAAATCAGCTAGATAGCTTATCTAAAGATTGCAAACACCTACAAATCCAACGGGAGATCGAAGAGAAGAAGAACAGCAATTCTAGAAACAGAAAATCAACCACTTTCTGAAAGGTAGGACTGGCGGAGAAGTGAATCCAAAGCGACGGGAAGATAGACCGCGGGGGGGAGAGGCCGGCTCCCGGCAAGCCGCAGAGCAACGGAGCACAAAATCAGGACTTTTAAAAGTCTGTTCTGCTGAGGGACATCACTCCAGAGGCTTAACCGGGGTGAAGCCCACGCGGGGTCAGCGTGGCCTCAGGTCCCGCAGGGTCCCAGAAGGATCGGGGGTATCTGAGTGTCGCAGAGCTTACAGGTATTAGAACGGGGAAGCTGGCTACAGAGACAGAGCCGAGGAGTGAGCTCTAAACTCGGGGTTACCCTGAACCGGTCGCAGGCTGAGTCAGGTTGGAGTGCGGCCGGAGGTAAGGTGACGGGAGTAATTTGGTGCTGTTCTCTGAGGGCGCACGGAGGAGTGGGGCCCCGGGCTCTGGGCTTCTCCGGGCCGGAGACTGGGAGGCCGCCATCTTCATTCCCATCCTCCAGAACTCTAGGAAAGCACTCAGGGAACAAAAGCTCCCAAAAGCAAACCAGAGCGGATAATTCAGCCTGGCCCCTGGTAAGGGTGGTGCAACTCTGCCTGGGGCAAAGACACTTGAGAATCACTATAACAGGCTCCTCCCCCAGAAGATCAACAAGAAACCTAGCCAGGACCAAGTTCATCTACCAAGGAGTGCAGATTCAATACCAAGGAGAACAGCGGAATTCCAGAGGAGGAGAAAGCAAAGCACGGAACTCATGGCTTTCACCCCATGATTCTTTAGCCTTGCAGTTAATTTAATTTTTTTTCTTTTTCAATTTTTTTTCTCTTCTTCTGCTAAATTATTTAACTTTTACCTTTTCTTTTTTAACGTTTTTTAACTAGTTTATCTAATATACATATATATATTTTTTTCCTTTTTATATTTTTTCGTTATTGGTTTTCTTTCTTTAATTGTTTCTTTTTTTTTTTTTTTCTTTCTGAACATTTTTATCCCCTTTCTCCCCCCTCACGATTTGGGATCTCTTCTGATTTGGCTAAAACATATTTACCTGGGGTTGTTGCCACCCTTTTAGTATTTTACTTGCTCCTTCATATACTCTTATCTGGACAAAATGACAAGGCGGGAAAATTCACCACAAAAAAAGAACAAGAGGCAGTACCAAAGCATAGGGACCTAATCGATACAGACATTGGTAATATGTCAGATCTAGAGTTCAGAATGACAATTCTCAAGGTTCTAGCCGGGCTCGAAAAAGGCATGGAAGATATTAGAGAAACCCTCTCGGCAGATATAAAAGCCCTTTCTGGAGAAATAAAAGAACTAAAATCTAACCAAATTGAAATCAAAAAAGCTATTAATGAGGTGCAATCAAAAATGGAGGCTCTTACTGATAGGATAAATGAGGCAGAAGAAAGAATTAGCGATATAGAAGATCAAATGACAGAGAATAAAGAAGCTGAGCAAAAGAGGGACAAACAGCTACTGGACCACGAGGGCAGAATTTGAGAGATAAGTGACACCATAAGACAAAACAACATTAGAATAATTGGGATTCCAGAAGAAGAAGAAAAAGAGAGGGGAGCAGAAGGTATATTGGAGAGAATTATTGGAGAGAATTTCCCCAACATGGCAAAGGGAACAAGCATCAAAATCTAGGAGGTTCAGAGAACCCCCCTCAAAATCAATAAGAATAAGTCCACACCCCATCACCTAATAGTAACATTTACAATTCTTAGTGACAAAGAGAAAATCCTGAAAGCAGCCCGGGAAAAGAAGTCTGTAACATACAATGGTAAAAATATTAGATTGGCAGCAGACTTATCCACAGAGACCTGGCAGGCCAGAAAGAGCTGGCATGATATTCAGAGCACTAAATGAGAAAAACATGCAGCCAAGAATACTATATCCAGCTAGGCTATCATTAAAAATAGAAGGAGAGATAAGAAGCTTCCAGGACAAACAAAAACTGAAAGAATTTGCAAACACCAAACCAGCTCTACAGGAAATATTGAAAGGGGTCCTCTAAGCAAAGAGAGACCCTAAAAGTAGTAGATCAGAAAGGAACAGAGACAATATACAATAACAGTCACTTTACAGGCAATACAATGGCACTAAATTCATATCTCTCAATAGTTACCCTGAATGTTAATGGGCTAAATGACCCAATCAAAAGACACAGGGTATCAGAATGGATAAAAAAACAAAACCCATCTATATGTTGCCTACAAGAAACTCATTTTAAACCCGATGACACCTCCAGATTTAAAGTGAGGGGGTGGAAAAGAATTTACCATGCTAATGGACATCAGAAGAAAGCAGGAGTGGCAATCCTTCTATCAGATCAATTAGATTTTAAGCCAAAGACTATAATAAGAGATGAGGAAGGACACTATATCATACTCAAAGGATCTGTCCAACAAGAAGATCTAACAATTGTAAATATCTATGCCCCTAACGTGGGAGAAGCCAACTATATAAACCAATTAATTACAAAATTAAAGAAACACATCAACAATAATACAATAACAGTAGGGGACTTTAACACTCCCCTCACTGAAAGGGACAGATCATCCAAGCAAAAGATCAACGAGGAAATAAAGGCCTTAAATGACACACTGGACCACATGGACATCACAGATATATTCAGAACATTTCATCCCAAAGCAACAGAATACACATTCTTCTCTAGTGCACATGGAACATTCTCCAGAATAGATCACATCCTCTGTCCTAAATCAGGTCTCAACCGGTATCAAAAGATCGGGATCATTCCCTGCATATTTTCAGACCACAATGCTCTGAAGCTAGAACTCAATCACAAGAGGAAATTTGGAAAGAACCCAAATACATGGAGACTAAACAGCATCCTTCTAAAGAATGAATGGGTCAACCAGGAAATTAAAGAAGAATTAAATAAATTCATGGAAACAAATGATAATGAAAACACAATGGTTCAAAATCTGTGGGACACAACAAAGGCAGTCCTGAGAGGAAAATATATAGCGGTACAAGCCTTTCTCAAGAAACAAGAAAGGTCTCAGGTACACAACCTAACCCTACACCTAAAGGAGCTGGAGAAAGAACAAGAAAGAAACCCTATACCCAGCAGGAGAAGAGAAATCATAAAGATCAGAGCAGAAATCAATGAAATAGAAACAAACAAACAAAAAAAAAAAAACAATAGAACAAATCAACGAAACTAGGAGCTGGTTCTTTGAAAGAATTAATAAGATTGATAAACCCCTGGCCAGACTTATCAAAAAAGAAAAGAGAAAGGACCCAAATCAATAAAATCATGAATGAAAGAGGAGAGATCACAACTAACACCAAAGAAATACAGACAATTATAAGAACATACTATGAGCAACTCTACGCCAACAAATTTGACAATCTGGAAGAAATGGATGCATTCCAAGAGACATATAAACTACCACAACTGAACTAGGAAGAAATAGAAAGCCTGAACAGACCCATAACCAGTAAGGAGATTGAAACAGTCATCAAAAATCTCCAAACAAACAAAAGCCCAGGGCCAGAAGGCTTCCCGGGGTAATTCTACCAAACATTTAAAGAAGAACTAATTCCTATTCTCCTGAAACTGTTCCAAAAAATAGAAATGGAAGGAAAGCTTTCCAAACTCATTATATGAGGCCAGCATCACCTTGATCCCAAAACCAGACAAGGATCCCATCAAAAAAGAGAACTACAGACCAATATCTTTGATGAACACAGATGCAAAAATTCTCACCAAAATACTAGCCAATAGGATTCAACAGTACATTAAAAGGATTATTCACCATGACCAAGTGGGATTTATTTCAGGGCTGCAAGGTTGGTTCAACATCCGCAAATCAATCAATGTGATACAACACATTAATAAAAGAAAGAACAAGAACCATATGATACTCTCCATAGATGCTGAAAAAACATTTGACAAAATACAGCATCCCTTCCTGATCAAAACTCTTCAAAGTGTAGGGATAGAGGGCACATACCTCAATATTATCAAAGCCATCTATGAAAAACCCACCGCAAATATCATTCTCAATGAAGAAAAACTGAAAGCTTTTCCGCTAAGGTCAGGAACACGGCAGGGATGTCCGTTATCACCACTGCTATTAAACATAGTACTAGAAGTCCTATCCTCAGCAATCAGACAACAAAAGGAAATTAAAGGCATCCAATTTGGCAAAGAAGAAGTCAAACTATCACTCTTCGCAGATGATATGATACTATATGTGGAAAACCCAAAAGACTCCACTCCAAAACTGCTAGAACTTGTACAGGAATTCAGTGAAGTGTCAGGATATAAAATCAATGCACAAAAATCAGTTGCATTTCTCTACACCAACAACAAGATAGAAGAAAGAGAAATTAAGGAGTCAATCCCATTTACAATTTCACCCAAAACTATAAGATACCTAGGAATAAACCTAACCAAAGAGACTAAGAATCTATACACAGAAAACTATAAATTACTCATGAAAGAAATTGAGGAAGACACAAAGAAATGGAAAAATGTTCCATGTTCCTGGATTGGAAGAATAAATATTGTGAAAATGTCTATGCTACCTAAAGCAATCTACATATTTAATGCAATTCCTATCAAAGTACCATCCACTTTTTTTCAAAGAAATGGAACAAATAATCCTAAAATTTATATGGAACCAGAAAAGACCTCGAATAGCCAAAGGAATATTGAAAAGAAAGCAAAAGTTGGTGGCATCACAATCCCGGACTTCAAGCTCTATTACAAAGATATCATCATCAAGACAGCATGGTACTGACACAAAAACAGACACATAGATCAATAGAACAGAATAGAGAGCCCAGAAATAGACCCTCAACTCTATGGTCAACTAACCTTCAACAAAGCAGGAAAGAATGTTCAGTGGGAAAAAGGCAGCCTCTTCAATAAATGGTGTTGGGAAAATTGGACAGCCACATGCCGAAAAATGAAATTGGACCATTTCCTTATACCACACATGAAAATAGACTCAAAATGGATGAAGGACCTCAATGTGAGAAAGGAATCCATCAAAATCCTTGAGGTGAACACAGGCAGCAAGCTCTTCGACCTCAGGCGCAGCAACATCTTCCTAGGAACATCACCAAAGGCAAGGGAAGCAAGGGCAAAAATGAACTATTGGGATTTTATCAAGATCAAAAGCTTTTGCACAGCAAAGGAAACAGTTAACAAAACCAAAAGACAACTGACAGAATGGGAGAAGATATTTGCAAACGACATATCAGATAAAGGGCTAGTGTCCAAAATCTATAAAGAACTTAGCAAACTCAACACCCAAAGAACAAATAATCCAATCAAGAAATGGGCAGAAGACATGAACAGACATTTCTGCAAAGAAGACATCCAGATGGCCAACAGACACATGAAAAAGTGCTCCACATCACTGGGCATCAGGGAAATACAAATCAAAACCACAATGAGATACCACCTCACACCAGTCAGAATGGCTAAAATTAACAAGTCAGGAAATGACAGATGCTGGCGAGGATGCAGAGAAAGGGGAACCCTCCTACACTGTTGGTGGGAATGCAAGCTGGTGCAACCACTCTGGAAAACAGCATGGAGGTTCCTCAAAATGTTGAAAATAGAACTACCCTATGACCCAGCAATTGCACTGCTGGGTATTTACCCTAAAGATACAAACGTAGTGATCCTAAGGGGCACGTGCACCCGAATGTTTATAGCAGCAATGTCTACAATAGCCAAACTATGGAAAGAACCTAGATGTCCATCAACAGACGAATGGATAAAGAAGAAGTGGTATATATACACAATGGAATACTATGCAGCCATCAAAAGAAATGAAATCTTGCCATTTGCGATGTCGTGGATGGAACTAGAGGGTATCATGCTTAGCGAAATAAGCCAATCGGAGAAAAACAACTATCATATGATCTCCCTGATATGAGGGAGAGGAGATGCAACATGGGGGGTTAAGGGGGTAGGAGAAGAGTAAATGAAACAAGATGGGATTGGGAGGGAGAAAAACCATAAGTGACTCTTAATCTCACAAAACAAACTGAGGGTTGCTGGGGGGAGGGGTTTGGGAGAGGGGGGGTGGGGTTATGGACACTGGGGAGGGTATGTGCTATGGTGAGTGCTGTGAAGTGTGTAAACCTGGCGATTCACAGACCTGTACCCCTGGGGATAAAAATATATGTTTATAAAAAATAAAATTAAAAAAAAAACCAAGGAAATACAAAAAATTATGAAAACATATTATGAGCAACTGTATGCTAACAAATTAGGCAATCTGGAAGAAATGGATGCATTCCTAGAAACATATAAACTACCAAAATTGAAACAGGAAGAAACAGGCAACCTGAACAGACCCATAACCAGCAAGGAAATTGAAGCACTCATCAAAAATCTCCCAAAAACCATGAGTCCAGGGCCAGTAAGCTTCCCAGGGGAATTCCACCAAACATTTCAGGAAGAATGAAAAGCTACTCTTCTGAAGCTGTCTCAAAAAAACAGAAATGGAAGGAAAACTTCCAAAATCATTCTGTGAGGTCAGCATTACCTTGAACCCCAAACCAGACAAAGACCCCACCAAAAAGAATTACAGACCAATATGCCTGATGAACACAGATACAAAAATTTTCACCAAGATACTAGTCAATAGGTTCAAACAGTACATTAAAAGGATTATTCACCAAGACCAAGTGGGATTTATTCCTGGGCTGCAAGGTTGGTTCCACATCCACGAATCAATCAACATGATATAGAAGATTAATAGAAGAAAGGATAAGAATCATATGATCCTCTCAACTGATGCAGAAAAAGCATTGACAAAATACAGCATTGTTTCTTGATTAAAACTCTCCCCAGTGTAAGGATAGAGGGAACATACAACAATATCATAAAAGCCATCTACAAAAAGCCCACAGTGAATATCATTCTCAGTGGGGAAAAACTGAGAGCTTTTCCCCTAAGGTCAGGAACATGACTGGGGTGTCCACTCTCACCACTACTGTAAAAGATAGTACTAGAAAGTCCCAACCTCAGCAATAAGACAATAAAAAGAAATAAAAAGCATTCAAATTGGCAAGGAAGTCAAACTTGCACTCTTCACAGATGACATAAACCCTAAAGACTCCACCCTAAGATTGCAAGAATTCATACAGAAATTCAATAATGTGGCAGGATACAAAAATCAATGCACAGAAATCAGTTACAGTTTTATACACTAACAATGAGATAGAAGAAAGATAACTTAAGGAATTGATCCCACTTACAATTACACCAAAACCATAAGATACCTAGGAATAAACCTAACTGAAGAGGTAAAGGATCTGTACTCTAAAAACTATAGAACACTTATGAAAGAAATTGAGGAATGCAGAGATGGAAAAAGATTCCATGCTCATGGATTGGAAAAGGAAATGTTTTTAAAATATGTTACTCAGAGCAATCTACACATTCAATGGAATCCTTATCAAAATACCATTGATATTTTTCACAGAGCTGGAACAAATAATCCTAAAATTTGTATGGAACCAGAAAAGACCTCAAATAGACAAAGAAATGTTGAAAAAGAAAACCAAAGCTGGTGGCATCACAAGTCCAGACTTCAAGCTCCATTATAAAGCTGTAATCCTCAAGACAGTATGGTACTGGCACAAATACAGACACATAGAGCAATGGAACTGAATAGACAACCCAGAAATGGACCCTCAACTCTATGGTCAGCTATTCTTCAAAAAGCAGGAAAGAATATCTAATGGAAAAAGGACAGTCTTTTCAATAAACAGTGTTGGGAAAATTGGACAATCACATGTGGAAGAATGAAATTGTATTATTTTCTTATAGCATACACAAAAATAAACTGAAAATGGATAAAAGACCCTAAATGTTAGACAGGAATCCATGAAAATCCCAGAGGAGAACACAGGCAGCAACCTCCTCAACCACAGCAGCAGCAGCAATATATTGCTAGACATGTCTCCCAAGGCAAGGGAAACAAAAGCCAAAATGAACTATTGGGACTTCATTGAGACAAAGAGGTTTGGGCAGCAAACAGTCAACAAAACTAAAAGACAACCCACAGAATAGGAGAAGATATTTGCAAAAGACCTATCAGATAAAGGGCTAGTATATAAGATCTATAAAGAACTTATCTAAATCAACACTCAAACAACTAATCCAGTCAAGTAATGGGCAGAAAACATGAACAGACATTTCTCAAAAGAAGACCTGCAAATGGCCAACAGACACATGAAAAAATGTTCCACATCA
Organism: Lontra canadensis; assembly: GCF_010015895.1. Taxonomy (NCBI): domain Eukaryota; kingdom Metazoa; phylum Chordata; class Mammalia; order Carnivora; family Mustelidae; genus Lontra; species Lontra canadensis. The sequence continues at coordinate 178,444 of NW_022631017.1, read as the reverse complement.
CTTGGCATCAGGGAAATACAAATCAAAACCACAATCAGATACCACCTTACACAAGTCAGAATGGCTAAAATTAACTAGACAGGAAACAACAAATGTTGGTGTGATTGGAAGCTGGTGCAGCCACTCTGGGAAACAGTATGGAGTTTCCTCAGGAAGTTGAAACTAGAGCTATCCTATGACTCAGTAACTGCACTGCTAGGTACTTCCCAAAGATACAAATGTAGTGATCTGAAAGGGCACCTACACCCCAATGTTTATAGCAGCAATGTCCACAGTAGCCAAACTGTGAAAGGAGCCCAGATGTCCATGGACAGATGAATAAGGAAGAAGTGGAATATATATATATATATATACACACACACACATATATATGTATATATACACACACCATACACACACACACACACACAGAGAGAGAGAGAGAGAGAGAGAGAGAGGAATAATACTCAGCCATCAAAAAGGATGAAGTCTTACCATTTGCATCGATATGGCTGGAACTGGAGGGTATAATGTTGAGTGAAATAAGTCAATCAGAGAAAGACAGTTATCATATGGTTTCACTCATATGTAGAATATATGAAAGAGTGCAGAGGAACATAAGGAAAGGAGGGAAAACTGAGAAAAAATCAGAGAAGGAGACAAACCATGAGAGACTCTTAACTCCCAAGAAACAAAGTTTAGGACCATATGAATTAGCAGGTAAATTGTACCAAATATTTAAAGAGGAGTGAATACCTATTCTTCTGATAATATTCAAGATAATAAAAGAGGAAAAAGGAAAGCCTCTAAATACATTCTTTGAGGCCAGATTTACCTTGATACCAAAATGAGACAAAGACACAATAACATCAAAAACCACAGGCTAATATGCCCGTTAAACATAGATGCAAAAATCCTTAACAAAATATTCACAAATCACATTGAAAAATACATTAAAAAGTTCATTCACCATAATCAGGTGGGATTTATTCTGGGATGCAAGAATGGTTCAGTATTTCCAAACCAATCAGTGTGATACTCCACATCAACAAAACAAAGGATGAAAATCATTACAACCATTTCAGATGCAGAGAAAGCATTTGACAAAATTCAACATTCATTCATGATTAAAACTCTCAATAGAATGGGTTTAAAGGGAACATATGTTAACATAGTAAAGGCCATATATGAAAAGCCCACAGCTAATATCATACACAATGGTGAAAAACTGACAGCTTTTCCCCTAGGATCAGGAAAAAGACAAGGATGTCCTCTCTTGCACTTTTATTTAACATAGTACATAGTATTTAACATAGAAGTCCAAGCTACAAAAAGCAGACCAGAAAAAGAAATAAAAGGCATCCAAATTAATAAGAAAATAGTTACACACTATTTACAGGTTTGATACCATACATAGAAAACCCTAAAGACGCCACCAAAAAACTACTAGAACTGATAAATAAATTCAGTAAAACACTGCATGATACAAAATTAATACCCAGAGGGGTACTTGGGTGGCTTTGTTGGCTAAGTGACTACCTTCAGTTCAAGTCATGATCCTGGGGTCCTGGGATTGAGCCCTGCATGGGGCTCCCTGCTCAACAAGGGGTCTGCTTCTTCCTCTGTCTCTGCCCCTACCCCCAAACTTGTGCTCTCTCTCTCCCCTGAATAAATAAATAAATAAATAAATAAATAAATAAATAAATAAATAATTGTTCAAGACTTAATACACAGGGGCGCCTGGGTGGCTCAGTGGGTTAAGCCTCTGCCTTCGGCTCGGGTCATGATCCCAGGGTTCTGGGATCGAGCCCCGCATCGGGCTCTCTGTTCCGCAGGGAGCCTGCCTCCACCTCTCTCTCTGCCTGCCTCTCTGCCTACTTGTGATCTCTGTTTGTCAAATAAATAAATAAAATCTTAAAAAAAAAAAAAAAAAG
>NW_022631017.1:0-176431 GCF_010015895.1 Lontra canadensis | reverse complement strand
CTCTCTGCCTACTTGTGATCTCTGTTTTTCAAAAAAAAAAAAAAAATCTTAAAAAAAAAAAAAAAAAGCTTCCATCCAGGAGGTCACCTAGAGTCACCTAGACAAAACAAAAGACGCTTTAGTGCTCTTATCACTTTGAAAATGACAAGGGTTTTAGGACCTCTATGCTAGGAACTAGAGGCAGAGACAACATATGTATCTTTTTTCACAATAATTTTTTTCAATCCCAAATTAAATAAGCATTGGAATGTTTCATGGTGTCATTTATTTCTCTAATTTTGTTTTAATGGATTTTAAGCTGTTTGTTCCAACCAATCTGTAACAAAATTGAATCAGTAATAAGAAAAACTCCCAAGAAACAAAGTTTAGGATCATATGAATTAGCAGGTAAATTGTACCAAATATTTAAAGAGGAGTTAGTACCTATTCTTCTGATACTATTCAAGATAATAAAAGAGGAAGAAGGAAAGCCTCTAAGTACATCCTATGAGGCCAGGTTTACCCTGATATCAAAATGAGACAAAGACACAATAACATCAAAAACCACAGGCCAATATGCCCGCTGAACATAGATGCAAAAATCCTCAACATAATATTCGTAAATCACATTCCCCCTCCTGTTCCTTCTTTTCTATCAGTCTGTCTTCTAGATCACAAATTTGTTGTTCTGCCTTGCTTACCCTAGCTGTCAGAGTATTTAGATTAGATTGGATCTCACTGATAGCCTTTTTAAATTCTGCCAGATCAGGTCTCATTTCTGCCCTTAGAGAATCGATGTTGCCTTTAATGGTTTCTCCACCCTAGCTATTGTCTTCATAACCGTTACCCTGAAGCCTATGTCCGACATCTTGCTTATGCCTATGTCCGACATCTTGCTTATATCCATATCCATTTGTTCTATGGCAGAGGTCAAGAGTCTCTGAATTTTCCCTGTTTTGAGAGTTCCTCCTCTTAGTAATTCTGTTGAGGGGTGGTTGAGGGAATGTAGAGAGTCCAAGTTATTGACCACAACCCAAAAAAGATGCACCTGTTTTATAGGGACCTTAGGGTTGTTGGCCTCTTGTTCTTCCAGCCTGTCTTCTGGGGGAGGGTCCTGCTACGCTGTTGGGCAGAGTTGCCCTGACCCCTGTTGGGGATATGGGCCCAGTGAAAACCATTTGGGGGGGCTTTTATCCTCTGGTGGCTTTCCTCATCTCTTCAGAGAGAGCAGAAGTGACTGTACCCAAACCTCCATCTCAGAAGAGAGAGATCTCAGTGTGTTGTTCAGTGAGCTCTCCAGGACATACTGACTTCATTTTTGTCTGTACAAAAACCACAGCATCCTGGGTTGTGTGCCCCACAGCAATACTCCCAGCCCTCACTTCCAGGTCTAGGCATGTCTCTGCCCTTTGTGCTTCTAAAGCCACCAGCTACCCCCGGTTTGCACAGGCACCCCCACAACTCCAGGTTTCAAAGTGCAAAATGAACTATGGAACAACTGAGCCACCCAGGTGCCCCCTATGTAACAACTGAAACAATTTGAACACTGAATGGATATTTAGTAATACTAAGTAATTATTGATATTAAGTTTTGGGTAGAATAATCATGTTGTGATTAGTTTAAAAAGCAGATTATTTCTTAGGGACATAGACTAAATGAAATTACACAATGTTTAGGATTTGCCTAAAATAATGCAGAGGAAAGGAAGAATTGGTTTAAGAACAAATGAAACAATATCAGAAAACAGATACTGTTTAAGCTGAATGATGATTATATGAGTATCCAATATTTTATGTATTTTTGTATATAATTGAAATTTTCCATATTATCTTTTTAATAAACCTTTTTTTGGTCTTCCCTTACATCTCCAGCAAATAGCTTCTATCCCACATTTCCATCATAACAAATGATTGAATAAGTTATCCAGACTAAGACTACCATTCCCCTACCTTTGGTCTCCCTTCAATCTTTCACCAACTAGCTTTCACTCTTACTACCACATTTGAACTGTACTTTCTAATCTTAGCAAAGACCTCATATAATTAAATTCAGTGGCTCCTTCTTAATTAGTCCTTATTACGTTTAACTTTTATTCTCATCCATTCCTTTTATTCATTCCCTTCTTTGTAGCATTTTCTACCGTTGGTTCTGTGACATTCTATTCTCCTGGCTTTTCTTCTATGACTCAGGCTGTCTTACCATAACTATCTGTTGAATCCCGGCCCAGATGAGGCCCTTTCTCTGCACTCTGTATCAACAATGCAGAATTTTTAAAACACAGACTTTCACCACTTACCATCAGTCTTTGAAATCAGAATATCACTTCCAGGAATTAAATACACTGTCCTAACTGTGATTAAAATGTTTTTCTAATCCTCCTCATTTGTCCCTCTTTTCCAAAGGGCTCCAACATATTGTTCAGGTCCTACTTGTTTTTCAAGCCTTTCCTCTTACAGGGATTCTCCCCTTCTCTAGACTAAATGAAGCCTTTATGTTCTGTACTCATAACAGAATATACTTCCTCTATTAAGAAGACTCACATGCATTGTTTGCTTATTAAATTGTCATTTTTTCTCCAAAAGACTAAATTGTCTAAGAGCAGAAATCTTCTACCTCTCATTTCTTGTTTGAGTAACTATTTGTTTGCCTGAAATGGCTTTTCTCATGTGTGTGTTTCATGCTTTTTTCCGGTATCAATGGTACGTGATTTTTACTTGCACCCAAAACTCCTGGTTTAAACCCAGTGAGAGCTTCAAAGAAAAATCACAAATTTATTTAAAAAATAAATTAGGGCAGTTTTCAAATTGCAGGCATGCTTATGTACATTAGTGGATATTAAAGTCAGTTTGGAATATGTTTAATGAAATAGAATAGAAAAGAAAATATCAAGGTGTATTGCACAAAGTAAAAGTAAGTATTTATTGTTATTTTTAAATTGAGTACATGCATGTGTGTATATGTGTGTGGTATCTGCATGGGTGTGTGTTTTGGGTTAAGATGCAAAATGTATCTTTTGGTTTTTGCAAGTTTCAAAACAGTGTGAAAGCCATCCACTTAGGATATATGCAACAGGACAATAAGGCAAGAATGATTTCTTAGCCAGCAGGATTCCCCCAGGAATTACAAATAACCTCTGTAGAAGCAGGCAATCCCTTCTGGATATGGATTTTAATAAGAGCAACAGTGTCTAAAGTAACCAAGTGGAAATAGGTGGCACCCCTGCTTAAAACTCACCAAGGGAGATTTGGCATGTAATCTCCTTCAAAGCACTTTGACTCTAAAGAGATGCATCTCTTACTTGAGGCCAGAGTAATCAGAGAGGAGATACCATTCACTAAACTTTGCCAAAATGCCAGAGAAGATTTCTATGTTGCATACATTTTCAGAACTTTTCCAGAAAGGAATTGATGTACTGCTAAGATTTTCAAGTGTGTCAAATTTATCTACCCCATTTATTACCACATCCTAGTCTCTTCCTGTAATTCAATCCTCGTTTCTTTCTTTTCCAAGCCCTACTTCTACGTAAAGACCTATTGATCCCTTAGCTTATCTCTACCCCAGTCCTGTAATCCTTTGCCACTCTGACTTTCAATTCTGACATCCTTCTTTCCCTGTTTGGATATAATGATTTTAGATTCCTCTTTCTGGGGTCCTGGTCAAACATAAAGTGACATTGAATGACAGGTGGAGAGAAAGGACAGAAAGTTAAGTGCCTTGACTATAGTGACTCTTAATTATTTTTAAAAACACAAAAGTGGGGGGCAGGGGAGGATGAAATGGCTGAAGGAGATTAAGAGGTACATACTTGCACTTATAAAAGAAATAAGTCATGGAGATGAGAAGTACCACACAGGGATATAGTTAATAATATTGTAATAACTTTGTATAGTGACAAATGATAACTACACTTATCATGGTGAGCCTTGAGTAATGAATATAAATGTTCATTCACTATGTTGTACACCTGAAACCAATGTAATATTGTATGTCAACTATACTTCAATGATAATAATTTTGAAAAAGAATGCAAAAGAATTAAAAGTGAAACTTAACTGCAAGTTACTCTTATAGTTACAAAGGTGTGACGGGGTAGGGGAAGACTGACAGAGTTGGGGGACAGATGATAGTGTGTGGTTTCATGTTTTTCTTTAGGTTGTGTTTATTAAGCCTATGTGTCTTTCTTACCTGGCCCACTGAAACAAGCATTTTATTGAAAAGTGAAAGTGCTGATTGATAAAGACACACTTTGATGTCATCTGTCCAAGAAAAAAGTTGTCCCCCAGCTAAGAAATGGGTCAAATATGTAGTACAACTTGTGACTTGAGACAATAGCTCGCAATGACCTGTTTAAAATGGCCCCTTGTTACTTCCTTGGGGCTCTGCTTCAGACCTCTACTTGACACTATTTCGACACTTTCCATTGGCCCAAGGGCCAGAAGAACATGAGTTGAATGTTCTTGTGAGAAGTTTTTTGTTTTGTTTTTGTTTTGTTAGTTAAATATAGGACGCAATTTAAACTCACCTTATTCACACATTTAATAAATACCTTACACAGAAACCAAATTGTCAATGTTTCGAGAACTTCTAATTCAGAAATCAAGGTCAGCATGCCATGTTTTATAACCAAAAGTTATAAAAACCATGATAGAGGCAAAAATTGTTTTTAGGTGAATCAACTAAAAAGAAATAGAGTAGCACTCATTCTATATATTTTCATAGTATAGATTTTCATGATATGTACTTGAAATCTATGAGTTTATTTTGCTAGAGTAAAAGTTTTATTAAAAATATATCTAGGATGAAATCACTATTTTCTTTTGCAAAAAGTCGTAATTTTCTTGGCACCACATGCTATTCATAAATAGTTCTTTATAAAGTCATTAGATGCTTTTGCTTTGGCTTCTGACCCTGAAAAATTTGCTGGTATTAAAACAAATTTACAGTTCTGTTTTATTACTGAAATGAGTTTCTACTAAAGTGCTTTTCTCCTTTCAAGATTCTGACTGTCTCAATTTCCTTTGAGTCTAGCAAACATTCTTCTCATATTATATATTGACTCCTAGCCAAAGAAATAACAAGAGATAGTAAAATCACAAAGGATGGATGCCACAAAGAATTAGTTCAGCATTTCAAGAAAGAGAAACACATCTGACACACTGTGTAATCACTGTCACTGAGGGTACTAAATAATCTTTACTTTGTATCCTTAATGACATACTTGATTTATGCTTCTAATTTTGTGTGAGCCCCATGAATAATTTCCATCGCAGAAATTATCATCTTTTAAAATTAAGCTTGTGAATGTAAACATTATTTTAATTAATATCTTATAAGGAATGTATTTATGTATATAACATGGTATTGGGCTTTCTTGTGGAAGTTTTAGTCTCTAAAACTTCCGAGCACTTCAGACATATAAGTGACAATCATAAATGCAGGTTATATGTCAATTTATGGGTTGAAAAGTATCTTATTTGCCCTTTGTGACACACAGAAGCAATATTGTTAACTCTTGTGGACATTCATTACAACAAGTTCTAACGGACGGTCTAAATTGGGGATCACAAAAGCATAGACTCAGGCAAAGCAATTTCTGCTTGGTGATTTACTCATCCGTAAATAGTGAGGATTGGGCTAGTTGACATTTGGGGTTTCTTCCAGCTCTAAAAGCTGTGATACAGAGTCAAATGTTTTTCCTCATTAGCAATCAAAAGAAATGTGGTGTGTTCACATTCTTCTTGACTAATAGTTAATGGTAAAACAGAGGTACTTGTTTTACAATTGACTGAAGAAGACACAGCAGAGAGCCTCACCAAAATAACAGTAGAATTCTCATGAAAATCAGAGAAACACTGAATATTTTTGACATTTTATACATGATAATTATTTTCTATTCCTTTATCCATATGCAGAATCTATAATGTGGAATTTGACTTGAATACATTTTGTTGCCACTTTGATGCCTGTCTACATGACTATCTATGTGATGCTCATGACTTGAATACAATGCTCAGACATTGTATGGGTTACTCTCTGCATTGCAGCAAATAATATAATTCCCAAGCAAAAATACCTTACTTTCTTATATATTGAAAGTTCTTAAAAAAAAAAAAAAGAAATTTTCTTATTAGAGTCTTTGCAACACCAGTGCAGTCAAGAATGATTATTTTTGTCTTTTCCAATATATAGAATGACTAGCTCTTTGATAAGACTGAACTTAGAAATTCCATTTAAGTTTCATCTGACATGTTGCTGAAAATGATGCCAGGATTTTTCTGTGTTAATTGGAAAAATGATATACTATATTTCAACAATATAAGATATTGTCAACTTAGGTAGATACTTAATATGTGGGTACTATTGATACAAAAACATTGTCAAACAGTGACAACTTAACACACTCCTGCTCTATTTCCATGTAGTACTGGGCACAAAATTTTGTGATTTGATAAGAAATAATAGTGTGATTTTTTGAAAACATTTTAAATGTCAAACTCAATCAATAGTACACAAAATCCAATTTTTGCACTTCAGTGGTGACAATATGAACACTAATTGACTAAATGTGTGTATGTACTGACTCTGATAACCTTGCCATTATTGCACTTAACTGATAGTAACTGTTCAATATATCCTAACTTCAGAAATGCTCAAATATCAGCATCTTAAATCAACAAATTGTGGGCTATATTTATAAAATATTCCTGCATAATACTAATTTGAATAAAACAAAACCCACAAATTCACTATCTACTTATTGTAACATAGTAAGTTTTAATATTGCATATGACCTTTCAAATCTTGGCCAGAGCAAAAATTCTACCCCGCATTCTAGGTAACTCTTTTTATATGCAATTGGGTATACCTCCTCAGAAGTTACACAACACCTCAAATTTAAAGGATCCCAAAGTTGGGGCATGTGGGTGGCTCACTTTAGCACCAAATCTTGATTTAAGCTCAGATCATGATCTCGAGGTTCTGGGATCCAACCTAGGATAGGACTCTATAGCAAAATGCCTGCTTGAGATTCTCTTTTTGTCACTCTCCCTCTGCCCTTCCTCCATGTACATTCTCTATCTCAAATAAATAAAAAAAATCTTAAAAAAAAATAGGTTCCAAGTGAACTTCCTTCCCTTCAAATCACCTCTCTTCAAGTATCTTTCAAACTGGTTAATGATATTACCATTCGCAGAGTTGCTTCTGTTAGAAACTTCAGAAACAACTGTTTATAAACTTTCATCTTTACTCTCAACATTGGAGATTCTATTTCCAAATGAATCTTTATAACTCCAGCTTTCGGCATTATACACAAAGTCATAGTATTAATTCATTTTATGTGAAGGCTTATGGGATTGCTGTATTATTCTATTTTAGGGCATATTTTCCACACTTTGATGTTTTTGAAATGCGTGCATTTAATAAAGATTTTCCCCCTTCATCCAAGAAGATGTAATTAAAATAAAAGCACATTTTACAATAAGTCTTAGGACTGAAAAACAGGATTGTGATAGTTGGATTTTATATGTCAACTTGACTGGGCCAAGAGATGCCCAGATAGAGGGTAAAACATTATTCCTGTAGTGTCTGTGAAGGTGTTTCTAGAAGAAATTAGCATTTTCATTAGTGAATGAAGTAGAGCAGGTGGCCCTCTCCAGTTAGTAGGTTTCATCCAATCCATTAAGGATGAGGGGGGAAAAAAAGATGGAAGAAAAGTGAATTTACACTCTCTTTGAGATGAGACACCCATCTTCTGCTTTCAGACACATGATAAAAGACAAAACTGAAAAAATGGTTTAACTTCAATAAGTATGTATGTGTTGAATGAAATCATAGCTAATAACATAAATACTATTAAATTTTTTTTCAGTTTGCCTCTTATCGTGGCACAATATTTTTTATCTTGTTTCATATCCTTAGACGTAATTTTATCATTTCGATTATATCACCATTCCTGCTTTTCTATTGTTTATATGGACTAGGTATCCCTTTACCCATCCCACTAATTTTAACATTTAAAACTAAAGGCCACTTTGTATTAAATTGTGTGTGTGTGTGCGTGTGTGTGTGTGCGTGCATGCGCGCTTGTGTACATTTGTTTGAACCTGAGATTGTCACTTTTCTTTTGAACCCAGCGTAACAACGCTTTGTTTTCACATTGTTTATAAAAATACTGGTACATGATTTTATTCTTCCCTTTTTTGTTATTTTCCAGTTCACTGATACTACTTTTTAATCAGAAACTAATGGCTTTAATATTTCATAAACAGGATACCTACTGTTTCCTGCACTGCAAAGCACTGTTTTCTCAACAGTGCAGAACTCTCCCCAGTCTTATTTTTTCCCCCAATAATATTAGATCTTTAGAATGTTTTATTCTACCTTCTCTTTTCCTTTGCCCCACTCCCAGCTAAGATCTCTATAACACCTTTACTTTCTTCCTTCCCACCCATATTCTCCACATACTCAGGTCTTTCTGAGGCAATTTAGTATCTAATAGAAATTTTCTCATCTAGTTAAATAGCTCTTAACTGGCATTAATATTCCGTACTCCAGGTGAGTTTATTATTATCTGCAAATTACTTATGTCACCAAAATAATTTCACAAGATTATTTACTTTTTCTTTATCTTCCCCCACTTTGCTACCTCTACTTATTTGTTTATTTACATAGTCATTTCACAGATGTTCTCTGTATGTGAAAATGTGAATTATCATAGTCTCAGATTCTTTGCACATATTTAATATCTTTCTCATAGAAAGGATGAATGATACTTTGGCTGAGTAACAGACTTCTGGGTCCTTTTGTCTCAGCAGACTTCTGATTTGTTCTGCTATTTTAGATTCTGGCATTGCAAATGACATGCCCAGCACAATCAGATATTTTTCTCTTTGCAAAAGCTTGATTTTTAAATTTTGAAATATATAAATTTTTCTTCATCTTTTGAATTTATGCCCAGATGTCCAATTCATGTATCAGGCTATAATTTTTTTTTTTTTTATCACCCAGAATGGAAATTGGGAAACTATTAAATTTTACACTCAGATTTTTTTCAGTTTAGGGAACATTTTTCCCTTCTAATTGTTTAAATTATTGTCCCTTCTTTATTCTTTTTCCTTTTCAATCTGGATCACCTATTTTACTCATATTGACTCTCCTATAGTGATCTCCCAAGTACTTTATCTTTTTATTTATGATTTCTTTCTCTTTACCTTTCAACATTCTGCTAGGAGCTATGTGTTGCACATAAACTTTTCACAAGTGGTTATCTCCTATGATTTACTAAATGTTATATTTAAAAAATCATGATTTTGAAGCCCAGACTGTCTTATTTTGTGTTATATTTGGCTCTTCTTATGTGATCTTATTTTTTTTATATTTGTGTTCATCTCCTCCTTATGACAGATTTTATTTGATTGCTCTTATATTCCAATTATTCAGTGTGGATCTCCTCATTTTGAAAAACAGATCTGTTTAGATGATTTTTTTCTCTGAGTGCCAGTTGAATTTATATCTGAGAGCGGGGATATCCTTAATAAATAAAATAATGCAATAGAAAAAGACAACATGCTCTCTAATCCTGTGTACTATTATTCTATCTGAAGCTGTCTGGTTTTAAGTGTCACACCCTCCCACACCTGAAAGGCAGGGAAGACTCATCCCACTGCTCATTTCTCACTAGCCATTTGTGCCTTGGGGACAATCGGCACTCACCTCTAGGCCATTAACAAACAACTTCTCTTCCTTCCCCCCACACATAGATCCAAAGGAGAAGAACTTCTGATGGTTAAACTTTAGACTTCGCATCTGTCTCCAATCAGGTTTTGAAAACACAAGGGAACAATCCCTGAACCTGTTCAACAGAGAAAAGGGAGCTCATCTAAACACAGAAACCAGAAGTTCTAACTCCTGGGCTCATGAGAGGCAGGTTGCTTGTCATTGAAGGTAGAAGGAAAGGATTCCTGTTCAGATTGCTAGTCCAGTTATTAATAACCAGAAAATAAAAAAACCCAAAGTCCAAGATAATATTATTCTTTAAAAAACATTGTAGGCTTCTTATGTATCAAATTGTAATCCACACCATTAGAAAAAAATCACACCCACGTTCCTTTCTGAGACCTGTTCCTCTATATCTGAGTTGGGTGTGTGGCTGCTGTGAGCAAATGTCTTACAATTCTTCAGAATCACTGTAAAGTATGCCCTAAATATAATAAGTGGCCTTATTGCTTACCTGGAGGCTCAAACTTAAATCTTTCTGAGGACCTAGCAAAGGCTATTTAGGTTTACCTTATATTTTGATCTTTGCCCTGAGGGTATTTCTCTTTGAGAACATTCGTGTTTAAAAAACTGTTCTGGCCCTTCTGTATCTCCTCTAAGGTCTGTTTAGTTTATTCACTTATTCTTTTATTTGAGAGAGGAAAAGAGCATGTTGGGGAGGAGAGGGGCAGACAGTGAGGGAGAGATAATCCCAAGCAGGCTCTGAACACAGCTTGGAGCCTGACAATGGGCTGCATCTCACCACCCTGGGACCATGAGCTGAGCTGAAAATCAAGTGTCTGATGCTTAACCAACTGCGCTACCTAGGCAACCCTAAGTTCTGTTTTGAAAACTACATATTTCATCTTTATTCCACCTGGCTCTCCTCATATTCCATTACAGAGAGTTGGCAATTTTAGCATTCTATCTAGAAACATCTTCAGCAAGAGCCAGAGATCACCAGATAATATTTTCTCTTTCCTATGGTACTGCATGCAGGAGTTTCACTGTTTTGCCAGTACATAAGTTCTCTCTGGGCTAAAATAACAGTTTTCTCACTGTCCTTCAAATTTGCACCAATCTCCTTTGCAAGGCCCTTCTAGATTTCTCTAATTAACATCTTGTGGCTCTTTCAGATTTTTCTGCTGCTGATCCCCAAACCAATGCCACATATGTTTTGTCTTATAGCAGTTTTCCACTTTATGACAGCATCCCAAATTCTGTTCCAGTTATCTATTGCTATAGAAAAATTGTTCCAAACTTAGTTACTTAAATCAGAAATTTTTTTTTTTTTTTTTTTTTTTTAAATCTCCCAAATCTGCAGCTTGGGAGAACTCAGTGAGGAGGACTTGCCTCAACTGCATGTGAAATGGCCAGGCCAGAACAATGTGGGGCTTCCTGGGAATCTCTTTCATCACGTGGTCTCAAGGCCTCTCCATGAGGCCTCTCCACAGGCTCTTTCTATCTTGCCATTTAGAGTGTTTTAACTCCCTCCATGGCTTTTCATGGCTCCAAGAACAAGGACTCTAAGGGCCCAAGCAGAATGCTATAAGTACATTTAAGAAGTACCCTTTGTGACACAGGGCCAGCACTAATTCAGTGAGAAAATGGGACTCGACAGGGGCATAAACCCCAGAGACAAAGATTATTAGAAGAGAGGGTCAACTTATAGGCTGACCAAAACCAATCAGCTTTCTGCTTGTACACCCCACCCATGTCTTTAATTTAGCAGTTATTAACATAGTATTGTACACATTCATTACTTTAATTCTTCTTTTCTGTTAACAAGCTTTAAAAAGACTAAGCCTTTTTTTTTTAAGTGCCTTTTAAGTGACTATAGTCACAGTTTACATTTATTTTTCAGGTATAATTATTTAGTGTCACTTTCAAAAGGGTCTCATTTTGATGATGAAATATTTTGTCACCTTCTCAGTATTATTATATCTCTAGCAATTCAAACAGTATCTGGGACATAGTTAGTTGTTTAAAAAAAAGTCTGTTGAAATACTCATTTTATCAATCATTAGGTCTGTAATAGAGAATGACATCTGAAATGAAAAGTAGTACATTATAATTGTCGCATTAAAGCAATAGAGTTTGTGCTTTTTTGTGAAGGAATTACTCTAATGTCCTTTTTGAGGTTACTAATTGCTCAATCTTAAAAGTCACATCAATCTGCATATCTGATGATTAGGGTCACAATTTTCTAAAATAGTGAGCTCTTCACTTACAGCATTCAGAAAGCATTGACTTTAAAGTCTCCTAAAATAAACGCACATGAAAATTTTCTATTTTTCAAACCACTTCCTCAAGTCACTTACTTTTTTTTTCCCTATTGATCTTTGTTAGAACTTCCCTGCATTTTTTTTTCTCTTTAGAGAACACAGGATTGAATGCAAGAGTCAAAAATTTCCAATAACATATTCTCAGTTGCCTTTTGATATACCCATAAAAAATGATCTTTTAAAAATAAATACTTCACAAATAGAACAGAAATGTTTTGATCTATTTTTTTATGACGTTTACATTTTCTTCTGCATTCCTTGAAGAAAAAGGTGAGGGGGTAAGCTTCAAAGGACAAAGAGAAGAACAAGGTCACCTTTAGGATCTTATACCATCTATATCTCCAGTACCAGGAGGTCCTAATTTATATTTGGCTTCCAAGTATACACAGGCATATAAATTTTAATGTATTTTCTAGTTACAATTCTTTCTATGGTGTCTTGGAAGTAGTCACTAATCAATGAGTATTTGTTAACAAATGTTAAATCATCTGCCATCATTTTACCAAGGCTCTAAAATGAAATTTATCAATTCCCATATTCTCAGTGTGCCCCAATTATCCATCAATACCAGCAATGATATTTATTTGTCATTCCCGACAGTGCTATTATGTACAAACAAAAATTCCAACAGCTGAAGTTTATAATGTAAACCATTAAATAAGGTCTACTTGATTTACTAATGTTTAACGTGGTTAGACTTCAGGGTGATTTAATAAATTAAAACCACTCTCTTGCCTAATATAATGCCTTTGTAGCAATACTTTTTAAATGTTTCATAGCACACTATCTGCCATAGTTCAATGTTAGTAAGACCTCACTGCTGACACTCTCACTTCCCTGACTATAGAAGTAATACAACAAAAGCAACAATTCAAGATTCAGATTAAAAGAATCAGTGTTTCATTTCCAGTTAGAATATAGAAAATTGCCAAATAGGATTCCTCTTATAGTATTATGCTAAGTGAAATGTGTCAGAGAAAGACAAATACCATGTGATTTCACTCATATGTGGAATTTAAGAAAAAAAATTATCATAAGGGAAAAAAGAGACAGGCAAACTAAGAAACGGACTCTTAACTATAGAGAACAAACTGATGGTTACCAGACATTAGAGGGTGGAGGGATGGGACTAAATAGGTGATGGAGATTAGGAGTGTATCTGTGATGCACACCAGGTATTGTATGGAAGTGCTGAATCACTATATTGTACACCTGAAGCTAATATTACACTCTGTGTTAACTAACTGGAATTTAAATAAAAACTTTAAAAAAAAATTTGTGTGTGTGGATTGACATGCTATATTAAAGTTGAAGAAGCCCTTAACACAAAACTTATTCTCCTCTATGAATAATTTTCTCCCATAGGAATTTTTTTTTTTTTTGAGAGGTCAAGAACATCAAGAATGTGGGAAAATGAGACTTGGACTGAAAAAGAGCGAAATATTTTTTTTTCGTCTTACAATGCTAAGGATCCAAAGCAATACCAAGAGAAAGGTCCTGATCCAATCCAAAAGACATTTAATATTAGAGGTGACCCAAAATAAGTAAGGGTGCAACCCAAGTCCAACACAGGTCAACTCTAATTTGATCAACGAGATCATCCCTTACCCTGGAATGTCTGAGGGTTAAAAATAGTACTTTCTCACAGAAAAAGTAGTATGCATTTCCATCTCTAATAATATCTTATGCACAATATTTGACATAAAACCTTAAAAAAATACAAGATTCCTGAAGCAAAAATATGTGCCTTATAGTCAGGAAATAAAGCAATCAATGGAAACAGACAAATAAATGACTCAAGTGTCCAAAGCAGCAGATAAGGACTTTAAAATCCTTTATATGTTAAAGGATTTAGAGAAAAAGACAAAATGAAGGAGGAGTTGAAGTATTTATAAAAATAAATAGAAATTCTAAAAAAGAACCAAATGGAAATTGTAGAATTGAGAAATATATATTTGAAATTAGGAATTTATTGGGTGGACTTTACAATAGAATCCCCACGGAAGAATAAAGGACCACTGAATCAGACACCTGTTTCAAAGGATCAATATTGTATATGTGTAATCAGAATTCAGAGAGAAAGAAGAAATCACTACAAGAGAAAATGACTGAATTTTCTGAAAATTTGCAAAATTCATGAAAGACATCAACCACATGTTCCAGAATCAAGCAGGGTAAGTACAAAGATAATCATAGTTCAGCACATCACAGCTAAGCTACTGAAAATAAAATAAAATTGGGAAACCTTAAAGATAACCAGCAAACAGGCATATTAAATTTATGAGAAAAAGCTTAGATGTCTATTTCTCATAAAAAATAATTGACATAAAAAAGGTAATCGATCGACAGCTCTGGAGAGTAGAAAGAAAAAAGTGCAACCTATAATTCTTAGCCACTATATATTTCACAAATAACTATAAAATAGCCACTTTCAAACAAACAAAAGCTCAGAAAATTTATTAGCAGAAGACCTGCACTATAAGAAATATTAATATACGTTTTAAGTAAATTATATGACAGCAGAATAAAGATAGTGGGGCAATACATGGAATTATATGATTTTTTTTAAGATTTTATTTACTTATTTGACAGAGAGAGATCACAAGTAGGCAGAGAGGCAGGCAGAGAGAGAAAGGGGGAAGCAGGCTCCCTGCCAAGCAGAGAGCCCGATGCGGCCTCAATCCCGGGACCCCGAGACCATGACCCCAACCGAAGGCAACACTGAAGCCACTGACCACTGAGCCACCCAGATGCCCCAGAATTATATGATTTTAAGATTTTTGCATTGTTAATGAAATGACATAATGCTAATTAAGTTAGCTTGTCATAAATTAAGTACATATATTGTAATCTGTAGTTCAAACACTATAAGAAAACACAGAAGCATAGCTAAAAAGTCAATAAAAAATTAAAAAGGAACACTGAAAGATATCTCATTAGTTTTTTAAAAGGCAGGAGAGACAAAACAAACAACATTTGGGTTAATTAAGGTTAACAAACAGCAAGAAGGTGTACTTAATATTGAAACAAAATCAGATATTGGCATCTTGATAGCTTGGTACTCAGCTAAATACTTTCATCAAATCCTTGAAAAACTGGCAATGACACTTCAGAAATATGATCTCAACTCAAGTGATTGGAACTGATTATAGGCAGTGACTAAAATAACACTGAACATATAGATAATTCATTCAGCTTCTCATTTAGAATTTATATAATCTGCAAAATGTGAATGACACACAGATGTTTTCTATTCCCTAAGATAATAGATCACATAATAATATCTAATATCTATACAATGTATATACAACCATGTAATCTCTTCACTTTAAATATGAGATATATATGTTATACATGTATACACACACATGTATGTAGTTTTGTGGAATACATTCAATGTGTCTGACAAGGACTGTTCCTGTGAGCTGGAGAAATAAAATTATTTTGATTGCTTTAGGAAGTTACAGCTCTCAGAATTTTCTAAGTTTATAGAGCTCTGTCTTTACTACATATCTTGAATATATCTACATTATTAATGGTAATTAGTTTAGGAGGTAACCAATGATCCACTAACTTTGGAACTTAATGTAAAAAATTATGAAAAAGTGATATAGTGAAGTAGATGTTTTCATTTCAGAGTAGTTATGGTCTCTGAAATGGAAGTTCTAGTGCTTATTTATCTCATGAATAGGATTATTTATTCATGGGAGGCATTATGTCTCTAATTCTAACCTGCCGTAGGCCAAGTGATAGTTGACTTTTAAACTGTTTAAACTGTTTAAAATTCACTGAATTCTTTTTTTGTCCACACTTACAAAGTTACCTATTCTTTGAAGTTAAATCAATTCTCTTTCTTCCACCTTTATCATCTCAGATTAGTAAAAGTGATTCTTCATGGAAGTGGTGTACTAAAAGAGAGCTCCATGATAATAGAATTTCTTTTTTCCTTTTCGTAAAATTTTCCACACTGGGTCTTCTAAGTAGCCTGGCCTCTTCTATGGAAATGAGAAATAAATTTGAATTGTGATGAACGACTGCTAAAAAAGGTTTTTAAAAAGCATAATTGATATGCTAAGAAAAAAGAAATGGAATCATGTAATATGCTCAATTAAAACTACAAGAGGAAGAAAAAGAGTGGAAGACAAAAACATGACAAAATAACAAGGGTAACAAATAGAAAACAGTAACAAATATGGTAGATATTAATCCAACAATATGAATAACCACATTGAATGTCAATGCAGCAAGTAAAAGACAGAAATTGTCAGAGTGCAATAGAAAACACCACAAGTTTAAATATAAAGACAGTATAGATTAAAAGTAAATGGATGGAGGAAAATAGACCATATTAACATTAATCAAAATAAAATGGGAGTAGATATATTAATTTCAGACAGAGCAGACTTTAAGGAAATTACCAGGGATAAAGGAGGTCTTCACATAATCCATGAGTAAATTCTGGAAGGTGACATAACAATTCTTAATATGCATGTGCCTAACAAAACAGCATCAAATTACATAGGCCAAAAACTAATAAAACTGAATCCCATGTGTCAGCAAGCTAAAAAAGAAAAAATCACATGATCATATCAGTAGATGCCGAAAAAACATTCGACAAGATAAAATGTTCAATCACAAGAAACCTTTAGTAAGCTAGAACTAGAGGGTAATTTTTTCAATTTGATAAAGACTATCTACAGAAAAATCTATAGCTAACATTATACTTAATGGTGAGAAATTCAAAGCTTTCCTACTAAGATCAGGTACAAGGTAAGGATGTCCCTCTTATTTCACCTTTTCAACATCAAACTAGAAGTCCTTTCTAATGCAATAATTCAAGGAAGAAAATAAAATGTAAACAGGTTGGGAAAGAAGACAAAATTATCTCTGTTCACAGATGACATAATTTTCTATGTAGAAAATCCCAAAGAATTGACAAAAGAATTCATGGAACTAATAAACATTATAGCAAGTTTGCAGGATACAAGGGTATTGCACAAAAATATGTTGCTTTTCTAAAGACCAATAACAAGAGGAATCTGAAATTAAAAACACAATTCCATTTACATTAGCACACCAAAAATGAAATACTAAATAATAAATCTTACAAAATATGTTTAAGTTCTATATGAGAAAAACTACAAAGCTCAGTGAATGATATCAAAGAACAAAATAAATGGAGTGATATCCTATGTATGTGGATGAGGAAGATTCAATATTGTCGAGATGTTAGTTCTTCCCAACTTGATCTATAGATTTGATAAAATCCCAAGTCCCAGCAAGGTATGTTATGGATATAGAAAAACTGATTCTAAAGGTGGATAAGAAGACCCAAAATACCCAATACAATATTAAAGGGGAAGAACAGTCAGAGGCCTGACATGACCTGACTTCAAGACTTAATATAAAGCTATAGTTACCAAGAGAATATGATATTAGTGAAAGAATAGATAACTAGATCAATGGAAAAAAATATAAAAGCCAGAAATAGATCATCATAAATACAATCAACTGATCTTGACAAAGGAACAAAGGTAATACATTGCAGCAAAGATCATCTTTTCAAAAAAATAGTGCTGGAACAAATGGACATCCATATTCCAAAAATGAATCTAGGCATAGACCTTACATGCCTCATAAAAATGAACTCAAAATGGATTACAGAACTAAATGTAAAATGCAAACTACAAAAATCCTAGAATACAATATAAGAGAAAATCTAGATGACCTTGGTCTTTTAAAATAAAACATCTATCCATGAAAGAAAGACTTGGTATGCTGTATTTTATTTAAATAAAAACTTCTGCTCTGTAAAAGACAGTATCAAGAGAATTAGAAGACAAGACATAAACTGGGAGAAAATTTTCCAAAAGACACATCTGATAGTCTTGTTATCCAAAATATACAAACAAATCTGAAACTCAACTTAAGAAAACATACAACCCAATTACAAGAGGAGCCAAAGGTCTTTTTTTTTTTTAATTAACATATAATGTATTATTTGTCCCAGGGGTACAGGTCTGTGCATCATCAGGCTTACACATTTCACAGCACTCACCATAGCACATACTTTCCCCAATGTCCATAACCCAGCCACCCTATCCATAACCCTCCACACCCCAGCAACCCTCAGCTTATTTCATGAGATTAAGTGTCTTATGGTTTTGTCTCCTTCCTCGTCCCATCTTTTTCCATTTTTTCCCTCCCTACCCCCCATGACCTCCTGCCCTGCTTCTCAAATTCCTCATATCAGAGAGATCATATGATAATTGTCTTTCTCTGACTGACTTATTTTGCTTAGCACAATACCCTCTAGTTCCATCCATGTTGTTGCAAATGGCAAGATTTCGGGCTTTTTGATGGCTACTTCCATTGTATATGTATTCCATTGTATATGTATATATACAACACCACATTTTTATCCGTCCATCTGTTGATAGACATCTAGGTTCTTTACATAGTTTGGCTATTGTAAACATTGCTGCTATAAACATTTGGGTGCATGTGACCTTTTGGATCCCTACATTTCTATCTTTAGGGTAAATACCCAGTAGTGCGATTGCTGGGTCATAGGGTAGCTCTATTTTCAACTTTTTGAAGAACCTCCATACAAGAGGAGCCAAAGATCTTAACAGACATCTCACTGAAGAAGATATACAGACAGAGGAAGAAGCATTTGAAAAGACACACAACATCATATATCATCAATGAAATATAAATTAAAACTATAATAAAATACCACTACACACCTATTATGGCCCAAATCTGGAACACTGCCAACACCAAATGCTGGTCAGAGTGTGGAGCAGTAGGAACTCTCATTTATTGCTGGCGGGAATATAAAATGTTATAGCTGCTTTGGAAAACACTTCGACAGTTTCTTATAAAACTAAACATACTCTTACCACATGATTTTGCCATTTTGTTTCTTGTTATTTACCCAAAGAAATTGAAAATACATCTATATAAAAACTAGAACATCGTTATTTATAGCAGCTTTATTTGTAATTGGCAAAACTTGGGAAAAAACAAGATGTCCTTCAGTAAACAAACAGATAAATAAACTAAGGGGTATCCAATAATGGAATATTATTCAATGCTAAGAAATGAGCTACCAAGCCATAGAAAGACATGGAGAAAACTTAAATGCATATTACTACATGAAAAAGTCAATCTGAAAAGACTACATCTTGTATAATCCTGATTATATGAAATTCTGGAAAGACCAAAACTGTGAAGACAGTAAAAAGATCAGTGATTGCCAGGGATATGGTGGCGGTGGGGGCAGAGATGAGTAGGCAGAGCAAGGATGATTTTTAGGGCAGCAAAAATACTCTCTATAATATTATAATGATGGGTATAAGTCACTGTACTTTTTTTTCTCAAAGGCATTGAATGTTCAACACCAAGAATGAATTTAAGGTAAACTGTGGGCTTTGGGTGATTATGTTTCAATATATGTTCATCCTTGATTTAAACAAACAAATACCATTTTGATTAGTAATTTTGGTAATAAGGGAGTTGATGTGTAGGGGCAGAGGATAGATGGGAAATCTCCGTATCTTCCTCTTTGACCGCTCTAAAAAAGAGTCTATTAAAAATGGTATTACGAGGGGTGCCTGGGTGGCTCAGTGGGTTAAGCCTCTGCCTTCTGCTCAGGTCATGATCTCAGGGTCCTGGGATCGAGCCCCGCATCAGGCTCTCTGCTCAGCAAGGAGCCTGCCTCCCCTCTCTCTGCCTGCCTCTCTGCCTACTTGTGATCTCTGTCAAGTAAATAAATAAAATCTTTAAAAAAAAGGTATTGTGAAAAATTAATAATGACCATTTTTTAGGAAATTTTTCCCCATAAACATTTATTTTTATTTATTTTTAAATTTAAATTCAACTAATTAACCTATAATGTATTATAGTTTCAGAGGTGGAGGTCAATGATTCATCAGTCTTAATTAATACCCCGTGCTCATTACATCACATGCCCTCCCCAGTGTCCATCACCCAGTTACCCCATCCTCCCCCACCCCCAGAAACCCTCAGTTTGTTTCATATGATTAAGAGTCTCTTACAGTTTGTCTCCCTCTCTGATTTCATCGTTTTATTTTTCCCTCTCTTTCTCTATGATCCTCTGGTTATTTATTTATTTATTTAGTACAGAGAGAGAGAGAGAGAGAGAGAGAGAGAGAGAGGGGACAATAAGAGGGAGAGGCAGGCAAAGAGAAAAGGAAAAGAAGGCTCCCTACAGAGGAGGGAGCCTGAAATGGGGCTCTATCCCAGAACCCAAAATCATGACCTGAGCTGAAGGTAGCTGCTTAACTGATTGAGGCACCCAGGCACCCCTATGTCTTCTGTTGTTTCTTAAATCCCATGTATGGGTGAAATCACATGATAACTGTCTTTCTCTGATTGACTTATTTCACTTAACATAATACCCTCTAGTTCCATCCACATCACAGCAAATGGCAAAATTTCCTTTTTGATGGCTGAGTAATATTCCCTTGGGTGTGTGTTGGGGTGCTCTTTCCATAGTGTGGCTATTGTAGACATTGCTGCTATAATAACAATGAATTTTAATCTTATCTTTGAAATATTTTGCTTTGAAAACTTTTCAAGATTTCAGATCTACATTAGTATCTAGTTGACAATTTCAAGCATTGGCTCTGAGAGAGAGAGAGAGTTAATCCTACGGCCCAGCAATTGCAATAATGGGTATTTACCTCAAAGATAAAAATGTAGTGATCCAAAGGGGCATGTGAACCCCAATGTTTATAGAAGCAATGTCCACAATAGCCAAACAATGAAAAGAACCTAGATGTCCATCAATAGATGAATGGATAAAAAAGACATCGTATATATATATGATGGAATATTATATAGCTATCAAAAAAACCTGAAATCTTGCCATTTGTGATGACATGGATGGAACTAGAGGGTATTATGCTAAGCAAAATAAGGCAATCAGAGAAAGACAATTATATGTTCTTGCTGATATGTGGACTTTGAGAAATAAGGTGGAGGATCATGGGGGAAAAGAGAGAGAAATGAAACAGACGAAACCAGAGTGGGAGACAGACCATAAGAGACTCTTAATCTCAGTAAACAAACTGAGGGTTGCTGGAGTGGAGGTGGGTGGGAGGGATGGGGTGGCTGGGTGATGGACACTGGGGAGGGATGTGCTATGGTGAGCACTGTGAATTGTATAAGACTGAGGATTCACAGATCTTTACCCCTGAAACAAATAATACATTATATGTTAATAAAAAAATAAAAATGTATTTATTTTTTACATAAAATAAAGATATGGAATCATAAAAAAAATTTAAAAAAATAAAAGAGAGTTAGAAAAGGGGTAATGAAGGGTAAATATCATAGCACTACGCAATCTCCGTGTAGACATAATTGTCTTAATTTTCATCATTTGCTTCTGCTCATTTTTCATCCTGTTGCAGATAATAATGCTTTTTCATTTTAACAAGTTATTGTTAATGAAAATATGATGTTTTCATATAAGCACAAGTTTCTTCATTTTTGCTAAAAATGATGTTGTCCTTGAAGCAATGTTAACTTAAATCTTTGTTTTTGACAGTTGATTGGTTGCTCTAGCTGGTATCTTATCTTGATATAGATAAACTGATAAAACTGAAACTCCTGGAAGAAATAGGCAAGTACAGAGAAGACTATTGAGGGAAAAAAGATAAGAAAACAGATAAAAGGTGTAAAGATAAATCAGAAATCAGTAATTAAGTTACAGGCTATAGGTGGTAATATGGTAGAAAATCAGTGCAATTAAAATGGGGTAGGAAGGATGCCTCTGAGATTGCCTCTGGGCATAGTTAGTACCATAGTAAAGCTTGATATACATTTGCAAAAATAATTTTTAAGTTGTTAAAATTAACCAGAAAGCTGGGAACACAAAATGAGGTAAAAGCAGTAATAAAGCAACCTAACTATATTACAAATGCATAACAAAACCACACAAAACTGTGTGGGGAATAAAAGAACTAATCTAATAACTCAGAAAAACATTATTTGACTGCATGCTGACATGCTAATGACAAAATGAGTCGCAGGCAAATATTCTACTTTTAGCATACTTGTCACAGAGTATAATCACTAATTATAAAAACTAGGGGTTTTAGGGGCTCCTGGGTGGCTCAGTGGGTTAAGCCTCTGCCTTCAGCTCAGGTCATGATCTCAGGGTTCTGGGATCGAGTCCCGCGTCGGGCTCTCTGCTCAGCAGGGAGCCCGCTTCCCCTCTCTCTCTGCCTGTCTCTCTGCCTGTCTCTCTGCCTACTTGTGATCTCTCTCTCTCTCTCTCTGTAAAAAAACAAAACAAAACAAAACAAACAAACAAACAAAAAACACTAGGGGTTTTAGAATGGAACAAATAAATATGAATAATGAGATGCAGGTTTCTTACTATAGGAGAAAGGAATTACAAATATGAACGGAGGAAAGCTAGATTGAACCATTAGGTGTTGGACTATAACTGGATGGATCAGTATGTACTAACAATTCTTAACAAATACATAGAAAAGAACATAGAATCAATATAGATACTGTTCTAGGTGTCTGTGTATTTCCACTGAGAAGACCTAGAAAAGTAACACCACAGTAACAATGGACATAACTAGTGCCTGTATTTTGGTTTCTAAACACCATTCTGCAATAAAAATGAAAGGGCTCTGAGGAGTTGGCTGATTTCAGGAAAAGTATCAGATGAGAGTGAAACATTTCATGTTTCCAGAGAAGATGTAAATGCTTAAAACAAATTATTGGAAATATAGAAAGGAATAAATTTAAAGGAATTTCCAATAACCAAATCTGGGATAATTTGAGCCAAAAGATAAATAATAATAATGAACTATAAATCATAGAATAAAATAGCCATAAATCCATGCCAATATAGATACACCATTGAATAAATAAAGGAGGGAAATGGGTAGTTCTTCTTTACAGTAAAATTCCAATTAATATATGTAGAAGGAATGATGGAAATAAAAGTTACTATTTGGCAAACATCACAATAAAAACTCCCGCAGGCAAGATTCATCAATGAACAATAAAATTACTAGGGAAAATATGATAAGAAACAGGATATTTACATAATTTGACAGTATCTTTCCATAAAATAATTTTTAATTAAAAAGAGAAAATAGTAGCATTACAATGGAGAAACTTTTTAAACACCACCTGAACCAAGTTGTCAAAGTTAGCATCACCCTTAAAAACAGGAATCAAAATTTCATACCTCCTATTACGAAGTACTGAGAAAGACACAGCATTATTTTTGTATTACTCCTACAAAGAATGCATAATCTGAATTTAATCATCCAGAAGCAAAAGACAAATCAAATTGGGAGAGACATTCTACAAAATAATTGGTCATCTCTCTTCAACCATAGGACATAAAAGACAAAAAAAAAAAAAAAAAAGATGACAACTACATGCACTATGGGATCCTGAATTGGAATTTGGACAACTAGCAGTTGAGTAAAGTCTATAGATTAGTTAATAGTTATTGCATCAGTGTTAATTTTTATTTTGATCCCTATACTTCTGTTAGAGAAACTATTACATTTTGTGCAAGAACTATTAGTTCTATTTTTTTAACTTTTCAGTTCTCTTTCAATTCTCTGTGTATGTCCAAAATTATTTCAAAATGAAATTTAAAATTTAAAAATAAACAAAAAGCAAGTCTTTTACACTAATTAAAGCTCTTTTTCGTTAAAATGTGGCTATGAAAGAGTGAGAAAGATCTTTTAATAAGCGTATCATAATTTACATATTAAATTGTGTACTATATTTCACAGAATTATCTTCTTTGGAGACTGTTTCAGTAATAACACTTTTTAAAAAATGCTTCTCAAATACTTTTTCTGGAATTGCCACAGAAATAGATCTGATTCCAATGAGAATATTAATTACTTTGTTTGAAAAATTGGGTATTTTTTTCACTATTATCCAGTTAGGATAGATGGATGGATGGATGGATGATAGATAGAAAGATAGATGATAGATAGATGGATGGATGAAAGATGATAAATAGACAGAAACATATACATATATATTCATATATTCATTCTGCCACCTTGCTCCAAAACAATTACATGTGTTTTTAAATACTGTGATCATCCCATAAAGAAATTTTCTACCCTCAAGGTTATTTAAAGTAAGTCCATTGCAATAATTCTTGGTCACAAAATATGCTTGAGCAATGAGAGAGGTTTCAGAATTGGTGCACAGACTTCTAAAGTGACAGTTTCAAGTGTGGTAGTGCCCATAATTTCTGCTATGTTTACAAAATTGGTTTCATTCAAGATTTGGTGATGCACACTCTAAGAGCCCAGGGGTGCACTTTTGGAAGCTGTTAATTCAACAGCATCAGGCTAAGAGGGCTTGACTGACTTGTCAAATAGGCCTTACCCTGTTCTAATTGCTAGCTTATGTCATAAATCAGCACAACTGAAAATGATTTACATTTGTTTGTTACATTTTTTTTTTAAGATTTTATTTATTTATTTGTCAGAGAGAGAGAGGGAGAGAGAGCGAGCATAGGCAGACAGAATGGCAGGCAGAGGCACAGGGAGAAGCAGGCTCCCTGATGAGCAAGGAGCCCGATGTGGGACTCGATCCCAGGACCCTGGGATCATGACCTGAGCCGAAGGCAGCTGCTTAACCAACTGAGCCACCCAGGCGTCCCTGTTTGTTACATTTTTAAAAGATAGAAGAGTTATGGATAACAGCAGTAACTCTGAATGTTCCTATAAAAATCTACATTATGACTTCCTCTACCCAATAAAATGGTAATGAGTGGCTTTTGCATTTCAGTTTTTGCACAAAAGGATATTTAGGGTATTAACAACCAGCTGGAATAGCCTTTTCCATTTTATGACATAACATTGTTTAACTGTGAAATGATAATCATGTTTTATGCCACTTTTTGCCATTAAATTTTCTCTCTTGCCCTTATCAATCTTGGTAATTTCTATGCAAAAATCAACTTGCAAGTTCTTTAATGGCTTAGTTGTGTGAAACATCAATTTAGTATTATTTACATACTGGAGAACATAAATACAATTATCAATTAATTTGATTAATTTTACTAATTCAACATAGCTGCATATTAGGAAAGTGTCATTTTTCTTTCTTTTGTATTGATTTTGTGTTAATTATATAAAATCTACAATAATTATATCATTCTAAATACCACAATAAGCTTGAGATGTCATTTGTTATTATTCAAAATAAATTAATTCAACATTCCTTATAGTATGAAATAATTTGGAATATTCTCTCAAAAATGTGTTTTTAAACATAAAAATAAATGGTAAAAATCAATATTCATTTGAAAAACATTAAGTTAAAAATTCATTCTGTCTTTCTTCATTTAATATTTGGCTTCACATCTCAAGGCTGTTCTATAACTTAGGACCTAGAAATAAAGTTCACTATTTTTGGCTCTGCATTCACTGAAAACATTTGAGTCAGGTAGCTAATGAAGATCACAGCTTGTACTTTAAAAGTGCTTTATGGCTTAGAAAAAATGCATTATTGTGTCATTACATAGATAAGAAAGCTAAGTCTCAGAAAAATGAATGTTTTATCCACGGCTATGCAAGTATGAAGTATCTTTTCCCCAGCATAACATAGCTACCTTTATAATAAGTCAATTTGACAATTACAGTTTCTCCTGACTGAGGAAGAAGAGCATCCAAAGAAAAATTTGGCTAAAGGAAATATTTTATGCTAAAGAAATGCTAAAGAAAAAGCATTCTATAGCTAATATAGCCAAGTTATAGGTTTTATTCTCCAAGTATACATACACATAAGGATAATGATAGCTAGAGATCAATCCTCACTCCTACATTTCATTTATAATTTTTCTATAAAGTAACCTAACAACTCCATTCACATTAATTGACCTTTTTAAAAAATCTTTAGTGTCGTTTTGGACAATACTAATCTGCTTTATTATTATCTAATTTTACCATGATCAATTATTTTCTTTCCCTGAGTACATTGTAAATCTTAGGAACCAAATGTTCTATACTGGTAATATTGTAATGAATACACTATATTTCATACCATGATATTATATGTATAGTAGCAAAAAATAAATATTATTGATTTATTGACTGACTCATTCATTCAGGGCAATGAGTATTACATATTTATACTATTTACAAATTAGTCAAACAGTATGTGACCCATGGATATTTTATTTCTGGATGCAGTTATTTTATATTTCAGCCAGTAGAAGGGGTTATCTTCATGGCACATACTAAAAGGGGCTTGTATGCAGGGCTACAAATACGCATTTAAGTGAAGATGAAATAACTGGAGAAAAAGATTAATCCAGCATTAGACTTATTATTTTCTAAGCATAAGGCAAAGTAAAAGGGTGGTGATTTGGGCTGGTTGTTGGAACTAAGAAATATAATCTAATATATGGGTCTGTCCCTAAAGACTGCTAGAGCATGGTCAAAAGAACTACAGTAATGGAAGGCATGGAAGGTGAAAACACCCCATTGGAGCACAAATACCAATTTTGTAAAGGGAGGAAGGAAGTAAATCTGGCAATCCAGCAGTCAAGGCACAGACAGAGTAGTGTGTTGCCCCCTTCAACAAAGTTGGGAGAGTTCTAGGAAGGGCTTTACAGAATCCAGACATTGTAGTTAGCGGTTTTTAAAAAAATAAAAATTCATATTGAATAGTATGGAAATAAAGGAAGATGTAAATATAACCTAAAACTTTGTCATTGGAAAAAACAAAATTTTCTGGTTTTGATGTCTTCCTGTTGAATTGACTCTTTTATCATTATGAAGAGTCCCTCTTTTTTTCTGATAATGCACCTAATTTTGAAATGTATTTCATCTGACATTTGCAAGCAAAGCTTCATATTTTTACTCTTTGCATTCTATATATTTTTCTATTTGCTTTCGACCAGTCATTATATTTAAAGAACACTTCTTTTAGTTAGCAAATAATTGGATTTTGTTTCCATTTTTATCTATTCTAATAATTTCTGAATTAAATTAGCATGCTCAGTCTATTAATATTTAACCCAATTATCGATTGTATCCCTGAATCTCGTGGGTGGACTTCTTGATAGAGTCTGCAGTATGACTAGTAGGATCTGCATCTCTTTAACGCCCTCTGAGAGTCCTATCTGATGCTCTGCTAGACTCCCCCCCGCCCACAGTCATGCAACTAGTGACTCAGTATTCTGGGTTTAAAAATGGACTCTTTGGAAGCACCATGCGCAGATAAGGAAGCAGGCACGCAGTCACATGACCTTACTTTCCTCCATAGGAGAAATCACAGGCCAAGAACCCTTGGCACTGAGCTGTGACATCTTGTGGATGAGGTGATGCAGGTAAACCAAATATTCCTCCTACCTTCTCCAATACATCCAAGCTCACTCTTTTTTTTTTTTTTCCTCCAACAATGTGGAAGAGTTTCCCCACTAGACAGCTAGACTTTGTGGATTTCCACAAAAGCTCCCTCATCTATGGGTGATTGTCTAAGAAATATTCTCTGGACCATGGGCAAGAGAGGCTAGAGCTGGTTTGCAGGCCACTCTACAGTTCAGAGAAGGGATCAAGGTCTGTATGCCTAATACTTGATGCACTATTTGGTGAGACTTCTCCTGGCCCCTTGTTATACAGTGCTGAATCCCATGGCTCCCACAAAGTCACTTTTGTACATGAATGGATGCCAAATTGTTATTGTTTAGTGTGGGACATAAGTGATGAATGTCTCGTTTGGCCATATGGCTGATGTCACTCCAGAAATTCTCACATTGGGTTTCAAAATTAATTCAGCCATATACATTTATAAGACACACCACAAACATAAATATACTGAAAGTCTGAGAATAAGAGAGTAAGTATCTTGATGAATGAAAACTGGAATCCTATGTTCATATCCGATAAAATAAACTTTAATAAAAAATATTATGTAATATTTGACGTCAGCCTGTATTCAGAATGACCTGATTCATCAAAAGAGTTTAAGAATTATAAACTTTAAAAAATCTAAACTTGTGATTAACTGATAAGAGCTTAAAGATATAGAAAGAAAGAGGGGCACCTGGGTGGCTCAATGGGTTAAAGCTTCTGCCTTCGGCTCGGGTCATGATCCCAGGGTCCTGGGATCTAGTCCCACATTGGGCTCTCTGCTCGGCGGAGAGCCTGCTTCCTCCTCTGTCTCTGCCTGCCTCTCTGCCTACTTGTGATCTCGGTCTGTCAAATAAATGAATAAATAAATCTTTAAAAAAAAAAAAAGAAAGAATTACAAAAGTATAATTCAGTAAACTGATCCAGCATCTTTGTAAGTTTTGATACACTCATAAATATTTGCAAGACAATAAAAAATAAGAATATAAAGAATAGAACAAAAAAGCTCAACTTGTATAAATAGTAGATACTCAATCTTCTCAAGCATAGATGAATCATTTACAAAACTACATAAGGGAGGCCTGGGTGGTTCAGTGGGTTAAGCCTGTGCCTTTGGCTCAGGTCCAGGGTCCTGGGGTTGAACCCCACATCAGGCTCTCTGCTCAGCAGGGAGCCTGCTTTCCCCTCTCTCTGTCAAATAAATAAATAAAATCTTTTGAAAAAAACTACATAAAACAAGTATCAATATTTTAAGATGACTCCTATGACAATAAATTTCAAACTTAACATTACTGCTCCAACCATTTATCAAGTGACTCAGAAGGGTAATAATTTCTAATGGGGTTCTAAATATGATAGGGCTTTGTATCAGATCCAGGCTAAAGAACAAGATGTTCTGATGTTTATTTTGTATGTTTCCATATGTCTAATTGTGCTAGAAATGTGTGTGGTAAATATGAACCCTATGTGTGGTCTCTGGTACGCCCCAGGGAAAAAAATAAAAACAAATGAGCATAGAGAGAAAAAGAGAGAGAAAAGCAAGCCAAGAAATGGACTGTTAACTATAGGGAACAAACTGAGGTTATCGGAGGGGAGGTGAGTGGGGGAATGAGTGAAATAGGTGGGGGGGAATTAAGGAGGGCAAGTGCTGTAATGAGCACTGAGGATGTATAGAAACCCCGAGTCACTATCACTATATTGTACACCTGAAACAAATGTCACACTATATGTTAACTGGAATTTAAATAAGAACTTTAAAATATATATATTTTAGATTGCTTATTAAAGTCTTATGGATCTTTTGTCTCTATTTTTTTTTCTATTTTTTTATTAGTATTTCAGATTGGATAATTTCTGTTGATCTATCTTTGATTTCACAGATTCTCTCTTCTGGCTCCAGCTGTATTTTAAACCCATTCAGTGGATTTTCCATTAAAAGTTATTGCACTTTCTACCTCTAGAATTGCCATTTGACTCACTATTATTATTTTTAATTATTTACTGACATTTCCCCAGCTGTTCATTCATTATGGAAATTTTCCTATAAGCCTTGAACATATTTATATGCCTAAGTTAATAAATGTAACATCTTAGTTATCTTAGCATCTTTCATGCTTCATTCTTAGGTATGAGTCACATTTTTCTCTTTTCATATCTATAACTTTTGGATGAATACAGACATAAAGGAGACTGTTGTATAGTCTCTGAGTAGTGATAAACTCAAACTCTAAATCTTCCTTATAGTGGGGCAGAAGTTGATATTTCTGACGTATTTTTCAGCTTCCAGTTGCTGCTTTTTCATGGGTCTCTTGTGTCTCTGCATCATAATTTAATTTTTAATTTTTAACTGTGTATAATTTAACAGTCAGCTAATTATTTGGGCAGATTTGGGGACTCAGCTTCCCTATGACACTCTCTCTTTCAGAATTTTTTTACTTAAACTTCTTACTTCCTCTAGCCCTTAACTCTTTCACACCTCAAGCTTATACATCTATGATTTTCTCAATCTCAAATTATGTATGAATCAGGGAGTACTCTCAGACAGAAGTTCGCAAAGTCACAAACCTTTCACATTCCAATTTCTCTTTCAAGGGTAAACTCCTATACAGTCTCTGTTTGCTTCTTATTGCTCTCTGGTGCCTGGAAAGAGTTGGGTTTTAAAATTAT
This sequence comes from Lontra canadensis, assembly GCF_010015895.1. Lineage (NCBI taxonomy): Eukaryota > Metazoa > Chordata > Mammalia > Carnivora > Mustelidae > Lontra > Lontra canadensis. The sequence continues at coordinate 146,351 of NW_022631017.1, read as the reverse complement.
CTCTAGGAGGGGCACCTGGGTGGCTCAGTGGGTTAAAGCCTCTGCCTTCGGCTCAGGTCATGATCTCAGGGTCTTGCAGTGGAGCCCCCATGGGACTCTCTGCTCAGCAGGGACCCTGCTTCCTTCTTTCTTTCTGCCTGCCTCTCTGCCTATTTGTGATCTCTCTCTGTGTCAAATAAATAAATAAAATCTTAAAAATAAATGAATAAAAAAAATTATCTCTAGGAGAATTAGAGGTACTAAGCTATTCTGACATAATAAAGCAGCTCAAACTCCCAACACAGTTTCTTTTTTCAGATTCTCCAATTTTTACTTGCATGTGCAGTATTTTTTTTTTATTTGAATTCGGTTAGTTAACATATAGTGTAATATTAATGTCTGATGTAGTGATTCAACACTTCCATACAATACTCAGTGTTCATCATGACAAGTGCACTTTATTCCCAACACGTTTTTCACCCATCCTCCCCACCCACATCCCCTCTAGTAACCCTCAGTTTGTTCTCCATAGTTAAGAGTCAGTTCCTTGGTTTGCTTCTCTCTCTCTCTTTTTTCCCTTTGCTCATTTTTTTGTGTCTGAAATTTTACATATGTGAAATTCCAACATGTTTAAATCTAGAGAAATTTTCATGTAAAAAACCAAGATCATAAAATAAGCTTCATTTTTTTCTTTCAGAAATTTCGTTAGCTAAGATGCTGTACTTTCCTATTTAAATCTCCCAGGTTGTTCTAGTTTTCAGAGCTATTTCATGGTCTACCAGTTTCAGTCATTTTTAACATATAGAATGTTCAAACCATAAAATGATATTTGCTATCACATAAGAAAATCACATTTATTAAATGTCTAATCTGTGACAGACACCACACAAAGCATTTTGCATGTTATTTCTTTTAACGTATGTCTTGTGCCAAAGCCCATACTTGATTTGAGATACATGATGCTCCAATTTATTTCCTGATTGGATGTGAATGACAATGATAATGGTGACAACAACTGCTCTTGGATCTGATATCTGCCAGATTGCTGGGACATCTATCCTTGACCACAATTGCAGCATGGATCATAAAATCTCTTTTGTATACTTAAAGATTTTTCCCTGATACAACTAGTACTTTATACCACATCACCTAATAATGGCTTTAGATGCTACTTTCCTTTTAATTATGCAAACTAACCTTAGAATGACTTTGGATTTTGCTACATTGACATCACTCCTTTTTGTCTTCATATTTTACAAATGCATGTGCTGCCTGCTCTTTGAGAGCACCGTTTCTCCCCCGTAGTGCTGAAATTATTTTAAATTTCAAAACACAAAGACCTTATATTTTCATAGAACCTCTAGTATTAGTAGCATTTTATTTGATAAATGCTTTTGGCTTGTTGAAAATTTTTGGACAAATTCCTTCAGAACTGATATGAAAAATCATCACCTAATGACAGAGAAGCCTCCCCTGAGGAAAATTAATTAATATTGTTAAACAGAAATGAAGTGACTTAGGAGTCATCTGCTTCATGAATCTCTGATTTCTTGGGCCTATAGAGAACATATTTTACCCCTTTAGCGTCAATATCTAGTCTTTGCCAAGCAGATTGTTAATCTCAAAACTTTTTGTTGTTGTTTTGTTTTGTTGTTATTGTTTTTTTTTTTTTTCTCCTGGGGAGGCTAACAGATCTTTATGCAAACAAAATCAGTAGAGAATAAGTTGTGCATTCACTGCTGAGGTTCTTGCAGTTGATAGCTCAGGTTTCACCATGGATATTTGCTATAGAATTCATTTTTAAATCAGTAGCTCCAAGGAATGATAGCATCAAATTTTAAGGTAATATGGGTGCTCTAGGAAGGTGAAATAAATGATCAGACAAAAACTATGCAGCCAGGATATTCCCCTGAATTACTCCATAACTGATCCAAAGCTGCCGATGTCAGCAAAGATACCACAACCCACACCGTTGATGTTGGACACTAGACACTGACACTATAATTCAGATTGCCACCAAATGGTTCTGAGGCCAGTCCAAGAAGAATGGATTTCAAGGCATCTGCTTCTTCACACTCACTTCTGAATCCAAGTCTCACATGACTACGTTTGAGGGATAGACCATGGACCACATATACTTGTGCCCCAGATGCTAAGGAAACAAGGAAAGTGCTTCTGACTTCCAACTTGGGAAAGCACAAACAAGTGACTTATGAAATGTCCCAAACAGTTCCTTAAGGGTGCCATTCAGTCAAAAGCCTGGCACATTTTGCATAGCTGATCATCAACATATGGATGAAAATTGGACCCTGGATTTCGGTGCTGCCAGCCAGGAAAAGTAGATAATATAGCTATTCACCTTATTATTTGTTGTAATTTATTTTTGTTGTTAATCCTAAAAGAGAACTTGTGCCCTACTTTTAGGGCAAAATAGAGTCCATAGAAATATGTGGAGAAGACTCAGATATAAAGATAGATTTTCAGTAGAGTTTCCGTCCATGTGGAAAGCAGGGCAAACAAGTATTTTATACAGAAGTTTGCTGTCCTCTATATTCCCAAGAGCATCTTTGTAAAATGAAAAAAAAACTTTTAAGAAGAGATAGAGAGGGACTTCACCTCTGGAAACACTAGGAGCTAGAAGAGAAATTTTAATGGAGATTTACACTTACATACTATAAAATTATTGGATATATATTTATATATGAAAACATATTTTTATGTATGGCTATATTATGCATATACATACGTAGAGTTTAGTGGTAGAGTCTCTTTTTCTAATTGTTATTCTCTTTCTCAGACAAGTTTCTTATTTTGACTGTGCGTTTTTACAAGCAACATAGAAGCAACGTAGAAGGAAGTCTCAACACCAAGAGTAACAACTTAGAGAGAAAGAAGCAGCAACAACAAAATTAGTTTATCCTTTTAAAGATTTCATTTATTTATTTGAGAGAGAGAGCAGACAAGCAAGGGAAGTGGGGGACAGAAGTGAACTCCCCACTAAGCAGGGAGCCTGAGGTGGGGCTCCATACCAAGACCTGGAGATCATGACCTGAGGCAAAGGCAGATGCTTAAACAGACTGAGTCACCCAGGCACCCCTAGCTTATATTGTTACTAGTTGAAGCAGTGATGTCTCAGATATACTTGGTTAGAATTGGAGAGATTTTTTGCAGAGTTTTTTATTTTATAAATCTTGAAGACAAAACTGCAATGAGTAATTGGCACATTTACTTCTATTATTGAAAATGGGGAAAATCCAACATCTCCAAATAAGGGAGTTCTGAACTTTGCCAAGACTTTCTCCTAGAGATTCCCATAGACGCATTTGTTCTTTAAGGAAAAAGAACATTCATATATAATGTAAGATAAAATTAAAAGCTCCTAGAATTTTGTTATGATTCTCTTACAAATCTTTCATAGAGAGCTCTGTAAAAGAGAGAGAAAGAGAAAGAGAGAATGAAAATCAAAATCTGACATACAGAGTTTATTTATTTGCTTAATGTTGGTAATATTTTTTATTTCATTTTGTTTGTGATGCTTATTTTGAAGAACTCTGAGTTTTGTTATATTACAGATTTTCTTTCAATAAATAGCAAAAATAGTGTCTCTTGATGGGCTTATTGTATTACTTCTAGGGTCTTTTCATCTATCCATCCATACTGTCAGATACATCCTTGATCTTTAATTACATCAGCAATATAACAGATTTCTTACATTAAATCCTATGTATAGAAAATGTATGGCAGTTTAAGATCCAAGCACAGGCAAACAAAGAAAATGTCACTCAGATTCAGTGACAATGGGGAGCAGAAGGCAAGTGAGGAAATTAGTACAGCCATGGACACTTATAACTATTCATCTCTTTTAGGAATAAGAGTAGGGTCCCATCCATTCTGGATGTCATCACCACCAGTGAAATGTTCTTCCATTCAACAATGTCCACAGATCACTAAAGATCACACATTCCCTAGCAACGTTGCACATTTTCCCAGTATGCTTGGTTTTCCACTGTCCAACATGAACATTTCAAACTCTTCTGTTGACAAGTTCCACCACACATTTCCCCCTCCCTTGCCCCAGCAAATGGCTTTGTCTCTCTTTCATTAGGGGGGAAAAAAAAAGCACCACGAGTAGTAACCACACACATACCAACTCATCTGTATCTCTTTTCATCTGCAACAGCTCTACCTCCACACCACACAGAGTATAGTGTGTGCTCCCTTCAAAGTCTCACACATCCTCTCTCATTAAAATCCCATCCCTCTGCTCAAGAACCTCTTTCAGTTTTCCTCCTTATATCCTACAATACCAGTTTCTCTGTCCTAATGGATCCTTCTCAATCACTGCATACATTATTAACTTCTACCTTAAAGAAAAAAAAATAAAAACAAGCTCAAAAATTATTCATTTCATAGAGCATCCTGCTACCATCTCAACTTTTCAAAATAGCTACTGAATAAATATAACTGAAAAAGAAAAAAAAAAAAAAACAAAAAAAACCCTCTTCCCATGGCAGATTTAAAACCATCTCTGCTGGTTTTTATATTACCTATTTTGCCTCCTTTGCCACCTTCTCTTCTGCTTGACATACTAATTTTGGGATGTGTCCCAAGCTGTCCTGGGTCTCTTTCTCTTCTCTCCATATATTACGCATCTCAGAAAGCCTATCTATTTCTCTTATTTTAAATGCTGCCTACATACCAATGAACCCCAAATTATTCTCTCTAGCACAGATTCTTCATAATATGTCAGAATCTTTCTAAAACTTCCTATTTCTGACAACATGGCCACAAAACTCCTATCCTCCATCACCAACAACTAGTCTTTTTTTCTCAAGAAATGCTTTCACTGAACATGCATTATTTGAAGCCAAATATGCAGAGATTCTTCTTGATTCTTCTTATTCATTCAACCCAGTTGCACTGTAGGAATCTAACTGTACTAGACTGCATAAGAGGTTCATAGACACTTTTTGACCAAATTAGCAGTAGGCATTAACTTAGATAAAAATCAGGCTAATTTATTTGGCCTCTTTTCCAGGCCAATCCACTAAAAAAAACTTCTCAATAATGCCACCATGACAGGAGTCAGATTCAATAAATGAAGATTGCAAGGGATATCACACTAAATGGAGGAAAGTCCATTTTTCTCATCATAAGCTTATTCACAATTACATCATTGATATGTCGATATATTATTGATGCTGCAGATAAAACTTTATGTGATCTATGCAGATCAGGTGACCCTGCCCATGCTCCTCGTTCTGGAAAATAGGATGAAGGAAAGGGTTTAAGGTCACATCAGAGAATAGAGCATGCTAGTCTCATTAAAACTCTCCAAATATATCAGCACAGACACATACACACACACTGTCTCCCTTTCTCTTAATTTTATTCTATTCACTATTTAATGGGCATTTACTTTGTTTTCAGATTGTTTTATGTGTTGGGTGATGGGAGGAGGGGTGTTATTGTCCCAACAGTGATACATCAACATAAAGTTATAATTTGTTGGTTTTGGTTTTTCTGAGATCTAAATTGTGCTTACTTTCTGGTTGCTTGTTTTTCATTCTTTATTCATGTTCAAAATTATAGAGTTGTCAGCTTTGATTTGTAAGATACAATGTACACACAAACTCTATATCTCAGAGTAAGGAGGTGGAAAAAACACACTGGGGTCAGGAAGTCATATTTCTGCCCCTGTGTAGCAACAACAACAACATTTACAGAATGTAATTGTGTTCCTGTGTCTCAATTTTCCCATCTCCCTCTGAACACTCAGAACGATAATGTGAAAATGAAAATATAAGATGTGCCCATAAAAATTGGTATTAAGATTGCCATGGGAAGGGGCAACACTTGTTTCCCTATCTGCCCTGACTCCAAAGAGCATAGACCTGCCCTAATTATTCATGACTTTGGTTTTCTATTTATATTTTAATAAAGATACTGTATAAAAATACACATTCCCCCACACATCTTTGACATTAGCCCTCCTAAAACATTTTTTTTTTGAAAATAAGTGTAAATTCTGAGAAATGGACACATTATATTTATGATCAGGGTTTTTTTGATGAACAGAAAACATATTGTGTGGCTCGTTTCCAGACTGCTTACTCTCCATTTGTTCTCCATTCATCTCTCTAACATCAGGTTGTCAGCTAAAGCACTATCGACATTTTGGAAGGGATAAATCTTTGCTGTTGAGGGTTATCCTGTGCCTCGTAGGTTTAGCACCTTTCTTGTCCTCTACCCCTCAGATATCAATAGCACATATACATGCCAGTTTTAACAATTAAAAATGTTTTCAGACACTGCCAAATGTCCTCTGAGGGAGGGCTGTGTGCAAAATCACGCATGGTTGAGAGCCACTGTTGTAACAGAATTAGAAATGGCCTTCCTTAGAGAGGACTTTCCTGGGAAATAAGGGATGAAATATGTTTCATTACCATTTATATGTGTAAGATGATGTCAATTTGGGAGACCTATTTCCAAAGAAGGATGGATAAGAGTAGTTGAAAATCATAGAGAATCTAAGTGTCAATATATGTTTCCTGTTCACTGTCATATTGAAAATATATCAAATATTTTCTGCTGAATAATAGGAACATAGAAAATTCTTAAGACCTGCACATGAGCTAAGAAGGAATCCAATTTATTGAAAATTGGTAGTCCAAGCACTGTATTTGGTGGTTTTCATATATTATTTGTTCTTCCATTCAGTATAGTAGGGAAAAGCATAGGTTCTATAGAAAACAAATCTGAGCTTGTTCCATCTTAGCAAGTTTCTAGTTGTGCAACATTGTACATGTTATCTAACTTCTTCTGAGCTACAATTTCCTCCTTTATTCATATGGTTAATAGTTTCTACTTCGAGGAGTATTGTGAAATTTGAATGTGACAATGCATGAGCAACATCACAAACTCTCAAGCTGTAAATATGCTCAAATGTTAAATAGGAAAGTTCTTCATCACAATGAAATAAAATAGAGCAACTTATAGGTCCTTTAAACTTCATGCCCTTTAAATAAAGTTTCAATGATTTCTCTCCATATCTATTTTTTTGTTGTTGTTGTTTTGCATACATTGCAACTCTTCAAGTTTTTCAACCTTAGAAGACTAACGCTATATGGCAAATTCTGTCAGATTAAAAGTGATAATATTCTTTGGCTTATCTACAGTAACAATTACTGAGCTATTCTGAGACCCAGTGTCATCTGTAAAAACAAAAGTCTGAATATTCAAGAGTGAATGTATTTTTAATGCATTCTATGCATAATAACAGTGGATTATAAACTGACAATATGTCAAAGAAGGGAAAGCAAGCATTTCACCATTCCTCTCCTGATGTTGTTTATTTTATCTTTGAGATCGTATTTATATAATTATTAAAAAGCAGAATTTTAAACACCATGTTTGATTTTATGAGTATAATACAGTCACTTGAAATGCTCAATTTTTGTCAATTTTGATATCACAATGACACAGAAATAAGTGGTGACCTAGTAATTGTAGAAGCAACTACTTGATTCTTACTTTCTTGAAAAGCTAAATTAAATTGGAAAGCAAGTATAATATCATTAAGTTAACTCTTCATATAGATGAATCTTGGATAACAAATTTTGGTAGGGATTCTAACATGAATTTGGAAAGGATCTAAATCACAGAACAATGAGGAACAACTGAGCAAATGGCATGCTGCTACATTGTGCACGTTGTGTTTCAGTGAGAGAAATCCAATGATAATAATAATTCCTACTATTGACTTAAATATGTCATTTAAGCTTATACTTTTAATCTCCAATATTAGATATTTTTATGTATTAGTTGTATTAAAGATAACTCAGGACCAGAGTCTATAGAACTACTAACTTTCATTTACATTAACACAGTATACAATTCCTACAGAACTCCTATAGAAAAAAATGCATCTTTGTAAAAAACAAACAAACAAACAACGTTATTTATTTATTTTTTTAAAAGATTTTATTTATTTATTTCACAGACAGAGATAGGCAGAGAGGAGGAAGCAGGCTCTTGCTGAGCAGAGAGCCCGATGCGGTGCTCGATCCCAGGACCCTGGGATCATGACCTGAGCCAAAGGCAGAGGCTTTAACCCACTGAGCCACCCAGGTGCCCCAAAAAATAACTTTAAAAAATTGAATCACTTTATCAGGAAAATATATACAACTTTTAAAGACTAAGTCAACTGCAATCATGGTAGTTAACCATTTCCCACATATAAAGAAATTATTTGATAATGGAGAATCGTTGCTAGAACAATGTGCTATTGGGGGTGTTAACTAAAAAGACTGGATTTAGACCACTGTATAATTCTCCTGTCGGTCTGTGAGACCTTTTCAGAATCATCTCCCATCCCACTGCTCATGCTCTTTCATTTGCAAATATCTGAAAGGGTAGGTTTACTCTCCAAGTGGACATTTATAGTGCCTACTTCTGCCCTGATTCATGGTGGCTCATTTCTGCACAGACTCTGTATCAGGATCTCACTGCCTCCAAAGGCAGCCTTTTTGGACAATGTTGTTTGAAAATGGCTCCAGGGCTGCTCTAATGCTCTGATCTCTTTAACTACACTATTTTGTATTCTCCAGAGAAGCTTCCAACTTTGGTCTTAATCCACTTTTTTTTTTTTTTTTTTTTTTTTTGTAAATAAGCTGAAGTAGTCTTGCACCTTGCTTTGAATGTGGGAATTTTTGATATTGATTGTGTGGTTCTGGTACTTGGTATTTGGGATCTTGGCCAAAGTTGCACAGTCACAAATTGGCTTCCTTTTTCAAGGGCAATAAAGAATGCGTTCATACATTCAACATACATCCAACTTAATTTATTGAAGATTGGCTAATGTTTGAGATTCAGAGCAGAGGAAGAGGAGTTAGCCATGGTTATAAAGAAGAATTCTTCCTCCCACCTAATAAGAAAAAAATACAGATGGAGGTAGTTTGTAAGTTTGATGACAGTTTAGTTTTATTTACCATCCCAATGTTTTGTCTTCCAACTGTATATAAAATTTTAGATTAAAATATTGTGTACACATGAGGAGATTCTAGCAGGAAAATTTCCGGAAATAGAAACAAAGTTATTGTAACAATTTTGATGAAAGATGAAATGTTTTTCATTTAACATTGGATGAATCAAATATATTATAAACCTATAACACAATCATTAACCACGCCATTTTATTACTGCAGTACAAAAATAAATTAAATTGGAAAAAATCAAAGGCTACAATTTTAGGGGTATGCAGAAAAACCAGCATACCAGGTACTATTAATTTATTATCCTCAACAAAGTACATTAAGAGAGCAAACTGGTTGTTTTAAGATACACTCCAATTTTTATTAAAGCCCTCTGAGGAACAATTAAGATAAAACATTTGTAATGTGCAATTGATGTCTTTCTTGTGCATTGTATAATTAAAACAGGGAGATCCATTAATTATCCATCACCATCTAGAATGTATAACTCTCTATGCTTGCTCTCTTTTATTTTGATTTGGCTAGAAATTGGAAGAATAAACTTTACTGCATTTTGTGTGCTGCAGAAGGGAATATTTAATATTGTCAGAGCATAGTGTAGTTATGCAGATGCACGAGATATTCCAGTAAGAAAGAAGATTACATTATGTCTCTGGCATGTGAATGGCAAAGGGAAAATTGCTTCCTACTTCAAAGGGAAAAATCACAAAATTATAGAATTTAAAACATTAAGATATCATTAAAACCATTTTCTCACCAGAAATGTCTAAGACTTCAGATTTTAGGAAAGCAATCATTTAGTCTTATTCATCTCACAGTGATGTCTCAAGCCCCAACTTCACCACACAGGTATGACAAAATATTCCAGGGTATGTTGTGACTCATACTTTTTTTTTTTTTTTTTAATCATAGTATCTATTTTTTTGTATTTTTCAGAGGCAGAAATGTGGTAGAAAACATAGACTCAGGAATAGAAGTCCCCAGGTTTACATTCCTGGCTCTAGAAACTCTCAGTTATAAAACCTTGAACTTGGGGTTCCTGGGTGGCTCAGTCCTTAAGCATCTGCCTTCAGCTCAGGTCATGATCCCATGGTCCTGGGATCTGATCCCACATTGGGCTCCCTGCTCGGCAGGAAGCCTGCTTCTCCTCCCACTCCCTCTGCTGTGTTCCCTCTCTTGCTGTCTCTCTCTCTGTCAAATAAATAAAGAAAACCTTAAAAAAAAAAACAAAAAAAAACCTTGAACTTAACAATTCTGTGTCTTTATGTTAGAATTCCTTTATTTGTTAAATATAATAATGCATTTACTCAGAGGGTCTTGAGGATTAAATTGAAATAGTGATAAATACATACCGAATGGGGTGCCTGGGTGGCTCCGTTGGTTAAGCAACTGCCTTTGGCTCAGGTCATGATCCTGGAGTCCCGGTATCGAGTCCCGCATCAGGCTCCAAGCTCAGTGGAGAGTCTGCTTCTCCCTCTGACATTCTCCCCTCTTGTGCTCTTGCTCTCTCTCCCTCTCTCTCTCAAATAAATAAATAAAATATTTAAAAATAAATAAATACATACATACATACCAAATACTTTTTATAAAATTCAACTATTATTATTAATCACAATTCATTAATTTCCCTGTACCAATTTTTGTATTTTCTTGTATTTATATTTTTATATTAAATCATGTCTCACATTCTGAAGTCAGATATTGTCTTTTTTTTCAGATATTATTTTTTAACCTCATCAAGCTCAATGCAGATATGATTGCTCAGCAAACTTGATCAAACAAATGTAGTTGTATTTAGAAACTTTTATATGTCTTGATCAAAAGTGGGAAAAATACATTTTGCACAAGGAGGTAGATTCACTATAAAATAGACTATAAAACATTACAATGATATGTTTTAAATCGATAATAAAATAAATAGCACTTCAAATGGCATGAGCTAAGGGAAGCAGATCACAGAACAAAGAAACCTGGATTTGGAAATTTTATGTGGACTTACAATGTGAAAATGTAGCATGATATTTTCTTTAACTTTGTACTTAGTCTCAGGTTCAGAGAAAGGGAACTTGAAGCAGAAAGCAGGCCCTTTACCCTAACAAATTTCTATGTTGAAAATAATCAAATATTTTTGGTAGAAAAATTAAAGAGAATTAGCTGGTTTTAGAGAACTTTTGAAGAAAATTTCCCTAAATCTCTGAAAAGTATTATGGTTATAAACAAAGACAAATATATTTGCTTTTCAAGTTAAAAGATTTAAAGTCAGTTTCAGGGGTCCTGGCTGGCTATCAGTGGAACATGCAACTCTTGGTCTCAGGGTTGTGAGTTTGAGCCCCATAACAGGTATAAAGATAACTTAAAAATAAGCCTTAAAAAAATAAATAAATAAAAAAGAAAGAAAGAAAAAAGAAAAAGAGATTTAGAGTCAGTTTAGTAGAAGGGCCACAGGATTACCTGCAGCTTTGTTGTATACCAAACATGTTCTTTTCTCCTTACATATAATCTTGAAGTCATCCCTGAATCTCTTCTTTTTCACACCTCATGAACAGAATACATCAGCAAATCTTGCTGACTCTATTTCTAAAATACATCCTATTTGCAATGTGTTCCTCAGCTGACCAAACCCATTCTGCCCCATGTCACTAACACCTCTGCCTGGATTGGCACAGCAGCCTCCTAAAGGATTTTCTTGATTTTTTCTTTGTTTCTCTTGACCTTTTTTCATGAGGAAAAGAAAGAGAGACAGAGAGGGAGAAAAGAATCTTTTGTAAAGAATGCTCATCGATATTCTTATTGAAAATGTCTTCTTAATCCTATTAGACTGACAATTTAAGAAAGTGGAAGTCTGTTTTAAATTTTTTTCCCTCATTTTAGAAATGTCTGTGAGTTTAGAAGGTGCTCCTTTTACAAAAATCCCTATTAAAAATTGAGAGAACTATATTCTGAGCAGAAGTTTAGATACCTTGAACACCTTCCTCATAAAACCAACTAAAAGTGCAAATAATGACTATGGAATCCAGAGAGTTAGAAAGCAAGCAAGCTGAAGTTTCCCTTTGATAGCCACATATGACATGGGAAACCACAAATAAAGCCTGTGTCCAATATGGTGAGACTTAACTGGAAATCCATAAATAAAGTTGGTAGCCTCAGTGAAGAGTAAATAAGATTAAACTACAAATAACCTGACATATATATGGAGACATCAAATAAATTATGTTTAAAGTAAGAGGCTCTCCCTTGAGCCTCAGGCCTTATGCCTAAAATTATTCGTAATACTCATGCAAGCTTATGAATCTCAGTCGGAATTTATCATAAAGTAGTTCAGAATGGTAGTGCTTCTTTGATCCTTCAAGCCCTCCACTCCTACCCCCACAAAAAGCCATAAGTTTTGTTTATTTGAAGGGATATTGAATGGAAGTACCTATAGGCACATACAAAAAAAAAAAAAAAAAGAAAGAAAGAAAGAAAGAAAAATGTCCTCTGAAGGAATTCATCTTCAAAAACAGCTTCAAAAAATTATCTTTCTAATTCTAAAAAGTCTAAGGACCCACAATTTAAAAAAATCATAAAACATATAAGGAAGCATAATATCATGGAAAAGAGCTTTTGAAAGTAACAGACAACAGAATTAGATCTGCAACATTTCAGTACTTAAAGCACCAAAGTACATAAATTAATGTGGCAAATATATTTACAGAAACAAAAAGGAGAGCTATAAAAATGAATGAGAAATAAGTAACAATAAAAATTGACCAAACATATTTGAAAAGAAACAAATATAGCTAATAGAATTTAATACTGGATTTGAAAACACAACGGATAAATATCAATTGGGAGAAAAATGCAAAGGTATTAATGAGTAGGAATTTAGGGGCACCTGGGTGGCTCATTGGGTTAAAGCCTCTGCCTTCAGCTCAGGTCATGATCCCAGGGTCCTGGAATCGAGCCCCACATCAGGCTCTCTGCTCAGCGGGGAGCCTGCTTCCCTTCCTCTCTCTCTGGCTGCCTCTCTGCCTACTTGTGACCTCTTTCTGTCAAATAACTAAATAAAATCTTCAAAAAAAAAAAATGAATAGGAAGTTAAACCTGAAGAGATGATGAAAAATAAGAGACAGAGATAAAAGGGGGGGAGGGGCAAATATGAGAGGCGATGAAACTGGGAGATAGCACAAAAATGTTCTAACATCTGTGGAATGGGAGCACTGGAAGGTAATACTAGAGAAATGCGGAGATGCAGGATCTGACCAGATAATAGCTGAGAATTTCTGACAATTGATGAAAGCACAAATCTATGAAGCTGTTAAATTTCAAGTAGGATACATTTTTTAAATTGGATAGAGAATTCTATATCCAGCAAAACTATTCTTCAAGAGGTGCCTGGGTGGCTCAGTCAGTTAAGCATCTGCCATTGACCAAGGTCATGATCCCAGGGTCCTAGGATCAAGTCCCACATCAGGCTCCTCCTACTCAGTGAAGAGCCTGCTTCTCCCTCTCCCTCTGCCTGCTATTCCCCCTACCTGTGCTCTCTCTTGTTCTGTCAAATGAATAAATAAAATCTTAAAAATAAAAAAAAAAACAACACTATTCTTCAAGAACGAGGATGAAGTGAAACTTCATGGAGAGACAAAAACTGATTTGGCAAGCTGAAGGACAATGACATTCTGCACTGGAGGAAAGTGACACATGCAATCTACACTCTCAAGTTCCAGAATGAATGTTGAGCCCCCTCACCTCCCCCCAAAATGAAGCTTCCCATTTCTGGTTCGATACGTAAAAAGATAAGAAATTGTCATTCCTGTCTCACAACCAGCAAAAATCTGAACGGACTGAAAATCAACCACTCTGCTTAGATCCATTGAGAATCAAGGTCACAGGGCCAGCTGTTGCCTGAAGAAACACAGGCAGAGCGGGGATCCCAGTTTACCAGGAAAAGAATGGAACAGAAACTGCCACTAGAGCCAGCAACCCATAGGAACACTTAAGGGGTCACTGACTAATGCTGGAGGGAGAGTATAGATGAGCTTAAAAGATAAATACTCAGAGCTCCCAGCCTTAGGGGCCCCCTCACTTTTCTGAGTTTCACCCCTTGGTGTCCCACCACATTCTCAGAATGAAGATCAGAGAATAATCTGTCTTCATGCCTGAACAAAGGCCTGCTCTCAAATGAGACTATTTGACAGAGCCTAGATGAACTCGAATTTTACAAGAGCCAAACTAACTGCACTGGAGGAAGAGAAATACCCAACCCCACGTCCCTCTAGTCTTCTAGTCTCAGCTACGAGGGGAAAAAAAAAAAAATCTAAGAAGCTCTTGTGACGGTCACAGCCCAGAAGCTCAGGCCCACCACAATCATGGGATGATATAACACTTCCCCTCTCACACTTTACCATCATATCAATCAGGCTCCCATAGAATCAACAGAGAATTACAGCTAAAAACACTGCAAGGCTCAGACCCATTTTAAAAGAATCTCTGGGGAAACCCAAAGACAACAGAAGAGATAAAAAGAAACACTGGAGGAGATTTTCGCCTCTGATACCTGGAGCTACAGCAAACAGTAAGCACAACCTAACACCTAGCCAGATGAGCATAAAACCTTACACTAAAGGTCTCTTTACTTCAACTCCTTATAACTGATATACCCTGTCCAGATTTCAACAAAAAACTTTTAAGATGAGCTAAAAGGCAAAAATACAGTATAAAGAGACAAATCAAGCATCAGAACCTGACTCAGAGGCATCGGTTTTGGAACCATCAACCCTAATAGAAAATAACTCTGATTAATGTGATAAGGACCCCAACAGACAAAGTGGATGGCATGTAAGAACAGGTGAGTAATGGAAGCAAAGAGATGAAAACTTTAAGAAGGAATCAAAATGTAATGCTGGAACTAAAAATAACATCGTAAGAAAAATGAAGAACAACTTTGCCAGTACATCAGTAGATACTGGTAAGTAAAACTAAAGCAATACAAAAGTCTGTATTCATTTTCTACTGCTGTGTAACAAAATGCCACTAACACCATCTTGAAACAACATACATTTATTATCACAGTTTCTAGGTGTAAGAAGCCTGGGCATAGTTTAGCTGGATTCTCAGATGCAGGATCTCTTAAGGATATAATTAAGGAATGAGTCAGATCTTCCATTGGATCTGTGGCTCAACTAGATCTGCTCCCACACTTATGCTAGTGACCGGGAAGATTTCATTTCTTTGCACTGAAGTCTTAAAGTTCTTGCTTGCAGTTCCTAGAGACTTCCTACATTTCCTTGCTACCTTGGCCTTCCCCGGCAAAGAGAGCTTTATCTCAAGATGAGATAGTGAAAAGAAGGGCCATCTGTACCCCAATGTTCACAGCAGCAATGACCACAGTTGCCAAACCGTAGAAAGAACCAAGATGCCCTTCCACAGACGAGTGGATAAAGAAGATATGGTCCATATATACAATGGAAGATTATGCCTCCATCAGAAAGGATAAATCCCAACTTTTGTATCAACATGGACGGGAATGGAGGAGATTATGCTGAGTGAGGTAAGTCAAGCAGAGAGAGTCAATTATCATATGGTTTCACTTAACCTGTGGAGCATAAGGAATACATGGAGGACATTGGGATATAGAGAGGAGAAGTGAGTTGGGGGAAATCGGAGGGGAAGATGAAGCATGAGAGACTGTGGACTCTGAGAAACAAACTGAGGGTTTTGGAGGGGAGGGAGGGAGGGTTTGGGTGAGCCTGGTGATGGTTATTAAGGAGGGCATGTATTGCATGGAACACTGGGTGTGGTGTATAAACAATGAATCTTGGAACACTGAAAAAAAATAAAATAAATTAAATTAAATGGAAAAAAGAAAAGAAAAAAAGAGAGACAGCAAGGAGGTCTTTAGAGCAAGCCCGCTGTGAAAACAGGTCTTATAGAACATAAAGTAATCATGGAAGTGACATCACATTATATTTGCTATATTCTATTGACTAGAAACAGGCCACTGGTCCCACCCACACTCAAGGAGAACGGATTATACAAAGGTGCAGACAATGAATCAGGGGCCACTCCAGAGTCTGTCTGCTAAAATAGCTAAAGATGCTAAAGAGGTAGAACTGAAAGATAAGAGCCATGTGTATTGGCACTGCGGTAATTGGGATTATATTTTCCTACACTTATATTGTTTGGGATAAAGGTAAATACACTGATTAATTTTCATACTTTGTGAAGTCAAGGGTGTATGTTAAATTCATAGAAACCATTAAAAGAGTGAAAACAGGAAAGGAAAAATTAGAATGAATAGAAAAAGGAAGAGAGAGAGGGAGAAGGAAAGAATGGAGGGCCCAAATATAAGAGCTGTAAGAAATCCAAGTAGGTCAGTAACCTGATAAGAATAAATAAACTAAAACTCTGCAGTAGAAATAGAAAAAGAGAACCAGAGCAAGTTTCTAAAAACCCAATAATATGTAGATTATAAGTAACATACCTAAAGTATAAAGGAAAAATATTTGGCACTGAAAATATAGAAAATGCGATCAAATGAATCAGATTAAAAGAAAACTATATTAACATCAAAGAGAACTTTAAGGCTTAAAAAAAATATATGTTAGACATATCGAAACTTTCCACAATGAAGAAAAGGTTTACTTCACCAGGAAGATACAAAAAATCTAAAGGTCTGTGCCCCTGTAACATAACTTCAAAATACATGAAGAAAAAAATAGAAATAAAGGAACCTGTAAGAATAAATTGGCAAATTACAACCCATTGGAGAATTTTTGAAATTACCTACCAGTCAATGATACAGTGATCAATTTAAAGATCATCAATAATATCAAAGAATTGAACTATAAAAGTTGGAAAACATTGAAGTAATTGACATGAATATGTTACTATACTGCATAAAAGCATCACGTTCAAATATAATAGAATATACATTTATTTTAAGTATGCATAAAGTGACCATATAACAATGTGTAATAATGGAAATGTAATCTATGGGAGTGAAGAGACTCACCCAATATAAAGAGAGATAGAAAAAAAAAAAAAAAAGAAGTTTTAGTCAGAACCCCAAGTATGAGCTTGAATGTAAGGGCAAATACTTGATTGTTTCTAAATCTATTTCCCTAGGTTTAACTTTTTTTTTTTTTCCAGCTCCAAGTAAAAACATCCATCTGGATTTCTATAGATGTATCAAGTAAATTATTTCCCAAACTTAATTATCTAATGTACTAAATGAATCATTTTCCTACATGTTCTATTTCAGAGGCTAAAATCTCTCCCAACTACGCTATGAAGCCTCTCTTACCTCTGACTTCCTGTTGGGTTTAATCAATAGGAGTGTCTGAAAGGAGATCAAAGTGGGGGAAGGAAGGAGAGGGGTTGGAGTATCTAGTGACCCAAATCCCATCGTGCTCCCAGCTTAATTCTGGCAATGGCCCTGCTGTAGCTCTAGCTGCTTCCTCCTAAAGACTGTAACAGCCCCATTACTGGTAGTATCTGGCTGTCTTTTGAACCATTGCTAATTCCCATCACTCTGACCACACCTTTGTACCTAGCTTTGTATTAAATTATTTTCAAGTAACTGAGTGTATCATCTTCTTTCTGTTAGAGACCCGAATGATCCGTCGCCTATAAATTCCAAACTTAGACAAAAGAAAAGCAATCATGTACCGGCAGCCAATCTTCAAAAATACAAAGATTATATATGTGTTGAAAGGCAGGGGTTTCACTCACAGAGAAGCATAAATAATTCAGAAATTACCATCCATTCCACAGCCGCAAACTGTGATTTATATTCTTTTGACTTTTCATACCAGTAACAATAGTATAGTGTTTCTTAACCTCTTTTATTTGAAGTCTGTTTAACTAAAAGTAAAATAGTAATATAGTCTCCTGATGTTTACAGTACTCTCATTTTATCTCTAAAAGATGTGTATCTTTGAATAGCAATTGAGAACACCAAAGCTATTTTCTTGGGGTTTTATTTCTTGTAGGCAACTTCTTCAATTTTTTTTTTCCTTTTTATGTTGTTCATTTCTCTTCCTCAGTGGGAAATCCTCAGTGTCATTTCTTTTTGAGAAATAATTTATCTCTAGTCTTCTGTCAGGACCCTTATCATCTATGGATTGAAATCAATGGCTCCCATAAATCAACCTGATTTAAACTTCCTCTCTTCTTCCTCTGCTTCTTCCCTCATTCTTTTTCTAATCTTACTCTCCCCATTGTCTTATCTCCTTTTGGCTATTAATGATACAAATATTTAGGACATCCATAAAGTTATATGTTAGGAACAATTTTGCCAAACTGATTTATTTTAGCCATTCAGTGTTCTAACGAGGCCAGACACACCTCAACGTCTTACTCTCTAGATAGTAGCCCTATCAATAGAAACCTGGTAAATCCATTATATGCAATCTTTAATACCTAAAGTGATTTGTTTCTGTTCCTTTGGGAAATGAGGATAATCGGAGTCATTTTTGGAAATGCAGGCAGGTTGACTGATTATAACCTGCCAAGAGGAAAATGTTGAAAGACCAGAAGTGGGTTAGTTCAGTGCCCTGACCTCTAGTCCCAGAAAAAAGGAGAAACCTGGAGAAAGACTGGGAGCATCTAGAGATGTCCTCCTTCCCTCTAAGGAGACAAACTTTTTATACGCTATTGGAAAGTATCCATAGCGTGAGTGCATGAGGCTCGCTTTTAAATGTGCACGTCTGAGAATGTAACATCAAATGGATGAACATTCTACCAAAACTCAAAACTCTTCCATCAACTTAATATTCCATGAAGACAGAATGGATGGCTTTTATTTACTTGGGCATTTTACAGTAATGCAGTGTATGATCAAAACAAATTCTAGTGCTTTAGAGTTCAAGGCTTTGCTGAAATGATTAGTCAGTTAAAACCATGGAAGAAATGGAAGAGGATATCATCTTGCATACCAGACTATTTGTAACAAAGTGCTTTATTATACTCTCAAATTTAATCATGGGCTCTGTAAAAAAGATTTTTACTTCTAAGTGATTTCTTATCCTGAGATTTCAAAGGAAACTTTTAATAATAAATGAAATAGAGCCTCTCAACTAAAGAAAGTCATATTCACAGCATTTAACTAATATTGCTACCTGTTTTCTGAGTACAATTTGTAATATTCTCATCTAACCAAACTCAACTGTCCTCTCTCTTTCTAATTTCTATGCAACCTTAAAGAATACGACCCAAACTGTATGGATCTTATTAATAGTACTTTGAGATTTTGGAGACCCACTAGAGAAATTAACAGAAGCAAATTTTTCTTTATTTCATGCTGCAAACCCCCCTACTCTTGGCAGAATATCAAGATGGCTCATTTAGTCACCTGGTTGGATACTAAAAATTCCTCTGTTGCCACACAGGCTGACATCCTCTCCCCGCATCCCAGCACCCTAAGCCCTGTTACTCTGGGATGGCTCCAACATGATATGGACTAACGTTGGCATGGTTTTGGTCTATGTAATAACTTACTCAAGATATTCATGTTATTTCTTTGATGCCTTTACTCAGCCATATGCCATTTTCCCCCCTTGCCATGCACTTTATTCTATCTGAAATTTCCTGATAGTATAATGGACTTGGTTATAAGTTCACAAAATGGTCTTTCAGTTCTTGAAGTGATAAAGGTACAATTCTTTTTACTCACTCTTCCAGCTCCCAAAGAGAAACTCCACTTCCCAAATCTATAAGAGATGGGTCAAAGAACAAATCACACTAGCTCTTTCAAAATGTCATTTTCTACTTATAATCATCAAGTCATTCTGGGCAGAGTTCTTCTCTACTACATAGCTTCATGGTGATGATTAGGGAAAAAAATAAAGCTTTCAGAACCTAACCTACAGTAAATGTATAATAAATATTATTGTCATCATTATATATTATTATATTCATTGTTATAAATAGCTTGTTGTAAGGACTAGAACACTGGATTTCAATCAAGATTTTAACTCTATTCTCTATGGAATGATATATATGTCACTTAACCTCTGTTTGGCCACCCTGGTCAAGCTTCATCTACATAAACACTTTAATAGCACCCCTCTTCCAACCATTAAAGTCCAAATTCCTGTACAAGGTATGAAAGACCCTTAATATGAGCCTTGACTTTCTACTTCATACCACTGTGACGTACCACAAAAACCCATCTCACACTCTAAACTATAAACCATTTGCTGTTCCATATTTGTGGTTCTGCACATGCCACCCTTCACTTGAAATGGCCTTAAACCTTACCTTTTCAAAATAAATTTTTAGTCATGAAGACTCAGGTAAAGTATTCTGTGGATCTCTCTCAAATTCTCCAATCAGTTACTACTTCTAATATGCTCACATATAGTTCACACATGTTAATATATAGTATATTAGCATATATTGGTATATTGTAGTATATATTAATATATATGTAGGTCTAAACTTGCTTATTTACTGTTTATATCCACACCACAATTAAAGTTTTCACTCAAGGACATCAATTTTACCTGTTATCTCAACAACTGATAGTACTCTCAGCACAAAATCAGTCCTAATCATTAGTAGAAAAGTCAGTAAATGAACAAAATGCATTATTGTAGGCCACAAAACTCTCATTTATAAAATCAGAAAGCTATGGTAATGATAATCTTATTCATAAATAATTTTTGTTTAGAAAGATAAATGTTTCAATTTTAATCAGAATCTGTTTTATTCAACCTAAAGAAATTTATTACACAATATATTATTTTTTCCACATCCACAGTGTTATTGCTGCAGAACAGATCATATTGAGAACAATTTTTATAAAGATGTCAGTTTAAATAATATGATTTGGAGAACTTCCATTTCAAAGTGGGATCAAGTAGTTTATAGCAAACCAATACTACTGCCAAGGGCAACCAAAAACTCCAGATACAACTTAAAGTCATCAGTTTCAAGGCACCATGGTCTGCAGAAGTAATAAGGAACACAGGGTCTAAAATTACAAAAAAGAGGAGCCTCAGAGCAGTTATCAAATGGACAACCACCTTTTCCCCATGAGCTCTTGCAAGTTCTGAAAATGGAGTAGGGCCAGAAAATTCCGACTTTGCTTGGGAATAGGACTGCCTCTAAAAGACATAAAAACTAACAAAGTTTTGATGATCTTGGGAAGCCAGAATGACATAACTATTGAGCTGAGAGATCGTAACATGTGTCAGGCTTCTCAAGAAATTTGCTGAATTACTCAACTATGCAAAACAAGGGTTTAAAGAAATGACCTCAAACAAACAAGAAAAAATTCTGAAAAGCAGAAGTGGAATTTTCCAGTCTCAGGGCACTAAGATAAAGACCTCCTGAGGAAATGGACACCAGTAAACACACAGATTATCAACTGGAGCCCCTGGAAGCTATGCCCTGGTAGCAGGGAATGGAATACACTTGGTGGAAGCATACAAAAAGGCAAGAAAAGGCACAGCCTAAAAACAAACAAACAAACAAAAAACAAGCCAACATCAGAACCAAACTCAGATACACCACATGTTTTGGAATTATTGGATGGGGATTTTATTATCACTATGGTTCATGTGTTAGGTCTCTAATGGAAAAAATAAAGAGCAGTCAGTAACAGCTGGATAGTATCAGCAGAGAGAAACTTTATAAAAGAATAGAAAGGAAATGCTACAAATCAAAAACACTAACAGAAATGAAAAAAAAGCTTTGACGCACTCATCAGTAGACTGGACACAGCAAAGGAAAGAATCAGATAGCTTAAAGATATGTCAGTAGAAACTTCCCAGACTGATTATCACAGAGATTATATATCCCATAACCAGCAATACCAGTTGACAGGCTCAGACAAAATGGGCTCAGGAAATGCATTGGACACAAGTTTAGTGATGGGAAAAAATGAATAAAAAGCAAAATTGGTGTGAAGTGGTATCTCATTGTGGTTTTGAGAGCCTAGATGTCTATCAACAGATGGATGGACAAAGAAGACGTGGTATATATGTACAATGGAATACTACACAGCCATCAGAAATGAAGTCTTGGGGCGCCTGGGTGGCTCAGTGGGTTAAAGCCACTGCCTTCGGCTCAGGTCATGATCCCAGAGTCCTGGGATCAAGCCCCGCATCGGGCTCTCTGCTCAGCAGGGAGCCTGCTTTCTCCTCTCTCTCTCTCTGCCTGCCTCTCTGCCTACTTGTAATCTCTGTCTGTCAAATAAATAAATAAAAATCTTAAAAAAAAATGAAGTCTTGCCATTTGCAATGACATGGATGGAACTAGAGGGTAATATGTGAAGTGAAATAAGTCAATCAGAGAAAAACAATTATTTCATGATTTCACTGATATGAGGAGTTTGAGAAACAAGACAGAGGATCATAGGAGAAGTGAGGGAAAAATGAAACAAGATGAAACCAGAAAGGGAGACAGACCATAAGAGACTCTTAGTCTCAGGAAATAAACTAAGGGTTGCTGGGGGGTGGGGGCTAGGTATAGGGTGGCTGGGTTATGGACACTGGGGAGAATATGTGTTATGGTGAGTGCTGTGAAATGTGTAAGCCTGATGATTCACAGACTGTACCCCTGGGGCAAATAATACATTATATGTTAATAAAATTAAAAAAAATAATATAAAATTAAATTAAATCAGTGGAAAATGGTACTTAATTGTTTAATTTATAATAAAACTCATATTCACCAGATAATTATGCAAGATACTGCTTCACTTACTTATCAGAGAAATGAGCCTAAACTAATCTTTCTTAGATGACAACTTAAAGACAATTTCATTTTAGCCCATCGAATTACCACAAAACATTTTAAAATTTATTAATTCTGTGACAACTCTATGTCCCTCTGTCTCTCTCCATTTCCTACCACCAGAGGGATCAAGGATTCTTCACAGACTGTATTTTTTTCTTCTCCAGAAGGGTCCTCCTATATTTTACATTTGTTGACATTTCAAATACCCAAAAACCTTATTCCTAGTTCTTTACAGCAACCAATAAAATCTCCGTTATGCAAATGAAGACCCTAAGGAGCAAAGGGGCAAAAATGTAGGACTTAAAAAAGGACTTAAAAAACTAGGACTTGATGACAGTAACCTTAATCTAAAATCTGTGTCATTTTCATCTCACTACATTGAATTTCACATCTATGGAATTCCTACTGTCCCTTTGTCATTCTCAGCACCATATACTAAGTTTAGATTTTTAAAATGCATGGTTAGCAGAAATGGATTCTTAGTTTTACCATGTCAATCAACCTGCATGGCTGTGAAAGTCGAGTATATTGGCTATTTTAGAAAAAGGTATTGAAACCTTACCGAACATATTTAGTTTTACCAATCCTTCATGCACACCAGGAGTGCCTAGATGACTTCTTTCCAATGTAAAGGGCTTGACATGTTTAATATTACTAGGACACCTCTATTGGGAGCTTAGGAGAAGCTAGCAAGACACTGCCTTGGTACCACCCACTTTGAAAATACATTCAGCTCCTCCTATAGACAGAAACATAGCTCTAATTGTGATCACAGCTTTTTCTCTCCTGTGGCTGAATGGAAGATCCCTGGATCTGAAATACATTTTTTACAACCTTTAGTTGGATTCAATGCTCCACCTTCTAATGATAATACTATATATTTTTTAATTATTTACTATATATAGACAATATTTCTGTTTATTTTGACCCAAGATCATAAAGAGTTTCCATTATTCATCATTATTTTATAAGTCACTTAATATGGTCTATATATTATATTCTGTAATATAAATATTAACAGATGAAATATAAACAGAGATCAGTCCTTGTCCAGAGGGTTCAAAATCTACTGGAGAAAATAGAGATATGCACAAATAATGCTAATATTGGATTATAAATTTGCTAGAGTGATAGATCAAGAATGTAGGGTTAATTTTCCACGTATTCTCTTATTTCCTTCATTTCAATATTGACTACCCTTGATGGCACCAAACTTAATTTTACATTTCAAATTTCCTTGGTTATTTCAGCATCAAAAATTAACATAAAATGACAATAAATAAAAACCAAGTGGCACTTTCATTACTTTACTTCTTAACCAGACTAGTTAATCTTCATTCCCATAAAGATATTACCAAAAGGGAGGGTTTCCCATATACATCACTTTAAAATTTCAGGAATAATTGTAATTAGAGAAATGTTGTTATCTCCTAAGCACAGCCATTTCAACTCTACCAGAGAGTCTTATCATTGGTTTGCTTAATAAATGCAATTCTTAACAGATGTGCAAACTAATTGAGTGAATTTAGTTCATATGTATATGTTTTAATAATAACACTTCAGAGTGATAAATGCAATTAACAAGAGCATACCAACAAGGCATGGAGTATCCTATAATTTCTGTCCATTTGTTATTATTATCCATAAAAAACACCTCAAAGTTTATTATCTCAAATTTGCATGAAACTATGTGATTATAATTAGGAGCTCAATGGTTCCTCCATTTGTCCATTAAACAAAATCTCATGGGCCTTGTTGAACGAGGCATGCTTTGAGAATTGCTTTCTTGGGAAAAATAATAGGCTGAGCAGATATGTATATCAAAAATTTCCAGAAAATGCACTCAAGCATACACAGAAAGAAAATAAAATACAATAAAAATTTAAAATATGTTTTTTAACTTCACTAATTATTAATTGCCACTTATAACTAGTATGTTCTGTCCTTTGATAAATATGAGGGCTATTTTCAAGAGAAATCCAAACTCAGCCAAACATGTGCAATGAATAACATTTGAGTCAATGGACAAAATTTATAAAACTGGAAAATTTACAAGAGAAATATTCAAGGCTGAAAGTCAGCTATAGGACAAGGGCCTTATTGAAAATTCATGACTAGTTTTTGGAAATGTATGCAATCTTCTCTCATAAATCATTCTAGGTTTCAAATGCTTGTGATTCTAAGCATTTGGTTGGCCTTTTCCCATACTCAGATGCTGCCATTTCTGCCATAATGACATTGCTGTTAGGCTAAGGACAAAAGGTTAAAGAAAGGACAGATTGGTAGGCAAATATTTTAGAAAGTACATAGCTAGAAATCATAGCTGAGAAGCAAAGAAGTAAAAATGACCTCTTTAAGGGCATACATACATAAAAATAAATGTATAACTAATAAATGAAAACTTAAAACTAGTAATCTTAATCCAACACCTATGTGACAGTCTCCTACAAAATGGATCCAAATAATGCCTGCCTCTTCATAGTCACATCCTTGTATAATCCTTGTCCACATTGTGCCATCGTTGTTCTGTGTGATCAATAGCACATGGAAGAATTGATGATATATCCCTTCTGATATTAGGCTACAAAAGACATCATGGCTTCCATCTAGATTCTTCTATATCCTAGATCATTTGCTTTGGAGGAAGCAGGATGTCACATCATGAGGAGCCCAGTGGAGAGGCCCATGTTGTGAAGAACTATAAGGGATCTTAAAAGATGATCCTCTAAGAGCTACTTATAAAAATCATTCAAATCTTAAACAGGTAAAAATATAACAATACATGTGAAAGTTCTCTATGCTGAGAATTACAGAACACTGAAGAGAAAAATCAAAGTAGATCTAAATAAAGATATATAATATTCATCGAATGGAAATCTCAATATTATGATGTCAAGTATTGCCACATTGATCTATAGATTCGATATAATCTCAATCAATACCCTGCTAGAATTCTTCGTAGATATCTACAAGCTGATTCTAAAATATTTGGACAAGAAAAAGAACTTCAAGACCAAAAGAATTCGTTAGATAAAGAATGCAGCTGGAAGACTAACATTACCTAATTCCAATACATACTATAAAGCTTCAGCCATTGAGACAGTGTGGTATCATGGAAAGACAGACATAGAGGAATGGAACCAAACAGAGGGTCTAAAACGGACCACATGAATATGGTCAAATTACTTCTGACAATGTTACAAAAGCAATTCAACAGAGAAAGAATAATCTTTTCAACAAGTGGTATGGAAACAATGTATATCCTTAAGCATAAGAAGAAAAATGACCTCAATTTATACCTAAAAACTTGTATAAAAATTAACTTAAATCATAGACTTAAGTATAAAACATAGAAATACAAAACTTTTAGAAAAAAATATTAAAAAATCCTTATGACTTTGGGTTATGCAAGGTATCCGTAAATACAACAAATCACAATCCATAAAAGAAAAAGTTGGTAAGGCGAACTTAATTAAAAAAAAAATCCTTTTGTTCTGCAAAAAACACTGTTAAGAGCAAAGAAAAGACAAGATTCATAGAAAAATATGTGCAAATCACTTACCTTACAAAACATTTTTATCCAGAATACATAGAGAACTTTCAAAACACGAGAAAACAAATAGTCCATTTTTTAAATGAGCAATATCTAATGCCACTTCAGAAAGGGAGATATATTGATGTTAATAAATACATAAAAAGATGTTCAACATCATTAGTTATGAAGGAAATGAAAATTAACATCAAAATGAGATACCACTATGCATATATTAGAATGCCTAAAATTTAAAAATTATAGTAACAGGTTCTGGTGAGAATGAAAGGAAACTGGAACTCTCAGACGTTGTTGATGGGAATAAAAAATGGAAGATCCACTTTGAAAAATAGTTTGGCAGTTTCTGATGAAGTTAAAGAAGTTGTTTAGAACATCTTACCTACTTGAATGGTGAAAGTGAAAAAAGGAAAATATAAGGAAAACTGAGAAATTAAAAACTCTAAAATGTTCAGTCACAAGGTATTACTAAGATGTAGCAAGATGAAATGGAGTGAATAAGAACTCCTACCCTAGAGGCCCCCTTTTGCAATCTCTGTCCTTATTGATGCTCTCTATGCCCAAGGTTTATGTCCCAAGGTAATATAAGCCACCCAAGAGTGTTATAAGATCCAAATCATTTAATAAATTGTAAATACATTAGTAGGGTTTTAGAATTAAATGTAGACTTATGATACTTTTATGATCATACTGAAGAAGTTGAAATTGGCTTTCCTATAATGTAAAGAGAGCTCTCTACAGTAAGAAAATTATTTCTTTTAAAATGTACCAGCATGCTCAATGGATATGCACTTTGTTTTCTCCAAAAGTATTGCCTAAATATCCACATCAGCAGAGAAAATTTAAAATTGGCCACCAAAAGGACATTATAGTATTGAAATGAATTGAATGGAATAATCATTTTGTATGAAATTACTACAGAACAAGGAGGAAAAATAAACATACCTTCACTCCCTAACAATTGTAGATAAAATCATTCCTGCTCTTTTACTTTAGTTTTTAGACCTTTCTGTGGGCATTAATGTGCACAGTGTTAAAACTAAGAAGCTGTGTGTGTTATAAAGAAATTCACTAAGATAGTGTACGGACAAACATTTTTCACATCATGTAATTATTAGCTATATTCAACCCCACAATGTGTTTCTACTTACCAAGTTTGTTAGTGTGGTGCATATTTCTGTGTGTGCGTGTGTGTGTGTGCGTGTGTGTGTGTGCATGTTTAAAAGCATCTTTAGGGGCACCTGGGTGGCTTAGTGGGTTAAAGCGTCTGCCTTTGGCTCAGGTCATGATCCCAGGGTCCTGGGATCGAGTCCCACATTGGGCTCTCTGCTCAGCAGGGAGGATGTTTCCTCCTCTCTCTGCCTGCCTCTCTGCTTACTTGTGATCTCTGTCAAATAAATAAAATCTTTTAAAAAAGGAAATAAATAAAGGCACCTTTATTCAAGGCACCTCTTCTGAGAAAAAAATTAAGCAACTGGATAATCTGCAAGATATGAAACTGTGAAATGGGATATCTTATACCTCAATCTACTTATTATGGAGATAAAGCAAATTTGTTACATTTAGGCTATAGAATAAAATGTAAGAAAAACTGAAATTTTCATAGAAAGAGTGCATAAATTGGAGGAAAAGAAAGAAATGTAGTTCTTATATTTCATTTGTTTGTTTCAAGACTTATTTATTTTAGAGAGAGAAAAAGAGAGCGTGCAAGCAGAGGAGGGGTAGAGGGAGAGATGAGAGTCTCAAACAGATGCCAGTGTGGGCTCGATCTCATGACCCTGAGATCATGACCTGAGCCAAAATCAAGAGTCAGTTGCTCAACTGACTAAGCCAGCAGGCACCCCCAAACAACATAGCTATGAAAAGAAATTATTGTGTAAAATTAGTAAAGAGAAAACTTCATTAAATCTTAATAGCTTTCTTTTTTTTTAAGATTTTATTTATTTATTTGACAGACAGAGATCACAAGTAGGCAGAGAAGCAGGCAGAGGGAGAAGGAGAAGCAGGCTCCCTGCTGAACAGAGAGCCCGATGCGGGGCTCGATCCCAGGACCCTGAGATCATGACCTGAGCTGAAGGCAGAGGCTTAACCCACTGAGCCACACAGGTGCCCCATAAATCTTAATAGCTTTCTAACAAAATTTATGAATAAGCAATATATCTGTAAAGAAATCTAAATATTATAACAGAAAACATAAAAATACATTGGACAATAATTAGAGATGACGTGAAGATAAATCTTACCTTCAATTTCTAGAATTTTGGTAACTTCTCTTCATCTAGACAACTAAGCTACAACCTTTCCTTATCAGTATTTAAGTTAACATATGTTCTTGATTTTAGCTTTAATATAAATTAAAAATTTCCTCCCAAAATGTCTTTAATTTTCTCTTAGCTAACAGATAAAACTAATGTTTCATTTATTTCATATTGAGAAATAGCTATCCTTTTTTAAAGATTTTATTTATTGATTGGTCTGTGTGTGAGAGAGAGCATGCCCAAGTGGGGAGAGGAGCAGAGAGAAAGAGAAAATCCCAAGACTCTGTGCTGAGTGTGCAAGCCAATGCTGGACCAACATGGGTCCAGTGCGGGGCTCGATCTCACAATCAGGAGATCATGACCCCAGTCGAAACCAAGAGTCAGACGCTTAGTCAACTAAGCTACCCAGGCACCTCAAGAAATAGCTATTTCTTATGAAGAAACTAACTTATCGTTAGTTTCTTGATTTTAAGATTGTTCTCATTTATTTAATACTAAGTTCAAAATTAACCTACAATATAATGCAAATAAAGATGAATTATAATTAAAAAGCAAATTCAACAAGTTCTCCAACACTAATTTTTCATTACAATCTCCAAGCCAGAATTCACACCTGTAATACTATAAAATAGTTTGACTCATGACATTAAAGTAAAACCATACTTCAATGTACAAAACAAGGTGGTAATAACCCTACTTAATAATAGCAAATATCAAAACTTCAAAGTATTTAGACTACAAGTAAAAGTTTCAATTATTTTACCACATACACATTTAATTTGGGTCCATATTCTACTCTTAATATTGCCACCAAGTTCTTCAATCTTTTAACATATGCTATGTGTGTTTTTGTTGTTATAGGCAATGTGTGGCATATAAAGAAATAGTAGGCTTGATTTTCACCCCAAGGAAGTTTACAATCTGTTTGTGAGCTAGACCTGCATGTGAAAAATCAAATATCAAGAGTAGAATTGACATTTGAAAATAGTAAAGGTAATTCTTAATTGCTAAATAAGTGGAACAGAAACAAACACATTTAAGTTTAGAAAGGTCCATCAAGCTGGAGTGTTATAGGGGCATCTGCTCGAGGCCAAGGATTATGTTCTATGCTAAGAATATAAGAAAAGCGTCCAATATTCCAGGAACTTCCAGTCTAGTCCGTGGACAGGCAAAATGTAACTGCAAAATAATGTGAGCAGTGTCTAAAAGTATATGTGAGATTCATCTTAAGGTCTATCATACACACTTCCATTCACATTATGTGTGTGCCCCTTCAACTTTCCTCTTTACATTAAATATAGGAAGAAGAGCAATTAAGAGTAATTTGGGGGTACTTGCCTATAACCTCTAGCTAGAGAGCAGGTTTAAGAGAAAGAAAAATGAAGCATTTTAGGTATCAAATTTTGAATGCATAGCTTCCATCAAAAATTACTGTAAAATTTGGATCCATAATCCCTTCTTTGTGAAACTCTAGCTTGACAGTAGGTCTGATGGAAGAAAATAAGAACATTTGGTAAAGGCAGATGCCAAGTGATAACTGTGTCTTAATTCTTAAACATGAGACTTGGGCAGTAATGAGACACCAGACACCATCTTATGAAGTTCTGGTCATGTACTAGTAGTAGCATATGAACGGAGCATCATTTGAACCTCAGAAGTTAGAACGCAGCCAGACTCAATGCTATGTGGGGTGCAGAAACAGTAATGGTAGAAAACATTCTAAATGCCCTATATCTACTAAGAGAGATAACAAGTGGGTAGCCATTCTCTAGATGACTTGTTTTAGTAAATTTCTCTGTGGGAGAGAAATCTGTAAAGGTTGCTTAGTTTGGGGAAAAAAATGCATGTAATGGACAATTGAGTCATATGAAGCTCATATGTTTTGCACGATGTTTAAATCTCTGGTTTGACTAATAAGGAACCCTAGAGGGGATTTTTCAACATTCACTGGCTCACTGCATGTTTATTACTACAGCTTAAGGGAAGCCAAACAAACCAATGAGCCACTACAGTCATGATCTGAAATCTTTGTTTCATGGCAACCCATAGACCTCATTCTAAAATGCACAGCAAAATTCCATCTGAGCGTAAAGCTGACTGCATCCTGAGATCAAACAAAACTAGGTCAACGGATGTGTGACATGCCCAGCTTGATCATTATTTTAGACCTAACAACACCTATTTTGTTCCATATGCATATCGTTTCTTTGCTTTGATAAGTATCTCCAATTCACACAGCAGAGATGTTGTAGACTTTTACTTTCAACAACTCTGATGAATTCACTCTGTAGGTATAAGGAAAGCCGACATTCATCAGGATCAGACATGTTACTTAGGAAGCCAAACGTACCGGGAATTCCAAGTCTTCTTCATGGAGTACATAAGCTAAAGGAGTTACTGTGATAACTCTAGACTACCTCTCGGACTGGAACACACCCATAAAGTTCAATTTCTCTCTCTAGCCTTGTATTTACTGTTGTAATGACTTCTGCACTGAAGAGGGACTAGTCCCTACACAGATATTTTAAAGTAACAAACATTAAGTTTGCAGTGTTCAGAGAATACTGGACTCAGTTACCCTATAGGCTTTATTAAACCTAATTTAAAACTCTTAAATTACATCTTATTCAGCACTCGCCCCTTTGGGCCTTCTAGATATACCTAATCCCCTGTCTGGTAGAATCCTCTTACTGAAGAATTATCAGGCTCCTAAGAGTTTGAAAGAAATTTTGCCATAGGGAGACATACAGCTATGATGGAGTTGTCCTAAAATATGCTGTCTTTATGTATTTCACCATTCCTGAAATACTCTTGGCTGTAAATCTCACTGAGCACCACTGGCTTTTATTAGGGAACTGAAATATACTGCTAACCTCCAGGCATAAGAGAAAATAACCACCTTTTCCAACTAAAATCCTTCGACAAATCAACCCCAAGTTTAAAACTCTGAAAGCCATTCCTTTTGTATTATGTCACACACATAGCCTTATTTATAAAGTGAATTTTTTCTCCAAATCCTCCCCAATTTCTGAAATTTGATTATCATAGGTTTATAACTTGAGGCTTTAATCATAGCAAAATGCAAATATCCCTAGGAGACCAAACACTTTGTTCTAATAGTTTATTTATTTATTTATTTATTTATTGTTTTATAGGAGCAGAGAGAAGATTCTGAAAGTCAATACAAGAAGAGAACATGAGGATATAGGGTACAGGATAAGAAGCTATTTATATCAAAGTTGTTACTTCTTAAATATATCTAGAGATGGAGGTGACAAATCTCTGGAAATTTATATTAGTTATAACCATTGATATTTACTTTATATTAATTAAGTTTTTAGAACCAGAAAGGCATTATCCAAGCACTGGGGATGAATTATAATCTAGTGAGGGTACATCCATGTAACAAATGAATACCTGAAATCAAGTCAGTTTGACTTTGCTTTGTCTTAAATGTTTACAAAATGTCCCAGAAAAGTATACCTGAGACATAAATAAAAAGAGAGAAATATTAGATATAGAGATAAAAACTGATGAGTCCTTAATTTATTAAGGTATTATAACTGGAGGTTAACATTCCAGAGCAGTTCCCTAGAGTAATATCCACATCACTTCAAAACCCACCAGTTTTATTTTTTTAATTAATCAAAACTTCTATAACAACTATAATTGAAGAGCTGTCAGTACTAAAAAAAAAAAAAAATTCTCCATGTGGAAAATATTTATAATGCTATATAACATATTAAAAACAATCTACCTTTTCTCAATACATGGCTGAGTTTACTTTAAAATAAGGAGTATCCAGGCACCTGGGTGGCTCAGTTGGTTAAGCAACTGAGTTCAGCTCAGGTCATGATCCTGGGAGGATCAAGTCCCGTGTCAGGCTCCTTGCTCAGCAGGAAGTCTGCTTCTCCCTCTGACCCTCCCCACTCTCACGCTCTCACTCTCTGTCACTCTTTCTCTCAAATAAATAAAATCTTAAAAAAAAAAAAAAAAGAATATCCTCAATTGAGAAATAGTAAGGAAAAACTGAATCCAGTGAGCTATGCAGAATTGTTGGGGGCTAGTCATCAAGAGGACATGATGATTGGTCGACACATGAGCTGAAATCTGGTAATTTGAAGCTTCTGATCTCTTCCTCTGCCATTAGAATGTGCATTCTGTTTGCCTTCCCAGTTCCCAGAAGCTCACCCAAGAGCATAAACTTGAAATAATGATGTGGTGTTAAGACCATGTGGATAGTATACATGACTAAACTGAGTTAAGGCCTCTGTAAAAACTTTTAAGATTTTGGTGAGCAGAGACCAAGATCTATTCATCTTATGGCCACCCAAGATAAGGCTTGTATGTAAGTTCCTTTGCTTATTAAACCTGCTACCTACCAGTCTGAATGGTCTGCTTCTTTCTGCAGTATGTACCAGCTTTCTTCATGAGGGCTGGTTCCAAATTATATACAGGGAACTCCCCAGGAGGTTGTAAACTAAGAGTTGGTGACCCAGCCTGGAAACTGAAAGAAATGGATTTTGGGGTCTCCAACATCTTTGGGGAAAACCCAGAGTTGGCCAGTAACTTCTACGTGGGGAGGGGTGGCCCATATTTTATGTATTTGTGGACTACTCCATGAGTAAGGGGACACCTTAGAAATGATGGCTGCAGTTATGTGCTTCTTTGAAAACTGTGCATACAGCACTGTGGCAAAAAGAATCCCTGGAAAAGTGAGGAGAGTGAAGAAGAGGATGTTGTGGTGTTTGACAGTGAAATGGACAAAACACACTGATACCCAAACCCTAATACAATGGAAAGCAGAAACAGAGCACAGTCAGTTCTGGTCCAAGATGGTGACCTAAGAAGACCCTGATATCACTTCCTCTATGGAACACACCAACTTACACCTATTAACAAAAACAATTCCTCCTGAGAAAGAACTGAGAGCTGACTGAACAACTGTTGAACAACCAAAAACAGAAAGAATAGCAAGGAAACAACAGGAGAGCTAAAGACACAGTAACAAAAGGAAACCCCCCCCCCTCCAGTACTGCAAAGGGCAATGGGCAGGAATACTACTGAAGGACCAAGAACAAATTCCCCTGTTCTTGGGCACAGGAAAAAAAAAGTCAGTTTAAAGGAACAACTAGCATATAAAAGAGAACATTAGAATTCTGCCAAGTGGCAGAAGAACTGCAGGAACACTCTCCAGGTAAGAGGAACTGGAGAATGACCGTTTATAGTCCCATTCTACCTTAAAAGCCTAGACTGGAGCAGGGTCTATGGACACTGAACAGACAGGTCTAGATGCCATAACTGGCATGTATGGTTGTCACAGGGAATTTGCAACCTCAGAAAGCCCAGGGTCTATAAGCCCACATCAGCCTGGGTCACATTGGGATAGGAAAAAAGCCAGGGTTTAAAGGGACTGAGGAGTTGCAAGGATGCTCTCTTCCTCTTTACCTCAAAAGGTCAAATTGGAACAGGGTCTGGCTTACAGTGAACTTGTAACGACAGCAGTCCCAATGTCCTCAAGCCCACATGAGCCTATATGGTGCTGGAACACAGAAAATAAGCCACAGAAGCTTAAGTTTTTTGTTTTGTTATCTACCTATTTATGTTTGTATGTATTATATATATAATTTTTCTAGTTTGTCTTGCATTGTTTTAATTTTTTGTTTTGTTCTTCTACCTTCTTTTTTCATTTTCTTCTTTTTTCGTTCTTTTTAATTTTATTATTATTTATTATTACTATTAGTTTATTTTTTCTGGAAAAAAAAAAACATGGTTTAAAAGAGTAACTATCATATATAGCTATATATCTATAGCCACAGCTCCAACTAGCCAGCAAAAGTCACCAAGCATATACACTCTGCATAGGAGACACAATACAAAAAGACCACTCTTTCAAGTTTAGGAGAAGTAGCCATTCTGACTAATCCATAAACACAAACACAGAGAGATCTCAGTGAGACCTTCAATAAAGAGATAGAATATACTAAGAAGAACAAATCAGAGTTGATGAACACAATAATGAAATAAGAAAAACACTAGCAGGAATCAATAGAAGATGAGAGGACATAGAATAATGTATCAGTGATCTGGAAGACATGGTAATGGAAAGCATACAAGATGAACAATGGAAAGAGAAAATACTTTTTAAAAATGAACATATTAAAAAAAAAAAAACCAACACAAAAATGAGTACATAAAACTCAACACCTTGAAGACACCTGGGTGACTCAGTCAGTTAAGCATCTGCCTTCAGTTTAAGTCATGATCCTGGTGTCCAGAATCTAGCCCCCATCGGGCTCCCCAGCTTCTCCCTCTAACCCTCTCATGCTGTCTCTCTCTGTCTCTCAAATAAATAAATAAAATCTTAAAAAAAAAAAAACCCTCAATACTCCAAAAATAAATAATGCAATTAACAAATGGGCAGAACACATGAATAGACATATTTTTCCGAAGAAGACATATAAATGGCCAATAGATACACGAAAAGATAGTTAACATTGCTCATCATCAGGGAAATAGATATAAAAATTACCATGAGATCTCACCTCACACCTGTCAGAATGGCTTAAAATTGACAACACAGGAAACAACAGATTTTGGTGAGGATATGGAGGGAAAGGTAGGCAAGCTCTTATACAGTTGGTGGGTATCCAAACTGGTGCAGCCACTCTGGAAAACAGTATAATATTTCCTCAAAAAAGTTAAAAATAGAACTACCCTATGACCCAGCAATTGCACTACTAGGTATTTACCCAAAGGGTTAAAAAACTGATGATTTAAAGGGATACATATACCCTAACGTTTATAATAATATTATCAACAATAGCTAAATTATGGAAAGAGTCCAAATGCTCTTCAACTGATAAATGGGTAAAGAAGATGTGGTATATATACACATTAGACTATTACTTAAACATAAAAAAAAAAAGAATAAAACCTTGTTATTTGCCATGAGGTGGATGGAGCTAGAGAGATTTATGCTAAGCAAAAAAGTACACAGTCAAAGAAAGATAAATACCATATGATTTCACTCATACGTGGAATTTAAGGGGGGAAAAATGAGCACTGTGGGATGGAAGGGTGGGAAACCAAGAAAAGACTCTTAACTACAGAGAACAAAGTGAGGGGAGATGGGTGAAGAGATGAGTCAAATAGGTAAATGCACTTGTGATGAGCACTGAGTGTTGTATGTAAGTGACAAATCACTAAATTCTATACCTAAAATAATATTGCACTGTATGTTAACCAGCTGAAATTTAAATAAAATTTAAATAAAAACTTGGGGAAAAAAAGGAAAAAAAAATGAGGCTAGATTAAAAAATCTCTTTGAAAACATCAAGAAAATAGGCATTCATATTATAGGGGTCCCAGAAGAAGAGAGAGAAAGGTATAGAAAAGTTCTTTGAAGAAATAATTACTGAAAACTTCCCTAACCTAGGAGAGGAAATGACACTCATGTCCAAGAAACAGAGTTCCAAACAAGATGAACTCAAAGAGGTCCACATCATGGCACATAATAATTACAGTATCAGTGGTTAAAGATAAAAAGAGAATCTTACAAATAGTAAGAGAGAAACAAAAAGTCACCTACAAAGGAAAACCTATAAGGTTATCAGCTGATTTTTCAGCAGAAACTTCACCAGCCAGAAGAGAGTGGCATGACATATTCAAGGTGCTGAAAGGCAAACAGAAACAAAAACAAAAACAAAAAACCTATAACCAAGAATACACCACTTAGCAAGGTCATCATTCAGATTGGAAGGTGAGATAAATGGTTTCCAAGACAAACAAAAGATAAAAGAGTTCATCACCACTAAACCAGCCACGTGACAAATGTTAGAGACTTCTTTAAAGGGAAAAGAAATGGCCATAATTAAAACCAAGAAAATTTGAAATAAAAAGATCCAAAATATGACAACATAATCATAAAATGTGGAGAAGAGTAAAAGGGGAAGAGAAAGAGGAAAAAAAAACTTCTTTATTTTCATTTTTAATTCTTTTTTTCTAGAATGTTTGAATTTAAATGACCATCAAATTAATATGGAGTGATATTTACTTTAGAATGTTATACATAAATGTCTTAATAACCACATACCCAAAACTTACAGTATATGCACGAAAAAGAAAAGGTCAAATATCACACTAAAAGATGTGAAGAAAGGGAGAAAGAGAAGAAAGAAACAAAGAGGAACTACAAAAACAACAAGAAAACAAATTTTAAAATGGCAGTAAGTACCTACTTATAAGCAATTGCTTTCAATGTAAATTGCATAAATGCTCCAATCAAAAGACACAGGGTGGCAGAAAGGATAGAAAAACAAAACCCATATATATGCTGCCTACAGGAGACTCAACTCAGACCTAAAAACACATACAGATGCAAAATGAAAGGATGGAAAAACACTCACCATGCAAATGGAAGGGGAAAAAGATTGAAAGAACAGAACTTATAACAGACAAAATA
Organism: Lontra canadensis; assembly: GCF_010015895.1. Lineage (NCBI taxonomy): Eukaryota > Metazoa > Chordata > Mammalia > Carnivora > Mustelidae > Lontra > Lontra canadensis. The sequence goes on along the minus strand of NW_022631017.1, from coordinate 109,382 downwards.
GACTTCAAAACAAAGACTGTAGCAAGAGACAAAGGACATGACGTAATGGGAAGGGATCAATCCAACAAGAGGATATAACAATTATAAATACCTATGCACCCAACACCAGAACACCTATATACATAAAACAAATATTAACAGACATCTGTTAAAGAGAGAAACTGATAGTAATAAAATAATAGTAGGGGACTTTAATACCCCACTTACATCAAAGGATAGATCATCCAGATAGAAAATCAATAAGGAAACATGTCTTTTACACATTAGACCAGAAGGACATAACAGATAAACACAGAACATTCCACTCAATAACAAAAGAATATACTTTCAAGTGCATATAGAACATTCTCCAGAATAGATCACAGAGTAGGCCATAAAGAAGCCTAAAAAAAAATTTAAGAAGATAGAATTCATATAATGTAGATTTTCTAATCATAACAATATGAGACTAGAAATAAAGCACAAGGAAAAAAAACTGGAAAAAACACAAACACATAGAGACTAAATAATATGGTACTAAACAACCAATGGTCAACAAAGCAAAGATGAAATAAATAAATACAAGAAGACAAGTGAAAGTGAAAACAGAACAGTCCAAAATCTTTGGGACACAGCAAAAGTAGTTTGAAGAGGACCACCTCAACAAGAAAAAACTCAAATAAGCAATCTAAAGTTACACCTAAAGGAACTAGCAAAAGGAGAACTAGCAAAAGAAAACCCAAGGAAAATAGAAGAAAGTAAATAATGATGAAGCAGAAATAAATGACATAGAAAGCAAAAAACCAAAACCAAACCAAACCAAAACAAACAAAAGCAGAGAGAAAGAGAGAGAGAATCAATGAAATGAAGACTTTATTTTTAAAGAATTAAAAAAAAAAAAATCGACAAACCCTTACCCAGACTCAACAAGAAAAAAAGAGAAAGGACCCAAATAAAACCAGAAATAAGAAAGAAGTAACAGCTGACACCACAGAGATAAAAAGGATTATATGAGAATACAGTGAAAATTTTAATAATTATAAGCCAACAAACTGGACAACCTAGAAGAAATAGATAATTTCCTAGAAACATACAATCTTTCAAAACTGAACCAGGAAGAAATAGAAAATCTGAATAGACCAATAGAAGTAACAAAATTGAATCAGTAATCAAAAAAATTGCCAAAAATCCAGGACCATATGCATTCACAGGGGAATTCTACCAGATACTTGGAGTTAATACCTATTCTCCTCAAATTATTCCAAAGCATAGAAGAGAAAGAAAAGCTTCTAAATACCTTCTATGAGTCCAGCATTACCCTGATACCAAAAGAAAACACACACATACACACACACACACACACACACACACACACTCCATGCCAACATCTGTGATGAGTATAGATGAAAAAATTCTCAAAAAAAAATGTTAGCAAGTCACATACAAAAGTACATTAAAAGATTATTCACAATGATCATGTGGGATTTATTCCAAGAATGCAAGGATAATTCAAATTTACAAATCAGTCAAAATCATACACCATACCAACAGAAAATGAATAAAAATTATATTATCATCTCAATCAATTCAGAAAAAGCATTTGGCAAGATTAAACATCCATTTATGGTAAATAATTCCAACAAAGTGAGGTTAAGGGAAATAACTCAACATAATGAAGGCCATAAATGAAAATCCCATAGCTAACATCATACTCACTGGTGAAAAACTGAGATTTCTCTCTAAGATTGGGAATGAGACAAAATGTCCATTCTTGCCACTTTCATTCAGAATAGTATTGAAGTCTTAGTCTCAGCAATCAGACAAGAAAAAGAAATAAAAGACATCCATATTGGTAAAGAAGAAGTTAAACTATCACTATTTACAGGCGACATGATACTACATATAGAAAATCCTAAAGACACCCCCCCAAAACTACTGAAAGTAATAAACCAATTCAATAAAGTGGCAGGATACAAAATTAATCCCCAGAAATTGGTAGCCTTTTTATACACTAATAACAAAGTAGTCAAAAGAAAAACACTTTTAAAAAATGTATAATTACACAAAAAAGAATAAAATACCTAGGAATAAACCAGACCAAAGAGGAGAAAGACCTATACTCTGAAAACTATAAAACACTGATGAAAGAGATTGAAGATGAAACAAACTAATGGAAATAAAATCCATGCTCATAAATTAGAAGAATTAATATTGGCAAAATAGACATACTATTCAAAGCAATCTAAAAATTCAATCCAATCCCTATCAAAAGGCCAACAGCACTTTTCAATTATGTTTATGTTAGTGTTGCAATGAGTACTGGGTGTTATACACAAATAATGAATCATTGAACACTACGTCAAGAACTAATGATGTCCTGTATGGTGACTAATTAACCAACAGCATTTTTTACAAAACTAGAACAAATAATACTAAAATTTGTATGGAACCACAATACACCCTGAATGGCCAAAGAAATCCTGAGAAAGAAGAACAAAGCCAGAGGTATCACTAGCCCACATTTCAAGATATGATACAAACTATATAACTGAAACACTATAGTACTGTTTGGTACACAAAAACAGACACACAAATCAATAGAAGAAATAGAGACCCCAGAAATGAACTCACAATTATATGGTTAATTAATCTATGGCAAAGGAGGCAAGAATATACAACAGGATTATGACAGTGTCTTCAATAAACAATGCTGGGAAAACTGGACAGCAAAATGAAAGTGGACTACTTTCTAATACCACACAAAAATAAACTGAATTAAAGACCTAATTATGAGAGCACTGAAACCATAAAAATCCTGAAAGAGATTATAGGCAGTAGTTTTTCTGATATTGTAACTGATATAGTAACATTTTTCTAGAGATGTCTCCTTAGACAAGAGAAAGAAAAGCAAAAATAAACTATTGGAACTACATCAAAATAAAAAGCTTTGTACAGCAAAGGAAACTATCAACAAAACAAAAGACAACCTACTGAATGTGAATATATTTGCAAATGACATTTCCAATAAAGGGTTAGTATCCAAAATATAATGAACTTATATAACTCAACACTAAAACCAAAACTAAGCTAAACCAAAACCCCACAAATAATCCAATTTAAAATGGATTAAAGAGATGAACAGACATTTCTCCAAAGAAGACATATGGATGGCCACAGACACATGAAAAGATGCTAAAAATCACTCATCATCAGAGAAATACAAAGTAAAGTCACAATGAGCTATGACCTTGTAGCAGCTAAACTATCCTAAAACAAAAACACAAGAAAGAACAAGTTTTGGGGAGGATATGGAGAAAAAGAAATGCTTGTGCACTGCTGGTGAGAATGTAAATTTCTCACCATGGAAACAGTATGGAAGTTCCTCAAAAAATTAAAAATATTAATACTATATGATCCAATAATTTCACTACTATTTACCCAAACAAAAACACTAATTCAAAAATATATATTCATCCCTATGTTGTTTATTGCAGCATTATTTACAATAACCAAGACATGGAAGTAACCTCACTGTCCATCAATAGACAAATCAATAAAGAAAATATATATACATAATGCAATATTATGCAATGATAGAAAAGAATAAGACGGTACCATTGAGACAACATAGATCTAGAAGGTATTATGCTAAGTGAAACAAGTCAGGCTGAGAAAGACAAGTATTATGTGATTCTACTCATAACAGGAATCTAAAAACAAAATGATTAAACAAACAAAAAGTAGAATCAGACCTATAAACATAGAGAACAAACTGATTGCCAGATGGGAGGGGGCTGGTGAGTTGGACAAAATGGGTGAAGACAAGAGGAATGCACAGGTTTCCAGTTATGGAATAAATAAGCCACAGAAATAAAAGGCACAGTGTAAGGAATATAGTCAATGATATTGTAATAGTGAGGTAAGGGGACAGATGATTATGGACACTTGTGTCAAACATAAAATAGTGCATAAACTTGTCAAACCCCTAAGTTGCACACCTGAACTAAAGTAACATTGTATACAAACGGTACTCAAATTTAAAAAAAATACTAAAAATAAAAAAAAAAAAGCAAAACCAAAGCCCAACAACAGCAACCCCAGCCAGGAAGGCTGCCCCCAGTTCAGAAAATGTTCATGATGAGATAATATACTCCCACTGAGCTTATTGGTATAGTTGCCACATTCTAAGGAAAGGCCAACAAAAATATCCAGGCATGATTTTTTTTGTTTAAAGATTTTATTTGACAGAGAGAAAGAGAGATCACAAGTAGGCAGAGCAGCCTCAGCTGTTCTGAGAAAGGGAAGAGAGAGAAAGGGAAAGAGAGAAAGGGAAGCAGGCTCCCTGCTAAGCAGAGAGCCCGATCCCAGGACCCTGAGATCATGACCTGAGCCAAAGGCAGAGGCTTAACCCACTGAGCCACCCTAGGTGTTCCATATCCAGGCATGATTAATGCAGCTACAGGATAAAGGCAGTCATGCCATTTCTCTGACTGGGCAAGAGACAGAACAGAAACCTCATGGTGCTCAAGGATGGGGGAATTGGCTCAAGTATTCATTCCCTTATACATTGAAATATTCTAGCTTTCAGGGAAGCTTGGCCCAATGAGGGAGAACTTTGTGAACATGTGGAACCCTAAAAAATCTATACAAGAGGTACAACAAATTCTTAGGGAATTGGAAATGAGACAAGGAATCTATGCCCCTATCTTTAAATTTCCTGATCAGGCCACATTCACTGCAGAAACGACAGCCAAGATACTTCAGTGTGCCCTCACTCTTGGTATGGAAAGCTGAGATCCATGCTAAGCCCAATGGTGGGACAAGACATTAATAGTGTTGGATAAACCATTGATTATATGGGAGTAAATAACAAATCCCAGGAACAGGAACAGGCTATGGGAAAGACCTGAGAGGGTGGAACTCAGAGAGCAAAAATGCTATCCCAATGGGCTATAAAGTGTCCAATAAATATAACCTGGAAGCAAATGTAATTTGATCTCATTGCTGTGGGAACCCCACCTAACCAAATAGATTGACAACCCAAGGCTGTGTTGGTCAACCTGTGGAAAGCCTTAAAACCTAAACAATAGTTTAGACTCCCTCCATCTGATCCTACCATCCCTGACACTCCACCTTCTTCAGTAGAGGTGAACTTATATAACTCAACACTAAAACCAATATAAAATTATATTATCTATTTGTGGTGGGTATCTCCCTATTTGTGGTGGGTATCTCCCACACCCCAGGTACAGACACAATCCAATATTGCCTCCAGGTAAAGGCCATTGGAAGTGATCAGAGGTCTCATCGAAACATCATTATTCACTGGTCCTCCAAAAGTAAATAAGCACTCTGATGGATACTGGACCTGAATATACTCTAAGAATGATAATCCTCAGAGGTTTCCTGGCCCCCTCAGCACCACTGATGATAATGGGTGGGCAAGCAGTTATGGTCAGGAAGGTCCTTTTAACATTGCAAATTGGGCATCCTGCTTCCAAGAATATGAAGTTTGTATTTCTCCAACACCAGAGAACATATTGGGACATTGATATCCAACAAGGCAAACTCTGCAAACCTCTATCAGCAAATTCTACCTCTGGGTTAGCATAGTCAAATAGTGCTGAGGGGAAACTGGGAATTGGTGAGCCTGCTACCCCTTCGAAAGCAGTAACCGTTAAGCAACACAGACTGCCTGGAGTCATGAGGAGATAGAAAAAGCTATCTAAGAACTGCACCAAATAGGTATTGTACTTCCTGTTCATAATGTCTTCAACAGCCTAGTATGAACAGGAAAAAAAAAAAAAAAAAGCCAGATGGCTCATGGCAAATAATGATGGGCTACCAAAAACTGAACAAGGTAGTACCCTCATTTATGCCACTGTGCCCAACTCTGCCACCATCTTAGACGGCTTAGCCACAATTCTAGGATTATAGCATACCGTGCTGGACTCAGAAAAAAAAAAAAATTTTTTTTTTTTCATTTTACTCTTGACTACTGAGTCACAAGAGCAATTTTCTTTCACATGTAAGGGTCAACAGTGTAACTCCCAAATGCTTCCCCAAGGTTACCTGCAGAGCCCCACCATGATGTGGGATGGTTGCCCAAGTTCTGTTTCTGTTCTTCTCCACATCAGTAAAACAGACTCATTACATTGATAATGTACTGTTAACATGTGACTTTGTCTGCTGCAGGAAATTCTGGAGATTTGGCTGGAAAATTTTCATGGGAAGAGGATAGGTGCTGAATTCACAGAAAATTCAAGGCCCAGGCACCACCAAAAGGTTTTGGGAGTCCTTCAGTTGAGTAAGACACATATTGTTCCAGAAGCTGTGACTGATAAGAGACAAGCTTCTCCAATATCTAAGAATGTAAAAGAGGTGCAAGCCTTTATAGGGATATGGGAGTTGGGAGGACTTTTATTCCCTACTTGGAATAGTGCTGCTATCCCTTCTGTCTCCTAGTAAAGAAAGGGCAAGTGTGGTACTGGGAATCAGAGCAGCGAGTCATCTTGGGAAAGCAAAAATACTAGTGAAAAAAATTCAAATTTTGAGCATCTTCCAAGCAGGGCTAACATTTGAGTTAGATGTGCCTGTAACTCTGGGAAGTATGGGACAGGCACTATGACAAAGACAACAAAGAGAGTACAACAAGGATTTTAGTCCCAGCTCTAGAAGGGGATAGAATGCCCCAATGTGTCCCTATAATGTAACAGCTCCTAGCCATGTGCACAACACTGCTCCAGGTAGAGCCTCTTAGGAAGGAATAACCACAGCAGCCAGTGGGATGAACTCAGAGTACTTTGGCTGGTTAAACTTAACACTGACAATTGGGCCATTATAAAGAGCTTAACCCTATAGCTTGGACAATGGGAGGCTGAGGGGTAGATGAACATGAATGAGTCCTTGTGGAGGTCAGGATATGTGGGGTCAAAGATTTTTGGGGCTGCCTATAAAAACAAAAAGGAAAAAAAAAAAAAAAAAAAAAGAACCTGAGGCATTCAATTATTTTCCACATCCTGAATTCATAAAACATTAACACCCCTGGCAGTTAGGAAGTTGATATCTTTTCTTGGGTATAAAATCTAGCAACTGACCCTTCAATAAATACAGTAGAGTAGGTACATAGAAAAAGCAACCACTGCTTTTAGCCCAGGTGGGAAGGCAAATTGCCAAAGATGCTGGATTGTCCTTGAAATACGGTTACTTGATTAATGTAGTGACAGGTCTTGTGTGTTCTAAGCAACACCCAAAGCAACTGTCAAAGGAGTCTGGGACTATCCACTGGAGTTTCCAGCCAGTTAGAGATCATCAAGTTGAGTATATTGGCCTCCTGCCTCCAAGTGAGAGATCTCAGTGCCTTGCTTTACATGGCTACCATGTTTGGCCTAACCCAAGCTTTATTCTGTCACTGTGCACACCAGACTGTCAACATTATGGAATTAAAGAAGCTGAGTGCCATGTACCCTCATCAACTAGACCATGAGCAAGGTCACACTTCAAAGGCCATGGTCTGTCTGCAAGACTGGGCAAAAGAAAATGTTTTTGAATGGAGTTTCCATATCATCCATATCCTGCAGGAGCAAAGTTAGTAGAAAGGAAAAATGGAATATTAAAGCAGCAGATTTATTTATGGACAGCTAAAACCCCCTTAGCCAAGTGGATTAAAGTCCTTCTTAGGTTTTTAATACATTTGCATGATCAGCCAGTGGAGCCTGTTACCCCTTATGTCAGACCAGGGACCCCTGCCAAGGCACCTAATACTATAAATGTAACTTGCCCCTAACGCTCACTGAGGATCAATAAGCTGTGTTGCTGGGAACATTGAGCACTATCAGGCCTGAGAAAGGAATTATATACTGGAATTTTCAACGGAACGTTCCACTGGAATATGAGAGTTACTTCATACCCTTAGGTGAGAGGCATCTTCGATCTCATTGCTCAGCTGCAAGCTGGACCTGATGAAACACACTATGCCTGCAATGGAACACACACCACTGAAAGAAAGGAGAAGGTAGAGGTCCCAGTATGGCATAGCCCATCTCCAGTCATCTCCAGTTCATCTTCTCATGTCTGATGGGGCTGACTCTTCCAGCCAATATGCACAACTAGGTCAAGTATCTATAACTGCCAACCTCTCTTTCCCCAAGACATGGTGGGAATGTTCTGTTTTCTATTGGTATGATCATTTGGCCACCATTTTTGTCATCTCTACTGGCCTGGAGGACATCATAGCACACAAAGAAACCTTTATTAATTTCACACAGCCAGCCTTAAACAATAGCCAACATAGCCTGCCCTTAATGAACACTGTAATACCTCTAATGAGAAAAGTAATCCTGCAAATAACATGGCCTTAATCATTATTATTGCCTCTCAAAAAGGCACTTATGCCATCATCCAAACAGAATGTTGTGTGTTCATACCTGATGAGCCTGCTAATGATTATCTTTATTAGATCACTTGAGGATACTGGTGAATGCCTTGAGTGACCTGAACCCCCACCTAGAAGACTTAGTAAATCAGTGGTTTGAATCATGGGGCTCTTGATGGAAAAAAAATTATCACTGACTTTGGGAATCATTTTCTTAATCTCTATTTTCTCTTGTACGAGCCTATATTGTTACTGTGGCTTCTGCCTCCAAGGCAACCAGAAAGCCACCAAAGGAGCTATTTCCATGCTAGTGAAACCTCCTGCTGACTGCTCAGGGCACATTGTGGAAGAAGGGGATGTGGGAGATTGTAAGAGCTAGTCATGAGGGTTGGAGATTTGGGGGAGGTCATCAAGAAGATGTTACTGCTTATTGACCTGTGAGTTGGATCCTGGGCAGTCAGAAGTTCCTCATTCCTTTCTCTATACTTGAAATGTACATTCTCCTAGTCTTCCCATTCTTAGAAGCTGCCTTAAGGACAAAGCCTTGGCAAGTAAAGTGGTGTTAAGACCATCTGGCTGGTGTACGTGTCTGAACCCAGTTAAGGCCTCTGTATAAACTTTTAAGATTCTAGTAGAGAGGTGCTGAGGTCTACTCATCTTGCTGCCATCCAAGACAAGCCTCATAAACTTCCTTGTTTATTAAAACTGCCACCTACCAATCTGGAGTGGTCTGCCTCTTTCTTTAGTCTGCTGCTTTCCACATATGAGGGTCAGTTTCAGTTTACACCGAGGACGCTGCCAAGGTTTCAAACCAGCAAGAACACTGAAACAGTCATTTTCCCTGGGTTTAAGTATAGGGTGCAAGGGACAACATCTAAAGACAAAAGATCATGGTGACTATCTTAATATGCATGAAAGATCCCTGAAAGGAAGAACAATACTTGCACAAAGTCTACTAACTAAATACTGGTCCATGGAAGAAGAATGTAAACGTACTTGCCCATCTAGACCTTCACTCTGGGGGGAGCTGGAAAAATGAGTTCATCCTGCAGGTTCCAACTCTAGATAAGGAGAAGTAGGTACTCTGTGCCCTGTCTTTCACAGTGAATGCAGCTATAAACTTTGGGCAGAATGCATGGAGTCAAAGAATAAATAATTAACAGGTGGATTGGAAAAGAAGATGAAAATGTGAAATCCCACCAAACTGATGGTGAGTTTCTCCTTTTTGTCCTAAGGTATCACCCAACCCTGATGCAAAGCAGCCCAACACACCAAAGTGCAGGTGCACAAGAACAACAGAGGGAGTTCAAGGAACCCTCAACCTAGGTCTTGAGGGGAACAAGAGACTCTTAATACTCAGAGAAAGTGCAGGAGGGGGAATTCTCCCACTCTGTGTTCACTCATATCCCAGCCCCCAGCCAATCTCACTGCACTGGTCCAAACAAGAGTGCCATTGGCAATTGCCAGGACCTGTAGGAGCCTAAGATGTGAAGAATGGGAACCTTTCCCTCCCTTAGAAGGAGTGATAGTCTTAACATGATAGAGCAGGTAAGCTTCCTTGCTTTTCTCCTTTCTCTGGCTTCTCTCCGTGTCTCTCCTTTCTCTCCCTTTTCTGCTCAATACTTGGACCCAGACACAGGCACAGTGACCAGAGGTGACAACAGAGCAGGATAAGTAAACTCCTGAGTCTAGACCAGAAGGCTGAAAGAGAAGTACCAGATAATCTTTCAGGAAATAAGAAATTAGGGAACTTCCTTAACCCGAGAAAGGGAATTTGTTTAAAAAGAACAAGTTATTACAGCAAATATCACAGAAAATTATAAAAATGTTAGAGCATTATATATTTAAGTTTAAAAATTTAGGTCTGTGGATATCATCACTTGTTTTTAAACTTAATAGGTATGTTGGTGTTTGCCTTATTATTATTACTATATAATGTGTACATTGTATTTTGAACACTTTTATGCTGATGATGTATTTTAGCTAAAAAAGTAAAAAATACTTTAAAGCAAATAAAAATGTGTATTTGTTAACTGTATATATAAAGTTCATGTTGTACCTAGGGAAATGATTAATACAGGAAATATGAAATCAAGGTTTCTAGCCTCTATTATCATTAGCTGCAGGGCTTGTATGAGTAACTTAACATTTCAGAGCCTCAATTTAGTTTTTAATATATTACCTGAGTTATATTCAATATTATTTAATATATAGTGGCACATATTATGATTCTTTTAAACCAACTGATGATCATGCTCTAGGTTTTCATTATTTAACCTGAGTACCTCCATCGATTTAGGGTACAGTTGTGTATCCTTGCCAAAAATCACAAAATAAAAATTATGCAAAATCCAAACTTCAATGTCCACAAAGTTATATTGAAACACTCCTGTGTTCATTATTTATGCTTTATCTATGGCTGCCTTTGTACTTTAACAGCAGGGCTAAGTGCATGCAACAGAGACCATATGTGGTACTCGTGTACTTTTCACTGTAGCTCAGTGCAAAAAATCACAATAACATAGTTATAACTTGACAGCTCTTTATATAACATACATATCACCATGTTGGGACTTCATTTTTTCTTAGTACCACTGCATATTTATCATGTAAAAATAAAAAAAAGAAAGGTAGGCTTTGTACTTCTAAGGCACAGGTCAAGAGTGCAGTGTTTTAGTTCAACATGAACTATATTTATTAGGCAATGACTCTGTAGCTGTGCTAAAAGATTACAATATATATTGACATTATCAAACTAAGTACTTATACATTATTGATTGCAACAGCAGAAGAAATGTGTCAAGAGAAAATAAACTCATTTGTGAATATTGGCCTTTCTGTAGGAACACTTGTTCAAAGAGTGGAAGACATTGTGAGAAGAATCAAATAGTCAATTTCCTAAAAAGGAGACATGTTGCCAATACTACTCAGTTGTTTAAGATGTCAATGTTGAGTTTAAAGTGGCTGAAAAAAATCAGTTTCTGTGAATAAACTGAGTGGAAAGACTGCCAAGGAGAATATTTTAAAAGAAGTTGAGAAAACACTAATTGGGGACAAACTGAAATGGAATCTGCTAAGATGTGTTGCAATTGATGGTAGTAAAAACATGCCTGAAGCCAAAAACGTGTTTAGTTAAACAAACTTACAAAGCTTGTAAAAATGTGAAGTGTTTAAAAATCAATGGTTGTTCATGGTATTATTCATCAGCAAGTACTTTGCAGAACACATTTGGATTAGTCATGTTACTGAACCAATAGGTCAATAGTAAACTTTACTCACTTTTGTCAACTTAACAGTAATCAGTTCTATAAATTTTTGTCAGACATAAGAGCTGAATATCATATAGAATTTGATGGCCTTAACTTTCACTGTAATATTTAAAAAAAAAATTCAGGCCAAGATGAAATTTTTTGTAAATAAGACCTAGCCTCAACCATTATTATTGAACACTGAATGGATGTGGAAATTAGCTTTTTTATAGATTTCATCTTTTCTTCATGAATTCAACCTAAATTACAAGGCAAACAATATTCATATGCAAGACTTATGCTATGATAAAATCATTATAATGACAGATAAGGTTTATGGAATCACATGTAATGTCCTATTATTTTATATACTTCCCATGCAGTCAAAATTTAAAACAAAAAGTGAGATATCCATTTCCACACAAAATTGCAGCTAATTTATTTTATGAGATCACAGTACAGTTGAGCAAATCAAAATCACAATAAGCTATCACTTATACCTGTCAGAATGGCTAGAATCAAAAAGAGGAGAAATAACAAGTGCTGGGAAGGATGTGAAAAAAAGGGCACACTTGTGGACTGTTGGTGGGAATGGAAACTGGTGTGACCACTGTGGAAAACAGTATGGAGATTTCTCAAAAATGTAAAAATAGAAATACTATATGATCCAGTAATTCCACTATTTACCCAAAGAAAATTAAAACACTAATTCAAAAAGATATATGCACCCCTATGCTTATTACAGCATCATTTACAATAGCCAAGATATGGAAGCAACCTGCCCATAGATTAATGAATGGATAAAGAAGATATCATATACATAGACAAAGGAATATCGTTCAGTCATAAAAAAAATGAGATCTTGATTTTTGCAACAACATGAGTGGACCTAGAATGTATTATGCTAAGTGAATTAAGTCAGAGAAAGACAAATGCTATATGATTTCACTTATATATGGATCTAAAAAATAAAGCAAATAAATAAACAAAAACAGAAACAGACTCATAAATAAATACAGAGAACAAACTGGTGGCTGCCAGAAGGGAGAAGGGTAGGGGGATGTGCAAAATAGGTGAAGGGGATTAAGAGATACAAACTTCCAGTTATAAAATAAATGTCATTTCATCAATTGAGATGTTATGAAAATTTATTTTCTTATTGTATAGGTACATATCTAATACCCTTGATTTGGTCTCTTGGCCTGCAAAGCCTAAAGTATTTTGCTATCTGGTCCTTTATAGAAAAAAATTGCCAACTCATAGTCCAAATTATAAAATGAACCATACCCAACATAGCCTAAGAGGACTTTATTCACATTTCCTTTTACATATTTATTTAATCAATTAATGTTGCTGTATCTTCCTCATCAGGGAACTATCAACTCAATACCATCAACATAATTAGTAATATAGCAGAGAACTGGAAAGTTGCTGTAACATTGAGGCAAGATGGAGGCACACTTCTATGCCAATAAGATGAATACATTACCTCCAATAAAAAAAATTCTTAAAAGTTTCCACCAGATCAAATCACATAGTTACCACTGGAAATATTTATTTGCTTCACCAAATATACAATATCTGGATTAGCATATGCAAATTTCATTCATCTCTTGATTAAGATTATTATAATCCACTCTCCTACAGTATCTGTCTTATGTAAAGGTCAAGTTGTCAATTTAAACAGGTGTATAAAAAGATCCTTATCCTTGTATATATCTTTTAAGACTTTGTTGGTGTCACTACTCTAATTCCCACAAGGATCAGATGTTGATTTTGCTTTATTATTTAGGTAATAGTGGGAAATTTCTAGAACTCCCACATGGCCTTCCTTGCTATATGAGACTTCATCCAGTTCCTTAACTCTGTATTGATAGATCATGTATTGTGCCCCCCACAAAGAAAAGAAAAAAAGAAAAGAAAGGAAAAGAAAAATCAATGTGAACAAAGGTCTGTGTGTATGGGTTATTCAATAAATTGATATTGGGGTTGCCATCTGTCAATTTTCAAGGAAACATATTCAGATATCCAACTTGTATCATACAGAAGAATTTCATAGAATTTGAGATACAAATGTAAAAAGTAAACTATAAAGATATTATAAGAAAATATAGGATATTTGTATAACTTCTCTTTGTTTTTCTAAATGTTTTTTTTAGTGTCCTGTTTTTATTTGATGTTTAAAATACCTTAGAACTCTGAAAATAATAAAAGTTTCATTCTTTCAAAAAAAAAAAAAAAAGCTCTTCACAGCAAAGGAAAGAGTCAGCAAAACTAAAACGTAACCTACAGAATGGAAGAAGATATTTGCAAATGTCTTATCAGATAAGGGGCTAGTATCCAAAATCTATAAAGAACTTGTCAAATTCAAAACCCAAAACCAAAAAAATCCAGTCAAGAAATGGACAGAAGACATGAACAGACATTTATCCAAAGAGGACATATAAATGGTAAATAGACATATGAAAAAATGCTCAACATCACTCAGCATCAGGGAAATACAAATCAAAATCACAATGAGATATTACCTCACACCAGTTAGAATAGTTAAAATTAACAACTCAGGATACAACAGATGTTGGCAAAGGATGTAGAGAAAGGGAAACACTTCCACACTGCTGGTGCAAATGCAAACTGGTGCAGCTACTCTGGAAAAGAGTATGGAGGTTCCTCAAAAAGTTAAAAATAGAACTACCCTAGGACCCAGCAATTGCTCTTCTAGGTATTTATCAAAAAAATACAAATATACTGATTCAAAGGGGCACACACACATCATTGTTTATAATAGTAATGTCCACAATAGCTCAAATATGGAAAGAGCTCAGATGTCCATCAAAAATTAATAAAGAAGATGTGGTGTATACACATAATGGAATATTACTCAGCCACCAACAATAATAAAATCTTGTCATTTGCAATGACGTGGATGGAACTAGAGGGTATTATGTTAAGCGAAATAAGCCAGTCAGAGAAAGACAATTATCATAGGATTTCACTCATATGTGGAATTTAAGAAACAAAGCAGGAACAAAGAGGAAGGGAAGGAAAAATAAAATAGGAGGAAAACAGAGAGGGAGGCAAACCGTAAGAGACTCTTAACTATAGGAAACAAAGTGAAGGTTGTTAGAGGGGGATGGGTAATTGGGTGGTGTGAATTAAGAAGGGCACTTGATGTAGTGAGCTCTGGGTGTTATATGCAACTGATGAATCACTGAATTTTACCTCTGAAACTAGTAATACACTATATGTTAACTAAATTCAATTTAAATTAAAAAAAAAATTTAAAGAGCCTTCACTAGTTACTCAATGAGGAGACTCTGTCAGTTGCTGAAGATATTCATTCCTAATATTAACTCAGAAACTTATAAAAATAACCACAGAAAATTTTCCCAGACACTAGGCCCACTGAGACATAGATTTGTTCCAAAACTCCATTTGCCTGAATACCTTAATTTGCCCACTCTGACCAATAGTACTTAGTAGAATTCTGAATCTGTTACTTTGGCAAAAAAAAATGTTGTTAGAAATATGTAAAGGTCTAGGTGTATCACTTTATCCAGTCCAATATTACTTCAGTAAATGGCTGCAGATTTGTAAGAAGACAAAAGGAAGATTTGAAATATGTATATGTAATGGGCCCTCCTCAAGTGTTTCCCATTAGATAGATGAGGGTCTATGAACTGGCTCTCATTTTCATTTGAGGAGAGGACCTAATTAAATTTTGATGACTCAAGTCAGCTTAGAGTACTTTACTTTAAACAGACCAAGATAGGAACTTTGTGGATTGTCCCTCTTTTTCAGTCCTTGATACTGCATGATCAATTACTACCTCCATAAGTCAGTGAAATTCAAGTCATTCTGATTCCTCAGATTATGCCTTATCTGTATAACCATGTCCACCTAATCAGTATAAGTTAAGGGTTCTTTAAATCAGGTAACTCATTTACTGGCAGCATCTCTTACCTTTTTCCCTCTTTCCAGGTCCAAGACAATGACTACAGAATTCTTCAGGGAAGGTGGTGTCCTCCTAATCAATGTAGTTCTTGATGTTTTCATAAAGGAAAAATCTTCTGAGGCTTCTCTTCCTAAACGTTTGGATTCCTTCCTCTACATCATGTTAGCAATTTCTGGAAACCCAGACTTCATTAAATCTAGGCTTCCCTTTAACCTAGTTTTAACTAACCAAGCTTCTTCCAACTGCTCAAACTAGGGCAGAGTCTCTTTTAAGACCCTCAGATTAATAAACCCAGCCTTATTTAAAACCATGTTTCCCTCTCCCTGGTCTAGCATTCTCAGCATTTTTTGCAACACAAATCCACCCTATTTTAGAAGTTTTACAAATCTTTTCTTGGTAAATTTTTCTTCTGGGGTTTGAATTTACAGCTGACCTTGTTCACTTTAGGGATTGTTGGAGGTCATTAAGAGGATATGACTGCCACTGAACCTCAAGCTGAATCCAGGAAACTGGAGGTTCCTCAACCTCTCCCTTATTCTTGGAATATATGCTCAGCCCAATGATCCCGCAGCTGGAGCCATTTTCAAGGATACAACCTTGAGAAAACAATGTGGTATTGAGATCATCTGGATGTTATACATGACTCAGCCCTATTAAGACCTCTGTGTAAATTTTAAGAATCTTGCAGACAGGTGTGGAGGTTTACTTATCTTGCAGCTGCAAAGACAGCATTGTCCGTTAAGTTCCTTGTTTATTAAATCTGCCATCTACCAATCTGGAGTGTCCTGCTTCTTTCTTCTGTCTCTCCTTGCCCTCAGTATGGGGGCCAGTTTGCAAAAACAGGCATTCCTGATTCTCGTTACAGGAGAAGGCAATAAGGAATTGACGAGGACTAGAAATGACAAGGGCATCTGCCTGCCAGATAACAAGATCAGGTGAGTTTAATAGAAGGTCTTCAAGCAATGTACACCAGGTGCTCAAACAGATGAATAGCTTCTACTGACATAGAAAGTTCCATGAAACTTTGGAGTTTGAAGTACTCAGGTGTACTGGAATCTTCCAAAATACCTATTTCTATATCTCATTGTCCTACCCTCCCAATAAATTTTAAGTTCCACAAGAGATATGTTGAGACTGTAAGACTAATCTATGTTTAAATTTAGGAAATGACAAAATCAGATTCCATACCTGAGAATTACCTACCTAAACACTATGGCTATGATAAAAGAGATTTTTCAGTGTTGTCACAGAAAATCTCTTGTTCTTTGATACTGCCTTAAGTGACCTAATTCTATTGTTCTTTTTTTTTTTCTGTAGCAGAGTTTTCAGGAATTATCTTACTCCATAGTCCTTGTATATTTTTATGTTTATCATAATATACTGAGACAATCACTACCTTGTCTTTAATATTTTAATGATTGATGTCATGAATTAATATGTCATATGCCCACCTTCAAATCCAACTGAGTCAAAGAACAAATTTCTACTTCTATTATTTAAGGTCTGTTGCTTATTTTTCTAAAAGCTTATTTATTTATTTATTTATTTGAGAGAGAGAGAGAGAGAGAGAGAGAGAGCCGGAGTGGAAGAAGCAGAGGGACAGGGAGAGACAATCTCCAGCAGACTCCATGCTGAACATGGAGTCTAATGCAGGGCTCGTTCTCATAACCCTGAGACCACAACATGAGCTGAAACCAAGAGTCAGCTGCCCAACCAAGTCTGCCATCCAGGCACCCAAGATCTGTCACTTATAATGTTCTCTACTACCAGACCCTAAATCCGCTCACTGTAACAGAAAGCACTCCAGGTATTCTAAACAGCATGGAGTATAATATAGGGAATTGGGTGTTTACAAAATTATTGTGAGGATTGGAAGTGTTGTCTGTGGTACACTTTTAGAAAGGACTTCCAGGAGAATAATGCAGAACCGGCTGATGAGTAGACTTCTATTCTGCCACAATTAGGCTGCCGCCATCCCGTCTGCTTCAAGATTTCAAAGTCCTGCTCTGATGCAAGATCAGGAAGTGACTCCTACAATTATTTACTGGATGAATAAAGCATCTGCTAGGAAGACTCTTGTGTGGGGATCACTGGGAAGCTAGCAGGCAGAAGAAGATATGAAGAACAATACTTGTATGATATGGTATGATAGGAATACGGTATGATAGGAACCCCAAAAAAGAATTTAGGGGTATTCACTTAGGAAATAAAAGCATGAGAAAAACAATGAACAAACATTATGCAATGTCTCATTCTGTGGGGGAAAGTTCTTATTCTGAATACTTGGTTTACATGGCAGAAAAATGGGTGATAAACCATTAAGTGGGAATGTTTATATGTCTTAAATGAATACAATCACATCAATTTATTGCATAGTGACATTTTATTTTTTCATAGATCTTGCTAGTAAAATTATTAGATTAGACAAAATGGTAAACAGAAATGAAAGAAAAAATAGTGGATATTGTTCATTTTATTCTTCATAAGCATTTACCCAAGCTCTCAATTTTTTTTTTCACTAAATAGGAAATGAACATATATAAACAAATACTGCACATAAAAGTTGGGACTCTAAAACCAAAATGAAGAATTAATTTAATTGAATAATGTCAGTAAAAATAAAATCATGACAGTCAAAAAGAAGTTTAAAAACAGCGTTTCTTTCTATAAAAGTCAAGTAATTGAGGGGCGACTGGGTGGCTCAGTGGGCTAAGCCTCTACCTTTCTGCTCAGGTCATGATCTCAGCAGGGAGCCTGCTTCCCAACCCCTCACTCTCTGCCTACCTCTCTGCCTACTTGTGATCTCTCTCTGTCAAATAAATAAATAAAATCTTAAAAAACAAAAAAAAAGTCAAGTAATCGAGATTAAATGGGATTAGGAGAAGTCCTCCAAGTAGACCCTGCAATAGGAATTACTGGGCAAGTAGTTTATTTGCCATGTGATCTTCAGAAGCACCAGAATAGGAGAGGGAAAGTGAAACCAGGAAGGGAAGGGAGTCAATAGATTATGTACTAAGGAACCAGTTACTACGCTTGGCATCTTGGCCTTGATTATCTTAGAGAAACTCTGGAAGAAAGTGTAAACTGATTAGTCACACCCAAGGAGACTGAGGGATTTATTGTTGGACTTTCTACATCTCCTACTCAGTCACAGGTGCTTAGCATAGGAGGCCAGGAATTTGTCCAGCATTTGCTACTATATGTGTGTGTGTGTGTCTGTCTGTGTTAATTATCTTAAAAGCTCTTTCAATTACTTACTTTTTTTTGACAATGAAGACTTTACCTCTAGCAAAAAGTCTTAATTGACAAGTTTTTTGATGCTCTCAGCTAAGATCTATTGGACCACTTTATGCATTAAATAGCTGTTCAGGGAGAGAGTAAGTGGTTCATTTTACTTAACTCACTGTGTTAATTCTAAATGCCTGAGGATTTTCTAAGTTATTCCTTTTTAAAAATGTTTCCAGTGTCTGCCCCCAAATGTCAGTCTTTCTCCTCAGTTAAATATACTGCTAGTCAATGTCAAGAAATGACTGTGAAAAAATAAAAAGCTGTGTGAATTTAAATTATTAAGGACAAAGTAAATCAAATTTCACCTAAGATGTCTTTTTTCCCTTTATCTTTTTTGCTTTACCTCCTGCTGCATTTTCTTACATCTACCATTCCTATATACTTTTAAATACCACTTTATTTAACAACAACAGCAAAATAACAATCCTAGTGACTTTCTTTTAAAAAAAAAAAAAATCAACATTATAATCTGCTAAAATGTCCATCAGGACACATCCAAAAATATTCTACTTGATTAATAATAATAAGCTAATTTTAAAATTACATTGTTTTAGTTGCTACAGTATATTGCCCCTAGATTTTTCTTCTGTTGGTAAATAAGAAATCAATGACAGTCTCATCTTTGGATTTGAAAATATCATGAATATCCATTTGATTTTTTTTTTTACATTTCCTTCTGACAATAGAAGATGATAACAGTAAATAAATACTGAACTTTTTTTCAAGTTGTCTCCTTCCCAGAGGACTCTTTTTAATGAAATTTAGCAATCTGGGAAGTTTGTCCTTTATAGCTTTCCTCTTTAGGAAATTCAGCAAGGAATTAGCCATTAAAAAAAAAAAAAAAAAGGCGTTCTATTGCCAGTGAGACCAGAGATACCACTTTTGTAACTTAACTATGGGAGAGTTAAAATTGCCCAAACCAACCTGAGTATCATCAGATGCAAGAAAAAATACATTTCAATTATTTAAAATATAGGCATATAATCACATATGATAACAATGATTTCTCTGGTCCAAGAAAAAATCATTTACATGGCATTGATCAAAAGGTGACCTTTCAAAGCTAGTTAATCAGGGATCATGCTTAATATAGTAATTTCCTTAGTAGTGAAATATTATTATATATTTGACAGTACTATTAGGGAGATAATTTGGCAAACTCTTCATTAAAAATGGCTCCTCTCATAAAAATGAGTACCCAGAGAGATTTTTATGCATGCTCTAATTTTATTTTATATGCAAAGAATTACTCTAGAGAAATATATCACTAACTCTTTAGTATTTAAGTAGGCAATGATGCAGGTAAAAAAAAAATCTAACAATGGTGGCCATAGTTTGGGGAAGAAAGGTAAAATAGCAATGGAAACCCATTTTTTTAGAATTACTATTTGCCTATCTAATATCCATTTTTCCCCTTCATTCTCAGACTTTGTAGATACTGGCAATTTGCTAACTAAAATCAGCATTTTTCAGCCTCCTTTGCAGCAGTGATAACTATGTGACACATTTCTGGTCAATGAGAGATAAGCCATATTCTGCCAGGAGTTTCTGGAAATGCTTTTTATTACCGACATAAACAATCCCCCTACTCTTTCTTGTTCCTTCTATCTTTATGCCTGGCATATGGTCTGCATCTGAAGCAGCCATCCTGAAAGCGTAAGTATTGAGAACCACACACCAAGAATGATGGGGCATAAGGCTATATAGGAAGACTGAGACATGGGTGTTTTCAAGAGGACTGGACCACTTGTTTCAATAATTTTTATATTATACAAAAAATAAATTCTTTTTTGGCTAAAGCACTGTAGGCAGATTTCTGTTACATCATGGCAAATGCAATCACTAATTGAGAACCACCTTTAGTGTAACTACTATATGAATTATAACAGCTTGAACGAGGACAGCTATTCATGTGAGCATTTATCCTGGATTTCAAGTCAGATTGGTGGAAAGAAATGCTATCCATAAGAAAACCATGAGCTTCTATGATGGCATTCCACTGATTTTTCTGGAGAATGTTACAGAATCTATTATGGAATAAATAAATTAGGATAAGTTAATTTAAACTGAAAATGCCTCCCAGCAGATGTTCAAGGTCAATTTGCTATAGCGCTGAAGAAATGAAGAGACATCATGATGAAGCCTCTTAAGTGGTCATGACTTGTATTTCTTCCAGCATTTTTCATAAAATACTTCTTCAGCTAATTACAATACTCTCTCTCCATCCATACATTACAACCATTTGGATCTCAGCAGCTCTGAGAGCATAGACTCTAATAATAATAATAATAATACAGGTACTTCTCAGAACTCCTGGGAATGTTGATCATAGGCAATGACAGTGAAAGGACAAGTAGCTCTACTTTCCAAATTGTCAGATTAATCTGTTATGATCCCTATTTCTCAGCTGGTTGAAATCAACAATTCTTACTGCATTTGCAACAACCTCTTTTAAGCTTATTTAAAACTTTCCTCATTTATTTTGCCAACTTTGCAAAATTGATGCTTACAAACTCGGGTGCAATTCGTAAACAAAAAGCTAATCCTTTACAAGTAGATATTTCTTTTGAACCACCAGATCAGCCTTACCCAAATTACAAGACCCATGTATCCATCATCAGTCAAATGGCCAAATATGTGTTATTTGCTAACTTGACATAAAATAATTAATGCAAACGAAATAATAAACCTCTTGGGAAAAATATTTAAATCTTTATATCTGTGGCACATTTACTTTGATAATTCTGAAGAAAGAAACTACAGTTTCAATGGAGTCCTCAGCAAATTCTACAGAGAGCCATATATTTGGGAATCTTCAAAGTTTTCCTAAATTGAGGTGAAGGATCAGGCTTTACCACTACATCTACCAGTAATCAGATGTGGTCTGTCCTAGAGAGAGTAACTATTCTTGCATCAGTCCACTCCCATCAATGCAGATAAATCTGAGAAAAAGAAGCAGCCATGATCTATCCACAGCCACCACTCCAAGTAGTTAGCGGAATGAGTGTCATGACCTGAAGGAGGGTCTGGACAGCATACCTCCAAACCCTTCTTATCAATTGAAGACTTTTGAGAAACATTCCTATGAAACATAATCCCATCACATTCTGTGCCTGTACTATATATCCATCACCCAAACATCTCCACTGTCAATTTTCATGCCTTTAACCATTGTATCTACCTGTAAGTCTCTACCCTTGAATCACTATAGATTTTTACCTCAAGCTGTCTTCCTAGTTGGAGTAAATGAGCAAAGTACATGGGTAAAGTTTTACCCATTTGAAAGATTTCTTACACTACTTTCAGGGCCAATCCTGCTAACAGATTAATGCAGAAACTGTAAAAGCTAGGTCTTACTTTTCCACAGCTGAAGGTGGAGGGAAAAACAAGGGAGCAGTAGGAGCTAGTACAGTATGAGTCTGAATCATTGGTGTTTACTTCTCAACCTTCTGGATTTGCTCACATCCGGTCTCATTACATTATTTCCATTTTACAGTGGAATACTGCTGTGCATGTTGAATTGCATGGGTCTGTCAAACAGATACCTTCCAGTTCAAGACAGACATAATCACTCAACTATGTACCAATCCAAGAGCTGCTTTGTAATTGGTTGAAGGAAACAGAAAGGAGAGAGAGAAAGGTTGGAGTTATTCCAAACTTGTAGGAGATGATGGTAAGGATGATTGGTATCAAACAAGATGAAGAATGGAAGGAGGTTAGTTAAATGAGGCAATGTTGGATGGCAAGCACGGGGATGAGGTTACTTTGATCGTAGTCTTCATGGATCTTTGACAGATGACCATTTCTCTCTAAGAAGTCCATACTTTTGAAAAGCTACATAGGAACAGAAAAGGAGGGAGGGGCTGCAGAGACAAAACAATCACACAACAGGGGATATCCACAGAACACTCATAACATTTACTGAAACTTATTTGCTGGCCCACTATTGGGTGCTCTACACACTTGATATCATCAAATGCACACAACAAACCATTTTAATTAATTATCCAGCAGTCACAAATAAATGACTGACATAAATTTGAAACACAGACCTACTAACCCTAAAACGCACGCTGCCCCTACCATGTCGCTTTCACATTCAATTTTGCTGACTTCACTTCACCTGGGGCCGAAATGCATTTCAATCATAAAAGACATTTTTAAAGAATTCTCGTTATCATGCAGTTATCTAGGCAAACCTGGAATGTCTGAAGTCTAAGAGAGGCCTGGAGACCTCATTAAAGTAGATATATGCTGAGGTGGAGAAAATTAAATTTTATCCTTGATTCCTCTAGCTAAGGAAAATTTCAAGGCTCATTGACATGAAAAGCACTAGGGTACAAGCCAGAAAAATGTTCACTGAGATTAGTAACTTGCCCAGCTGTTCTTCTTCATATTCATGGACTTCAGATATGTCAACATATGTCAACTATATAGTTTAGATTAGGTTTGGGAAAAGAGAAAAAATCTTCCAGGCTGAGAAAACATTTGTGTATTGAAAACATTTCTTTCTGATTAATCTACAAAACCTGTTCTACTTTTCAATGTTATGACTTCAATCAGTTCGTAACGAGAAACACTGTTTTTATTAAATTATGTTTCTGTGAGACAAAAAGGATTAGAATTATTTTTTTAAAACTTACCAGTTTCATAGAGTTTTACCATAGGGTTAATTAATTCCTGCTTTTAGCTAATACACTGGATCTGTACAGAGCACATAGTATTATTGAAATGTTTTCCTCATTATTGCACATGAAACTTAATAAAATCACAAGAAATTCTTTTAAATATGTTCTATGTTTCTTCTATTATATTGACTGACAATGATACATGAGGACTGGCTGGTCCTAAAGAGCATGAAAAAATTCACCGTAACTTAATGTGTCAGGGAGTGAAATTCCACCATCTCCTTCCTAAATGAGGAGACTTCAGATGTGTGGGTCCAAAAGCCTATTCAGAGACCAAGCCCACTTTTTTATATGGGCTGTTGAATAGATAACCATTTAGAATGATTTGGAAGACAAGAACATTGGGGCCAAATATGTTTCCACTGGAGACCCTTTACATTAGCAAATTCAAGCTAGTGTATTCCACCTCAAACCTGAATTTTATCTGGCTGTCACAGTGTTTTGAATTGAATTTGATAATTTCATGCTAGCCAGGCCCTCTCCACTTCTACATATTACCTACCCTGCGGTATTGTTTTATATCCTGATGCAAATAAGGATACTCCCTACTTCACTCTAAAAGCAATAAACTTTGTGTAGAAGATGACACTTCAGTTTTCAAGAATTGTCTGCCAAAATTTCAAAGAATAATGAGATCTAGTTTTGGCAAATATGCATAAAAACAGCTACCTAAAAGAAAAAAAGAAAAGCCTTTTTGGAGAGGAACACAGTTTGGTTATAATAGCTCTCAAATTTTAAAAATGTCTACCTTAAACTTTATAATTCTAAATCTAAGGAATATTTTTCTAAAGAAACACTCAAATAGGCATAACTTTTATGTACAAAAATGTGTTTGGATGCATTATTCAAAGTAGCAAAATCTTGGAAACAATATAGATATGCATTTATAGGAGAATATAGAGATTATGATATAGTCATTATATATTTATATCTATAGATCACATATTGCACATGAGTTTTATGCGTATATTCAATAAATGCTGTATGCTAGATGTACTGGCAAGGAGAGCTCTCAAGGCACACTGTTAAGTAAAAAAAGCAAGTTGCAGTTGAATGGGTATAGTATAAGCCCATTGTATAAAAAAATAAAAGTAAAAAGCACATATGCACATGTATAAAACTTATTTATAAATTCATTAAATTCAGTAATTACCATTAGGAAGATGAGAGAGCAATTTAAGCAAATATAAATGTATATAATTCCAGGTAGTATGAATCATCGATAATTAGAAAAAGTTCATAGACCACTTCTATTATCATAATAATAAAGCCCATGAGAGTAGAGGGCTTCTCTGTTCACACAAAAAAATCCTTGAAGGAATACAATATGATTCATTAACCACCAATATCTTAACATCTTCTCAGCTCGTACTATTTGTTCCCTTTACCTGAAACACTTACAGAATTACTACCCCATCCCTGCCTCCTCATCAAGTTATTATCTACTAATTCTTCAGATCTCACTTACATATCATCCTCTCATAAAAGATTCTCTAGCAAACCCAGTCATATTCCTCTACAGTTCTTATCATGTTTATAATTGTATGTTCATTTGGGAAATGATGTGTTTTTTATTCATCTCTTCAACTAACTTGTGAGCTCCATGAGGTCAGGGAGCATATCTATTTTGCTCACAATTATATATATATAAAACTAGGAACAATGTCAGGCTTGTGACAGACATTCAAAAAATATTTATCAAATGAATACATTTTGAATGAATTTATTATTTAACTGCTATTATCTGAAATCCTGGATTTTTTTTAAAGGTATGATTTTTTTTTAAAAAATCACATAAAATGGATGAGAGGAAAATCAGATTTGGAAAAAAAAAAAGATAAAAAGATAGCTTAACAATTTCAATAAGTTTGCAAATTCACCAGCCTTGATAAACTAATCCTTGCAGATATTTAGAATTATTTCTGTGTATAAGGACTTGGCCTTAATTCAATCATTCAATTTATTTATTAATACTCATTTTTTAATCTTTGAGTCCTTTCAGAAAAAATTATAAAGGCAGTTGTGGATTCAACGTAGTATTTCTTCTTTGGTTCATAATCAGCTACCTAAGAAGAAAATAAAGGCCTTTCTTTTCCTCAGCTTTTAAAGCCATGCATTCCAACTCTTATGAGCCTTATTCACATTATCATCTTCTTGGGTTTTTCCACTAATAGCTCTACACAATCCAAAAGGTGTTTTACTCAGCACATCTCTGATTTTATTTTCCCAATCTCATCCTTTTTACTGCTGTTTATTTCAAGATTTTATCTATTTTCAAACTGGCTTTTTATTGCTGTTTTCCTGGTCTTGCATATATTTGAGGTTTTAAGATGGTCATCATTAGATAATAGTTAAATTCTTAGCAATGTTTCTGTCTAATTTCAGAAAATCTGGTGCCATTTTGTAATAACTACATCTCGTGCCACTCAGGGCAGGTCAATGCATGACTTTCAGGTAAGGTCACTTGATTCTTTTGAGGCAGAATCCCTCCTCTATTCACATTCACTCCCAAGTGGAACTCACCCATACATCTGGAATGTTGAATAATTTTCCTTGTTAAAGAAGATGTGCCCCAAAAGACACTTTCACAAAATTATTTTTGTGGAAAATTTTGCTGTTCTGTGTAATTTGTTGAAAACACAGTAAGTGACAAATATTTATTTTCTATTACTTTGTAGGTAAATTATTTGTTAATAGTAATCTTTCCTTTATAGGTTGTCAAACAGATAATGATGATATCTCATACTTGCAAAGTTCTTCATAATTTGTGAAACACTTTCACTTCTGGATTTTGTCATAACTTTTCACCTCTAATTCTAGTTTGATAATTCAATCACACAAAAATAATCATGTGATGAGGGATTTCTATGTTTAAACATTATACTAAGTCTTGAGAGGCTAGCAAGAATGAGATATTGTCTCTACTTCCAAACCCTGAGAAACTTGATAACTGATGCATTTGAAACAAGGAGAAACTATTGTTGAAATATAGGATACTACAACTTAGTGCAATGAAGCAAAATTGATATTGATATTCAGTGCCAAAGATGATCAAGGATAGATTTATATTTGGCTGGGATTAATGCTAAAGGCTAGAGAAATGTGAATCTGACTGCCTTGCCTTTGGCTTTTAGCCCCAACTCTCTTCTTGAATTATGTCTGTGATTGCTATACTTAATTCTTGTTCAGTATTCTTCTGCTTGAACCATGATATCAACTCTAGCTAAGACCATGATATCAATTCTTAATATCTGACTTTAATATCTCAAATCCAACTTTCTCATTTACTAATGTGTGTGATGATATAGTACAAGACTGCAATGCTGATAATATTTTTCCTGGTCATAATCCTTTCATTACCAATACTTTTTTTGACCCATTACAAAGTGCCCAGGATTGTGCCAGACCCCTAGGGTTATAGAATTGACACACTTAAAGACTTTAAAGTCAATCAGAAGGGTTTGCAACCCAGATATACTTACTTAGAAATTATTTTCATCAATTAAGAAATACACTGGAATTTAAAAATAAATTGGAATTTTCCTGTTCAACTTTCTAACAACCTTTAGTACATAAAAGAAACAAATACTATTCTTTGTATTATATCATAACCTACCAAGGTACTGGATTAGCCAGTTAATGAGGTGTGTGGTAAATAAAAACCCAAGTAAAAGTATCTAAGGGGGCGCCTGGATGACTTGTTCCATTAAGCATCTGCCCTTGGCTCATGTCCTGATCTTAAGGTCCTGGGATGGAGCCCAGCATCTGGCTCCCTGCTCAGTGGGGGAGGCTGCTTCTCTCTCTCTCTCTCTGTCCCTCCCCCCTCCCAGCTAGCTTGTGCTTATGCCTATGTACTCTCTCCTCTCCCTCTGTCTCTCTGTCCGTCTCCCCTCTCTCTCTCTCTCTCTTTTGTGCTCACTCTTTCCCTGTGAGCGTTCTCTCTCAAATAAATAAATAAAATCTAAACAACAACAACAAAAAGTAATAAGGACGATGAAGGAAAAATGAATTTGAAGTTATAGAAAGGTAAAGGTTTATCTAATAGAAAAATAAAATACACCATAGCTCAATACTGAAAACACACTAAAAGGAAAATTAATCAGGGCTAGCCACAACATTGTCCGAAGATTAATGTAATTGCTTCCCCTGGAACAACAGGAATTCCATTCATTGTTGGTGAGAATGTAACATAAACTGTAATAAACTAATATACATATTTTAATCCCTAGCAATGTCGTAAAACAGTAAACAAATAAGGAATTACAGTTAAAGAGCCAGTATAGAAAAAAAAGGAGTACAAAATTTAACAATAATCCAGAATAAGAGAGTAAAAAAGGAAAAGGAGAATAACAAATGTGATGAAATGAAGACAAATAGCAAAATGTTAAACTTAAAAACTAATCACATAAGTAATTTAATTAAAATTATAATATCTAAATATTCTAAATAAAAGAAAGATACCATAAGACTGGATAAAAAAGCAAGACCAAACCAAATTCTGTGTTTTTGTTTTGTTTTGCTTTTTCTTTTTTCTTTTTTTTTTTTACTTTAAAAGATTTTATTTACTTATTTGGCAGAGAGAGAGATAGAGCACAAGCCAGGGGAGCAGCAGGCAGAGGGAGAAGCAGGCTCTCCATTGAGCAGAGACCCTGATGTGGGGTTTGAACCCAGGACCCTGGAACATGACCTGAACTGAAGTTACATGCTTAACCAACGGAGCCACCCAGGTAGCCCCCAAGTTCTGTTTAAAAGATATGTGCTTAAAGTGTGAGGACAGAGATAAAAGCAAAACAATAAAAATTTTTAAAAATAGAGAAAAAATTATATCATATAAATATTAAACATAAAAATGTTATAGTGGCTATAATATCAAACTATGTACATTTGAAGAAAAATAATATTATCAAATATAAAGAGGAATATTTTATAGTATTAAAAGATCAATTCATCAGCAACACGTAACAAACCTAAATCAGGTATGCACCTAATAGCACAGGTTTAAAAACAGTAAGTGATAGTTATAAAACTAAAGAGAAAAACAAAAAATACACAATTGCAGTTAGTAATTTTAATATCCTAGCCTCAGGAATTTATAGAACATGTAATGACTAAATATGGAATATTAAAAAACAAATTGACCAAATTATTCTAGTTGACAGTCATAGAACTCTACATCTAATAATGACAGAGTGCTTAATCTTCTCAAAAGCTGATGAAACATTCACCAGAATGACTATAAATTAGGCTTTTTAGAAAAAAATTAGTAAATTTCAAAGAATTAATTACATAAAATTTTCTAATCTAAATGTAAATTTGATATTAATAATAAGAATATTAGGCAATACAATGCTAAATCACCATAAATGTTTCCAAAAATCACAATGGAAATTTTTTAAAAATTCAAAATAAATGATAATGAAAGCACAACATATCAAACTTTGTGGGATGCAGCTAAAGCAAGCTTAGAGAGAAATTTAGACAGAAAACTAGTATTAGAAAAGAAATGTAATTTGAAACCAGCTACATAGCCTTTTACTTTATAAGTAGAATAAAAGCAAGACAAACACAAACTAAGTTGAAGAAAGAAAATAATAAGAAACACAAATGAATGAAAGAAAACAAATAATAGAGGAAAAAAATTAATGGAACTAAATTTGGTTTTTGAAAAGAAAAATTTATAACCCCTCTGGCTTAATATGTAAGAAAAAAGACAGAATGCAGTCTATCAATGTTACAAAGGAAAGAGGAAACACTACTATATTTAGACAATAGCAGTTAAAAATTACAGAATTGTTATTAAAAACAATAATCCAAATTTAACCAACAACCACTAATGTTTATACATTGAAAGACCTAAACTAACTAAATTTTTATAGGGAGAAAGCAGAAAAATGCCAACAGTCCTATATCAGTTAAATAAGTTGAATATGTAAAAATACAAAATACCTAGCCCAGATACTTCACCAGTGAATTCTATCAAACATTTAGGGTGGAAAAAATAATTTTATTCTGAACAAGGGCTTAACACAAAGAGAAGAGAAAAAATACTTCCAAATTTATTTTGTAAAGCCCAAATAATCCTGATCCCAAAACCTGAAATGAATAAGAAAATGAACAACATACCTTATAACAGAAATATTAACAGCAAATTCTAGCAATATTTAAATAATGATCAAAAAGGATTAACCCTAAGAAAATATTGTTTTAACATTGGAAAATCAACCCATGTAACTCATCATATTAACAGAACAAAAAACAGGAATACTAACTTTGCCTCAATAGATGAGAAAAAAGACTTTTGATTATTCAAAATTCATTCAGGATTTTGAAATGTTTGTTTTATCCAAAGGTACTTGTTTGAGGAATAAGAAGATTATTTATTTACTTTTTGAAATAAATCCTACAAATAAAAATGATTATGACCTAAGTCCAGAGACCTTTTGTTATTATGTATATGTATCATCAAATATGGTGTTACTGGCTAAATTGGGTACTCCCCAAAGTAGTATGTTTAAGTCCTAATACCTAGTACTTCAGAATGTGATTGTATTTGGAGATAAGGTCTTTAAAGAGGTAATTAAGTTGAAATGAGATTAGTGTAAGCTGTAATCCAATATGGTTTATAAAAAAATATTAGAACATATACAGAGGGAAGACAATGTGAACACTCAGGAGAGGGCAGCCATCTATTAGGCAAAGAGGTAGAGGCCTCAGAAGAAACCAATCTTTGTGACACCTTAATTTTAGACTTCTAATCTCCATAACTGCAAGAAAGTTAATTTCTACTGCTCAAGCCACCCAGTCTATGATCCTTTGTTACGGTAGTCCCAGCAAACTAACACACATGGTAAAACATTTCATTTGGACTGATGAATGAAATCTGGGGTTTTTGACACTCTTTTTCTGATTTTTAAGAAGTAGCTTAAGCCAAAGAGGTAAAGGAAGGGAATTACTGCAGAACCATGATTTGGTTTTTGGAATAAATCTCAATGTACATAACGTTGGGGTCCATTATCAAAGGAATGAGACAGAGACAGAGTGAAAGTTATGTAAATCTTTATTCTATGCCAAGCATTAGAAGTCAGACTGACAGGCCAGGGCCGTCTCCGAAGAGAGCGACCACCCCCAGCTTACAGGCTCAACAATCAACTGACCAGTCAGGGCTGCCTCTAAAAAGAGCGACCCCTCCCAATCTTACAAGCTACCTTTTATTGGGTAAAACTGCAACCCATATCTTGGTATCTCAACTCACCGGGTTTGTGTGTCTCTTGTTGATTGGCTAGTTCCATCTGGTCTGGTGACTTGTTATTCAAGATTACCCCGTACTAAGAACTGTTACAAACAGTACTTTCCGGGAAGGCTTAGTCAGCTAACATATTCAGTGTGAATAATAAGATGGTTGTCCTTCCCAAGATGGAGTCATTTTGGTTTGGGCAAGACCTTCTTACTGTTACAAACAGTACTTCGTACTGATTAGATGTTTCCATCTGGCCTGGCTCGTCCTTGTATTTTGCGCTCTGTTATCAGGAACTAGCTGACTACATTTTACTGGTTTCCTGGACTTGCTTTTAAGTAAGTTTCTCTGGGGGGCAGGTCAATTTAAGTTTACTGCACAAACAACAAAATGGCTATTTAACTGAGATGGAGTTGCTCAGGCTAAATAGGTCCTTACAATAACTTGCATGTAGTTCATAGATTCTGAATATGTAGCACAAACTGGAAAAAGATTCTGAAGTTTATTTATCAACATCCTTAATCTTCTGTTTTTTGTTTACATTCTTCTCTTGACAGACAGTAATATGCCTTTGCCTGTAAATAAAATACCTGGATTTCAGGGGAGGGAGAATGGGAAGACCTTGCATATTTGATCTTGTCTATTTGTTACCTTCATTTATGACAGAAATGGTCCAAATTTGTTCTACAGTTAGTGGTAAGAAAGAAAAGCATTGCACAGAATCCCAGATGTTTCTTGACAGTTGAGAGTATCTAATGTGGTTGTGACTTCTATGTGGGAATCAAAGAGACTTCTGTGACTTTGCTTGTTTCTTATTTTTGTCTTCAAAGACCTTTTGAATTATGTACTATACAATAGAATATTCTCCTTGACATTGAAAACTTTGGTCTGTCAGTCAGTATTATCAATCAAAATATATTGAACCCCTTCTGTGTAAAGCAGTCAGAGAAAGGAAAAGTAATTAAAGATCAGATCCTGGCTTTCAACAAAGCTCCTAATCTAAACACAGATAGGCCTAGAAAAACCTTTCGCCAATAAGATAATGGAAAGTCAAAAAGAATACCAAAGGAGAAGTTATGGAAATAGATGGGAAGATCCTCTTCCATCTCCCACCACTAGAGAAAGAGAACGAATAGTTGCATTTGACAATAAAAAGAAAAGTGTTGTACTGATAAGGTCACTTAAGGAGGGAAGGACAATTTGAAACAACAGCCTGTCAATTACTTGAAGCACTCTGTAGAATAATTGGGAAAGTAAAAAATTAGAAACTAAACTATGAAAATTTAGTGTTTGAAATACCTCTATTAATCAAAGTGAGGAAGGGAAATCATCTTCCCTTATCCTTAAATCCCATTTCCCCCAAGTCTTCCCCTCCCTTCCTTCCTTCCTTCCTTCCTTCCTTCCTTCCTTCCTTCCTTCCCTCTTTCCTTCTCTCCCTCCTTCCTGTTTCTCTTTTTCCTTCCTTCTCTATTTCTTACTGTGGTAAGACCACATACCATGAGATCTATGCACTTAACAAATACAGTATTCTTAACTTCAGGCACCACATTGTATTGTAGATCTCTAGAATTTATTCATCTTGCACAGCTAAAACTTTATATACATTGAACAATAGCCTGGCTCTTAAAAATACACCTAAGTCTCAGATCTTGCTAGTATGTTTCCTACTCTCGTGTTGAGCAGAACCTAAAGTGAACAGCAAGAATGGAAAAGAGAACCCTAACCCTTTGTCGCCACTGACTTCCTCAGCTCTGAGCTGGGCCTGGAGGAAAAGCACTTCCTGAAGCATCTAGGAGAGCGGAATGGGGAACATACAGCTCCACTGAAGACCTTTGCAAACAACTCCACACCACTTTCTCCAGCCATCCTAAATCAGAATCGGGAAATGGGAATTCACTGAAAGTAGACATATCAGGTGGGAAATTGAAGTGTCCAAAACACATGTACTATATAAACGATGTTTGCACCTAAACAATGTCTCAAAAAATATAAAAATAATTTTCTTCTCAAGAATCTAAACTTGTTATTAATTTTCTCTGTAAAAATTTTTTTGAATAGACTCTGAAAAAGAATATTTCTGCCCTGTTTCTGTGTGAATTCGTTTAGAACGTTAGTTAAGTGGGGCCAGTTAATAAGATTTTTTTTAGAACTGTAGATTAAAGTGGGGCACCTGGGTGGCACAGTCAGCTGAGCACCTGACTCTTGGTATCAACTCAGTATGTGATCTCAAGAGCACGAGATGGAGCCCCTGAGTCAGCACTGTGTCTGCTTAAGACTCTCTGCCCCTCTCTCTCTGTCCCTCTCCATCCAAAAATAAATAAATAAATAAATAAACAAACATTACTTAAAAAAAACCTTATAGACTACAGAGGTTACATTTTTTTTTTTTTCTCACCATGTTCTGTTTTAAGTGATACAGTACTAAAAATGGTAGAACCTTGGGGAATGAAGAACAACCTTGTCCTATATATTTCTTTTTCTGGCAAGGGTCCACCAACAAAGCAGATGTTAAAAGTGACATTTAGAGTTCTGGGAACAAAACTTGATGTTGCTCCCACAATATGCCACCACCAAATCCTGGCAAGAATTACCTCCGTGAAGAGAACACTGAATTCCCCGTGGAATGCTTTGAGAAAGAAAACAGAAACACTTATAAAGTAGGGGATGAAATATCCAAAAATGTAGCATTTTGGCTAAAAGAAAAGGGTGTTTAAAAACTCTAGCTCTGGAAAGCAAATCATAGTCCATTATTGAAAGACAAAGTAAGGTCACAAAATGCAGTATTTAATGTGTGCCCCTTTATTTACAGAAGTGTAATATATGGATATAGATATATCTATATAAATATAATACACAGAAGAAAAATATCTGAAATTAAATACCACAAGATATCAACACTGCTAAGAGTAGAATATAATTTCTTATATTTTGGTTACCCTTTTTAGTTACTTTAATTTCTAAAATTTATGATATATAACAATTGTTAGAATTTTTTTAATTTTTTGAAGTTTTGTTTAAATAATTATGGATAGTCTGTTGAACCGTTACTTGTTCATCAGGGCTTTACTGTGCAGAGCCCTAGTAACAAACATACCAATCAACACCTGTCTCTCTCCTTCAGTAAACTCTGAGAAACTTGAGGTCACGGACAGGGTCTATTATACCTCTGGATATCCAATTACAAAAAAAGAAAAAATGAAAGAGGTATAATTAACATGTAGGTACTTATCAAACTTGATTATTTTAACAGCTCTGTAATCATTATGTTCTCCGATTTTCAGACGAGAAACTAAAGCTTAGAGATATTAAGTAACACAACGAATGTCCTTCAGTTAAGACATACTAGGGCCAAGATTCAGGTGCACATCTGTCTGATCCCAAACTAAGGTTAGTGTTACAATTTGATGCCCAGTAAATGAAAGACAGGAAGGAAGAGGGACAAGCCATGAAGACCTAGGAAAAGTTTAAAATTATGATGTAAAGCAAATGAATAGAAAATAAAATAAAATTCATAAGAAGCAGTCCTTTAAAAATTTGCATTGAAAATATACACATCATCAGCAAGAATGGTCTCCCTCACTTACATGCATGTGGCAGCTAAAATACTAGCACTTGACACAGTTATAGCAGAGATTGCGGTCATGAGGGGAGATGACACCAGGGCCTTTCCTACTTGGTTCTCCTAGACTATCTTATTAGGGCCATCTCTTGGTTTTTAGTGAAGCCCCCAGGTGATTTTTAGGGACGGATTGTTTCTTCCCCTTGACATCCTCTTTCGTTTGGCAGCAGTGCCTTCCAGTGTTACATGAACAAAACAGCATCAGAGGAAATTCAGCAGCAGTGAAAGATCTAATGAATCACAAGAGAGGGGCCCTGTGTTGCAGTATGTTAACCAAAAATTATGGATGTCAATTTAGTCCCACAGGTTTTGTGGAGCTTTTTAATAGTTAAAAATTATACCATCAGTATTATTTCTGGGGCCTTATGCTTAACGTCTTTGATATCTTTAATTAAAGAAGATATACCCAGAGGTGAATGCTGAGGTAGTCTAAGAAAGTAAGACAAGCTCAGGTCATCCAAAACTGTGGGTGAAGTAACTGATTTCCTCTCTGGAACTTACATGTAGAAGAAGTTTGCTGAAACCATTTATCAGCAACTCAAGAATGTGGGTATCAACTAGAGAGCCCTAACAGATATTATAATTTAGTGTTACCCATTATCTAAGTACACAGGCCTAAGTTTGCCCTGACTTTAAGGTAAGTCCTAAGGTGTACAGTGTGAAGTTTGGGATGAAAAATGAGAGAATTCAGGTTGTTCGTTCTTTGACTGTTTCTCAGGTTCATGGCTAAAGAAAACTATTTCATCCAAAGAATAAAACATGATCTTCTTTCCTACATCATGAGTCTTTGGGGCACAAATAATAGAAGTACTACCTATAGTATTTAACAAATAGAAATATCATTATGTCCTGACTGTTTCTAAGTTTTGGCATTCCAGAGTAAAAGAAATACCTTGTTGTCTCACAATATGAATCCATAGAAAATAGTATATCTTTTCACCTATTTTATTTTTTTAACCTAATTTCTTTTTTCTTATCTAGGTCCTCAAAGCCTTTAATCCCTACAGGTAGCACAAAATAAATAAGTCTGGCAGAATTTCAGTTACTAAATTCGAAAGGTTCTGCCAGAATGAAACAAAGAAAGATGCTTTTCTCCTGAGAAGTCTTTTTGGGAGAGATTATTAAGGGGATTAACTAAACTGATGTTCTAGGCACTCTGCTGGGTTCGGGGTAGAAGAATAAATAGCTTCTGCTCACAAAGAACTTACCGTCTATAATGAATACAGGCCCATAAATGGACAATTTAAAAATTTTTGTGGTGGGTATACTGATGGAGACATGCACACATGTTAAATATGCACTAGGGTGGGACTCCTAACCTGGCCACTGGGGTAATGGGTCGGCTTCCTGAATATACATTTGAGCTCAGACCAAGCTGTGTAGATGTTAACCAGGCAAATGGGGGGATAGAAGGAAATACTGGAGGGAAGGACAAACCAGGCAAAAGGGGGTGTATGAACAGAAGCAAAACAGTGAGAAATGGAGAGGCTCAAAATTAACAGGTTGTAAATTACAAAGCAGAGAATAATATAGGGCTATGGAATTGGGCAGGGATAGACAAAGCACATATGAGAATATTTGTACATGAAGGAGTTTATCCTTGGGGAGTTATTGAAGGATTTAAAGTAATCAAGTGGTATGATTAAACCCAAATTTTAAATGGATTCCTTTGGTGGTCACATAGACAATGTATGGGTAGACTAAGAGCTGTGGGTTGAGCAAGACACTTTGGGAAATAGAAAAAAAAAATTTAATGCAAAAAAGGCAAGAAGAGAAAGAGAAGTACTGAGAGAAACTACAGACTATGTCATGGCTGTTAAAAAAGTAGAACATCATTTTGAAAAGTCAAAAGAGATAAACAATAGCAAATGAAACAGGGCTACCCAAGAAAGACAATTATCAGGAATGTCCATTGAATTCTAATCAGAAAATCAGTAAGGCCTCCAAGAAGAGCAGTTCTGTTGAGCAAGAAGGGCAGAAGCAGAGAGCCATGGGTTATGAAGCAGATGGGGGTGAGGAGGACCTGGTTTCAAAGAGTGAAGAAGATTTAGAGAAGTCTGTGTGAGAAGGGAAGAAAAAGGACCCCTTAGCAAGGGTGTGCATGGTGTCCAAATTAAGAAAAAAATGAAGATATGGAACAGAGGTGTCTATGAAGGCAATGCCCCAGGGGAGATGTGAGAAGATGTGGTCTTAAAAGGTAGAAGAGTTGAAGGAGCAAACCTTAAGGAATGGGGCAAAGGAGCCGCATGTTTATATCATCAATAGGGAAACAAGAATTTAAGGCTCGATTTCTTGGTAAAGAGGTGACATAAGTAAAAGGACTAATCTGATATCAAGACAACTTTAGTTTGTATTGTTAAGTCTTTATGGAACAAAATATTAGACTGTCGCAAGAAAATTCTGTTAACAGTTTTAAAGAGCATCCAGAAGATCATTCCCTCACCAATAACACAACCATTCCTTGATGGGAAGGGTCTGAATATGCACCTTCGCGTGGGAAATATACTTACCAAATTCTATCCAAGTACGTGCTCATTATCACTGGTTCTTTACATGGGCTCAAAACAGCTGGACAGTCATATCCCATACTATGGCTTGACATGCTGTCCGTAAGTCTGTGACAAAGGGTAAAGTCATGTTTTCCCTCCTCAAGGGTAACACCCTCAAAAGAACAGCCTGTTCTTGTTTAATTGGCATCGATTTTCTTGAAACTGACTGTTACTCTCAAGTTGTAATTTTTTTTTAATTGCTTGAGATGAAAAAGCACTTCATTTGGTAAGTCTTGTACAAGGAGCACTCTAATATCTTTTGTTAATTGAGGATTTCACTACTTGTCTGTATCTCACTGACTTTGTGTTTAGATCTGAATATCTTTCTCATTGTCAGAAAATTTTGATGAGTGATGTGCAATTAATACCAGGGTTGAGAGGGTAGTAGTATTATTAAAACTTGAAGTTTCTCAAACCAGTAGATCCATACATAATGCAGCTCTCATCCCCTAGCTTTAATGAAAAAAAAATAAAATCCCATCCCTAGAATCATCCTTACCCTTCTAAATATCTCACACCTTCACTCTGTTAAAGATAAGGATAGCACCAAATTTACCGCAAAGGTTACACAGAAGATAAATGGATCTAAATCATACATGATGAAATAGGCCATTTTTATTTTCAAACATTCTTTCCACAGATGCCCCACATTGTCATTGTTCTTTCTGGAGCCCACTGCTGTGAGTACTAACTGTTACATCCTTCTTAGGAAGACACCAACTCTACTTTACTTTGAATGGCATTGGGATCATCCATCCAGATTAAGAGATAGGGGTCCTGTAAGTGATCAGGTCAGAGAGTTAATAAAGAGCCACATCATCTAGAGCTTTGTAGGTCATAAAAAGAACATTGGCTTGAGAAAGATGAGAAGCCATTGGAAGATTCTAAGCAGAAGTGTGACCTGATCTGAATTACATTTTGAAAGGATACTCTGGCTGTGCATTGAGAATAGATTACACAGGGGCAAGGATAAAAGCGGAAGACAATTAGATACTATTCAATAATTCAGGCAAGTCCTACCAGTGCAGTGGACCAGAACTATTGCACAGGAGAGGGGTGAGAAGTCCTGGGGCATGTTGCAAGTGTAGACAACAGCCCAGGGTGTGTTGGATAAGAGGTGTGACAACAAAAAGGAGTGTCAAGGAGGATTCAAATCTTCGGCCTGAGAAATCAGAAGGATATACTGGCAAGTATGATGCCTTTAGTTTCTTCATTTTGCTGGCCTCAGTTGATACTGCTGCTTGGGCTCCAGGATTGTCTGGGATGGGTTCACTTGCTGTGACATTTTCTGATGGAGACCTGCAGTGCTTCCTTCCAGTTCTGGACAGTTTCCATGGGCCAGAAATCCACTTATAAGTGCCTCTGATTTAGGTTCTCTCAGGATGTTGCAGTGGAAATGGTCATTTTTTAGGGAGAGTGAAGATTTTTTTTTTTTTTTTTTTTGACAGAAAGAGAGATCACAAGTAGGCAGAGAGGCAGGCAGAGAGAGAGAGGAGGAAGCAGGCTCCCCGCCGAGCAGAGAGCCCGATACGGGGCTCGATCCCAGGACCCTGAGATCATGACCTGAGCCGAAAGCAGAGGCTTTAACCCACTGAGCCACCCAGGTGCCCTGGGAGAGTGAAGATTATTAGACTTTGGATTCCTTATTCCTAAGAAGTTTAATAATAAGTAATTTCACATATCTTCTTCCCTACCCCAAAACCACAACTTTGGGAAGATGTGTAGACTCATTTGAGATCTTTATTTCTATGTTCTAGACACTGTCCTAAAGAATTTACATATGCCACTATATTCAGTCCTCACAGCAGCTCTGCGATATATTTGTCACATTTTGCAGAAAAAGAAACCAAGGAGGTTTAAAAATTTTTCCAACTATCTGTAACTAGTTAGTGGCCAAGAAGGACCCAAAAAGTTTGAAGGACCAACTAGTTAAAGGCAGAGACAAATATAAAACCTAAGTTCCTGACTTGCAGGCTAGTGCCACACAGCAGGCTCAAATAAATATCTAACCCCTTGATAGATTTACAAATTTAAAATCTCCAAAAGAGCATTCCTGTCATTGATTGAAACTGACATTTTCAATACCGAGAATGCACTGTCTTCTTTCTCTGGAGACCGAATGCTCTGAAGTAGGAAAATGATCAACCACAGAGCATGTCTGGTAAACCTGAGTGATTATCCCCCCAAATACACTATCCCAGGCTGTCACTGATACATACCCATACCCACCCTGCTGACAAATATATGTTCTCTCCCTCTTTAGGGACTTCACTTTCAAAATCGTTTCAGTCACCTCAGGGATGGTTCCATGTGTAGCCTGGAACACACTTATGCCCCAGCTGTTTTGACTGAAGCTAATGGTAACTTCCCTCCAACATTCCCTCATGGTTCTTTCCTCACAGAACCAGGGCTGTGGTCCCTCTGCCACTGTTGCCCAGATTGCTTGTGTTTCTTCTCAGGACCCAGCCACCTTCCAGCAACAACCTCTGACTACGGACCTTGTCCACCTCTGGTTTCTTCTCTCTGCCTCAGTCTCTCTCAGTCTCTGTGTCCCCACCAGAGGGAAGTTCACAACAGAATGCAAGGAACAGGTTTTGTTGCTCCATTTTTCTTCCCCTGTGGGGGAGGGGCAGATGGTGCACGAAGCATTCATAGGGGTTAGAGTGTTCTAGTACAGTCTCTCCAATCACGACAGCAGCACGGACACACAGGTCAGGCCAGTCCCTCATGTGACTTTTATGATGATTTTTTTCTTCTCATTTTCCCCATAATTTATGTTTGTGTTATGGCTGAATTGGAGGCCAGTGCCATTTGAAAGGGAAACTTACAAATCTTGCAGGTGTAAATAACAAGCAAATAAACAAAAAGATATGTATGACAGCCTTAAGTAAACAAAAAAGATTAATTTGTTCATGTCTGACATCTGACTTCAGGTTCCGCCTGCTTCATCTAGTATTCAAAAGACATCTCCAGAATCTATCATATGTTCTCTTCCTCAGATTTAGCTCCTTTCTAGGATTCTACCTTATGGCCCCTGACAACTCCAGGCTCTTTCCCTTGGGGCTGTAGTACTTTAAGTTTCTCTCAATACCAGAAGAATCTTATTCTCATCATTTCAAATAAAATTCCCGAGATTTACTCTAATTGGATCCTTTTAGCTTTCTTTTTTTTTTTTTAAGATTTTATTTATTTATTTGATAGAGAGAGAGAGATCACAATTAGACAGAGAGATAGGAAGAGAGATAGAGAAGAGGAAGCAGGCTCCCCACTGAGCAGAGAACCCGATGTGGGGCTTGATTCCAGGACCCTGGGGATCATGACCTGAGCCAAAGGCAGAGGCTTTAACCCACTGAGCCACCCAGGTACCCCTCCTTTTAGCTTTCTAATTGGACCCTTTTAAATCACTTGCTATTAGTATGACTATGGAGAGGGCTATCTTGATTTGTTCTGACCAATCATGATCTATTCTTGAAAACACAAGTTTGAAGACTAGAATTCTGGGCAGAAGTCGTTCTCCAAAAGAAAGCTGCGTTATTATTACCAAAAAGTAAGGGGACAATAACTGGCAAACCATACAGTGTCTGCCATGGAATTCCAAGTGTCCTTAGGCATAATTATATACATCGACCTCCTCAGCACATCTTCTAGTGGAACTCTAGCTTCAGCCCAGGTATCATTCTTTTCTATAATTCTAATTCAAATATTTAGATGTGCATCTTGTCTCAGTTGTTCTTCCTGATTCATTCAGAGGTGGGTAAAATACCTATATCCCTATATCCTAATCTCTATATATTCCTATATATTCCTATATCCCTGATATCAACACTATTCTAGACTATCTCTACTAAATGCTTATGTAAAGTTTGTAACTAGTAGTGATGAGATAGCTTTCCATTTTGTAACCAACACCTTAAAATTTGTTAAAGCCATGTGTATCTGGCCTAGAAAAAAATAAGGTTCAGAAACTCATTTAACATGTGTTCCCTGGACACGACTGCCTCACTGATTAAATGAATACCAGCAGGGAGACAGGTCACTGTAGCGAGAACATTTAAATAGTGACTCACAGTCAATCCTCTCACTCTGTCTCCTGGCACTGTAAAAATCCCTCACCCAAAGGAACGAATTGGCATGAGCAAATTACAGGGTTATTTTCCTCTGAATATTTCATCAACTGCTCATCAAAATTCTAGATCACATCTAAGGAAGTTCATCTCTTTATGGGGACAGCACATGGTATCTAAACATATCTGTTCACCTATGCCTTTTCACATTTCATTAGAACTCACCAACTTCAATTCATAAAGGAGATCTCACTTGAGACTAAATTAGTATGAAGTGTACCTTTAAATTACCAACAAATGCCTCCAGGTAAAATATGCATCTGAAGCCAGTATCAGAGAAGCCACATGTTTCCAATTCAAATTATTAATTGGCATATCACACAGCTCCTTTAATTCTCTTCAGGTAAATCTCAAGCCCAGCCTGTGTTAGAGGTTATGCCCAATCACAAGGAAGACAAATTGGTATCGTAGAAAGAAAGTAGACTTCAGCATCACTCACCTGAGACTTCTGAATACTAAGTCTATATTTAAATGCTGGTGTGGGAAAGTTTTTCAACTTCTCTCAATATCAGTTTCCCCAACTACAAAATAATGATGATTAATACAAAATTCTTAAGGTGATTGTGAACATTAAATAGGCAATAAAGGAAATAAGTAGTAAATACAACAGACCTAGCTAGTCATTCAATGAAAGTTGGTTCCCTTGCAATCCCCTCAAAGGGGTACTTGCTGTCCTCAACAACAGTGATAAATCATGTTGATAGTAGGTACCCTTGACAAAACATAATGAAAATTATACTTGTTTCTGTAGCATTCCTCCCCAAAACATATAACCCCAGTTTAATCATGATAAAAATATCAGACATTGAGGGACATTCTTCAAAATGTCCAAACAGTAGCCCTCAAAAGTGACAAGCTCATCAAGACTAAGGAAAGTCTAGGAAGTTTCACAGTCTAAAGGAACCTAAAGAGACATGACCAGAATATCATGTGGTTTCGTGGATGGTATCCCAAAAAATTTTGTAAAAAGGCACTCAGTAAAAGCAACGAAATATGAATAAAATATGGACTTTAGATAATAATTATCAATTATAGTTAATGCACTGTAATGAATAGATCATAATAATGTAAGGTGTTGATAACAAAGCATATATTAGAAACCTCTATAGTATCATTTCAACTTTTCTATAAATCCATAAATGTTTTGAAATAAAAATTTATACAAAAGGTGTATTTAAATAAAATACCTGTGATTTTGAAACAGGAATGCTAAGCAATTCTGAAGTCACCTTCTTTCCATACCTATTTATTCCTTCTCCTTTGGTTTTCTTTCCCTAAATTTAATTCCTGGGGCACCTTAGAATCCATAAGAGCAAGATGTGAGTTTCCTGATGCTGATGGAGAAGGATCCATGAAAAAATGGCATGCACAGTTCACACACAAGATGCAGGGCATCAATTAGGGAGGTTTGATTCCAAGCAAAGCTCTAAACAGGGACTATATCACTGCTGGGTACGGTACTAGATATTTGACAAACATGACCTTGTTATATTTATACTCATAGCAACTGTACGGAGGTAGACACTCATCTAAATTTACATAGGAGTCTTAGTCAATCATAATCCCATGGCTCACAGGAACCAGAGTGAAGCCGCACACTTCAAAGACCACATTTTTAACCTCTGCACATATTGTCTCCCAAGGACACAGTGGGATGATCATCTTGCATTCAGGGACTCCTACTCCCATTTTGGTATACCTCTCTGACTAGTTGCCCAACAACACCAGATGCCCACTAAGCCATCCAGCTATGCCTCCTCTTTTATCCAGAAAGAAAAACAAGAGCAAGGAAATAAGGTAAAAGAGAGAAAGGAGAAAGAAAGAAAGTTAAGATTTATTGAGGAGATACTATACACCAAGACATTTAGTAGGCATTTTACCCACGTTCATTAATGAAGCCCTCATGATATCCTCATAAGAACATAATTTCCATCTTTAGGCTCATTCTTAGTCAGTGATTTTACCTCACGGTCATGAGGGGAAAGTTCTTCTTTTGTTTTTATTTTTGTTTGTTTGTTTGTTTTAATCACTTTCCAGAATATTCCAGGTATACTGCTCACTCCATCAGTACTTGATTCCCTAGGTGTACTCGTCTCCTGCTTCATCTTGCCCTAATCTCTCCAGCTTTTATACTATACTCAGAGAATGTGTCAAGGGCATTTTTGTTGCCCTATTTTTTTTTTGTTGTTATTGTTCCCTCTGCTCTTCTCCTGGTCTTTGTCCAGCTAACTCCTCCTCAATATTGGATCTTTACTTACATGTCACTTTGACAGAGAGGCCTTTCCCAACATCCCAGGCTAACTGAGGCCACCTTATTACTCCTATGTAGAGCAGATTGTTTTCTTTATCTGGAGCTAACACACAAAGTGTAGTTACATATGCAATGATGAACTTACATATTTAGTCTCTGTCCCCCATCTAGACTGCAAATTCCATGAAGAGAGGGACTATGCCTAATTATTTTCCCATATGTGCCTACCACAGTGCCTAACACATAATATGGCTCAATAAATATTTATTGAATAAAGTTTTTTAAATTAATTAATGGTTGTAAGACTAAAGTAAATTTTTCTCCCTTTTGAAATCTACCTTCATTTTGTTCAAGGTATAATCACTGTGTGCCTTATATTAAAGTGATTTATGCACGTGTGTTATTTTCTTAACCAGACTTTAAGCTCTAAAGAGGAAAGGCTCTAGAATGTATCCTCTATCTCACATACACACACTACCGAGAAAATAGTATGTGATAGATGCCAAATAATGATGACTTAAATAAATGAGGGGAAAAAAATGTTTCAAGTTAAGTGGAGAAAAGCTGACTATGGTTTCACATGTTTCTTTTCCCAAGAATATTTTAACTTTAAAAGAGCGTTACTGAAGAGGTATGCTGAAACCCACAAAAATGGCTCTTAATGATGGTATTACAGTCGTTAATAAAGAGCTAATAGGGTTTTACAGAGTTCAGAGGCCATTTTTTTCTTCTTTTAAATCCCAAACCATGGACAGGCTCCTCCTATTGGCCTGAATATGAACTTGGCTCTGTTTGCAAAGACTGAAAATGACCATAAAAGGTTTTTTCACAACCTCCCACTTCCCTGTTCTTCACTTCAGAATGTGATAATGCCCATCCATCCACCATCTGTCCCCAAAGCCTAAGTCTCCTGATCATCATCTCTCAGCTATCACTAACAACTTCCTGCTTGAGTCATGACCCTGTCCCCTATTCTATCTTGATTACGAAATCCTCATCTGATGTCCCTCCAGCAAGATTCAGAAGCATTTCCTATATCAAAGAAACATGTACCTGATTGTTTGAAATTAATTTCCAAGGAAAAAATGCAGGATTTAATTTAAAATGTAAGAGTACATTTAGCTTGCCTTCTTCTATAATCAGAGAATGACTCATTGAATTTACTCTGAATAGCATACTGGGAGACAAGCTAGTTGGTAAGCAACATCAGCCTGTTGTCAAGAGATACATGTGTACAATTATCAGCGATGGCTTGCCCTCAGTAGATGTAAACTGAAGGTTAATGGATCTCTTCTCAGAGATCTGGTAGTGAGTCAACTCAAGGGTGAGTTCTGCTCAACACAGTATGTAATGTCTTGCTCTCTCCTTAGTGCTATGGGAAGGCAGTCCTGTGTTAAATCA
Organism: Lontra canadensis; assembly: GCF_010015895.1. Lineage (NCBI taxonomy): Eukaryota > Metazoa > Chordata > Mammalia > Carnivora > Mustelidae > Lontra > Lontra canadensis. The sequence continues at coordinate 64,672 of NW_022631017.1, read as the reverse complement.
TGGACTGTACATAATCAGTTCATTAACATGCACTGAGCACTTCAGTGATTTCTCATTGTGCTAGAGGGACCCAGGTTTGGCACTTTCCTCTCTCTAACTCCTCTTCCAAATCCCATGTCAGAGCTGGTGAAGGTCTCACACCTGCTCAGCCAGTACCCTCGGCTATGGGTGCTGAGAGTGGAAGGATGATGTATGGAAGAAGAATATACAGATGCACGGGACTGAGTGGGGACAAAAGGGGACCTCTGACTTTCCTGAGATAGCTTGTTACCATCCTCACCCAGCAGCAAGCAATAGCTTTAGGAAGAAAAATAGAAAGAGAGGCTCTTCAGCACTTGAAGTATATTTATTCCACCAAAAAACACACCCAGGCTACCATTGGCTTCTGTAATGAAGGGAGTAAACCTCTCCCTGAGCTACACCTGTTAGCCCAAAGGCACTGAAGAGGCTGCACATCAAAGTGAAAATGCAAAACAGTTTACCTTCTCAAACCAAAACCCTGCCCCTTTCATGGTATTTTATCCTGTATGCTCATAAATATAAATATTAATTTATAACACAAAATAATAACTTCCAACATGTGGATGTTTAGAAGGAATGTTATAATGAACATTATCCCTTTTTTTTTTCTTTTTTTTTGGATGGCTAGTATGGAAAAAGCTTTTCTTATTTGATGGGAATCTCAAAGTAGAGGTGGAGTTCTAGCTCTTACTCCCTAAAAAACAAACAAACAAAAAACAACAACAACAACAACAACAAATCCTTGTCTTTCCCCGCTCTCTGGTAGCTGTGGCCTGAGTGTCAGGCAGAGCATCAGCCAACAGACATTCCAAATGAGAATTTGAGCCTCTGAACCTTGAAAGAGTAATACAAAATATTTCAGAGAAAATTGGTACCTCAATAAAATCCTAGCGAATAGAATACACAATATACAAAAGGAATTGTACCCCATAACCAAATAGTTTTGACACATGAAAATCAATGGCATACACCAGAATCAATAAAGGACAAAAACCACATGATCATCTTAACAGTTGGAGGAAGAAAAAACAAAACAAAAGAAACAAAAACAAGCTAAACATTTCACAAAATCCAGTACCTTTTTGTTATTTAAAACAAACAAACAAACAAACAAACAAAAAACAAGAAACCAGGAACAGCAGGAAACTTCCTCAAGCTGACAAGTGGCATCTATGGAAAAACTAAGCTATTATCACACTTAATGGTGAAAGACTTAACACTTCTCCCCTGAGAACACGAACAAGATGAATTGGTCTTGCCATTTTATTTAACATTGTATTGGGGGTTCTAGCCAGGATAGCTAGGAAAGAAAAAGGCGGCGGAGAAGGAACCAGATTGGAAAGGAACGAATGAAACTATCTCCATTTCCAGGGGCGCCTGGGTGGCTCAGTGGGTTGAGCCTCTGCCTTCGGCTCAGGTCATGATCTCAGGGTCCTGGGATCGAGCCCTACATCGGGATCTCTACTAAGCGGGGAGCCTGCTTTCCCCTCTCTCTCTGCCTGCCTCTCTGCCTACTTGTGATCACTCTCTCTGTCAAATAAATAAATAAAACCTTAAAAAAAAAAAAAAACTTTCTCCATTTCCAGATAACATCATCTTGCATATAGAAATTCCTAAGAAATCAACTAAAAATACAAATGAACTAATAGATGCATCCAGCAATTTTGCAAGGTTCAAACAAGATCAATATACAAAAACCAAGTGAGTTTCTATATACTAGCAATAAACAATCTGAAAATTAAATTAAGGAAACAATTCATTTAAGATAGCATCATAAAAATAAAATACTTCAGAGAACATTTGACAGAAGAAGTACAAAACATGCACTCTAAAAACTACAGGAACATTGTTAAAAGCAATTACAGAAAGAATTTGTGTTTACTCAGAGCAGCTGAGATGAAGTTGAGTCAGGTAAGCACTGAGGGCCTAAGGCTGAGGATGCTGGTGACAATAGGGACTGATGTCCTGGAGACCAATGTCTTGTGGCAATGCAGCGAGAGATTGCTCCTATTTGCAGAATAAAATGTTGGTTGTGACATGGCTCTAAATTTAGGCACATTTTCTAAGTCTATTTCATCAGCCCTCCCCTAAATTCAGAGATTTATGTACTGTCCTCTCAATAAATTCCATTTAACTAGAGCTGGTTTCTATTTTTTTTTTTGTGACCAGAACCCTGACCAGTGTATTATTGCTGCTTGGTTTTAGTCCTTTCCTAATGATTTTGCTTAGGAAAGGAAAAGTCCTTGTAATTCTTAGAATATATTTTTTACCACTTTCTAACTGCCATTGCTTTAAGGTTTAGCTCATTTCTATAATAAGTTTATAATATTACAACTTGATAATAATAACCATATAAGCTATATATATTATTAACCCTGTCTTTACATGTGAGAAAACTAGGTAAAATAGGCTATACAGTTGTCTAAGAGAAGGTAGAGTACAGATGGAAATCCAAATCTGTTAAGCATAGATCCCAGGCAGTTTCTACTAGACTAGGTTTCTTCCTGGATCTTGTGTCCTCTAAATGAGCTAATATATTAGCTTGCCTCTCCCTAAGGAGGACGCCACGGAGGTCAGGCAGACCCTACACTAAACAATAGAAAAGCTCAATGACGGAGTAGTTACATGAATCACTTATATCCTATTAATAGAATAGGGAGCAGTCATTAACAGTTACGTTTTCCAAAAGTATTTAATGGCAAGACAAAGTAAGGTGATATTAATTGGAAATTTTAGAATAAGCACTGTCAGAAACAAATCTAATTGTGTTGTGTACAAACAGGTACGTGCTCTGTGTGTGTTTGTCTTATATGTGTGCGTATATGTGTGCCAGGAGACATACATAAATACTCTGTAAAGGGCTAGCCATTAATAGCAGAAAGATGAGAAAGGAAGTGTATAAATTTTGAGGAGAAATAGAGGTAGCAGGAAATAGTTGATTATAAAGAAAACAAGTATAACTAATCTTGGACTATGAAGGAAAAGACTAGGCCTACAGCAATCCTACTATGCTGTACCTACAAAAAAATTATCTCATGCTCAGATCCATGAAAGAAAACTACACGTATTCTTCCTGCGTCAAAGATATCTGCCACTTCTTGATTGCTTAGGACTGTCCCAGGCTGAGTCCTCCCATGGCTTCCTGAATGCTGACCTCTCCTGGCCACTTCTGTAACTGCAACCTTGGCACACAACATCAAGGCAATAGTCAACCTGTTCTCTTCACTGTCACAGATGAGCTGATATGACCAGAGGTGCCTGAGATGCTACCCCTAAAATCCCTCTGATGTCACTATTTCCATATCCAAATCCAAGTTTTCAACGGTAGGAGTTCTCTCAAGTTTTCCCAAGAATTCTCTCACCGTCTAGCCCTCAGCACTGAAGATTGCCCTGTTGTGGACACTTTTAGACTAAAGTCACTGAGTCTTTTCTCACTCTCATCTATGTTCCCTGGTTTCACACCTTTCTGCTTATACCTGTGTCCTCCATCCTCCTCGATGAACAATAAGACTCAATTCAATAATTGTAAGTCTCCATGTTAGACAATAAAACAACTGAATTTGGTAGTAATACCAATTATGAGAGAAGGAAGCCTGGGCTCTTGGGGCACTGAAATTGCCTCAATCACTTCAGGGAACTTTCAGCAGAAGGGGCTCTGTCCTAATATCTGAAAAGAGGCTCCCGAGGTCTCCAACTGTGATTAAAAACAGAACCTTTGCTTTGGTCAGTTCTTATGGACCATCACTCCACTACTAAGCAATTTCATGAGTCATAAAACAGTTGTGGCCACTAATGACCGGCCCGCTCTTTGGCCAGACAAGTAAAATCACTTGATAAGGGCATTTGTCAGTCATTCAAGCAAAATTTCCTCTTCATGCTGAGAGTAAATCGTTGGCTAGGATAGAATTAGAAAGCAAAGCTTTAACAATGAAGGTTATCCAACTGGTAAAATGCATCTGATGCCATTTATATTATGGTTGTAGCCTGATAAACAATTTTAGATGGATTATTTTAGGTGATACAGAATTGGATTTTTCTTGGATTTTTTCTTGGATTTTTCTAAGGGCAGTTTCCTTAGAAAGCATATACACAGTTTTGAGTGTTTCTGAGCATATTTGTGGTCAGTCTTTTTCAGTTAAATTATTATATATCCCATGAAATTATATAAATATGATACTCTGGCCCCAGGAATGAGAAAGAGGGGAAGATAGAAGTAAAGAAGAGCCGAGTAATTACACAATGAAGCAAGAGTAGGGGTTCTTTAAGCAAACGTCTCTGGAGCTTTGCACTGCTAGTCTGCAGAGCCACAGTTGGTAGCACTGTCCTTGATCATAGTTTTCATTTTCAGGAAATCTTTGTATCTTGCCTACAACATGTCTGCTTTCAATTTAAGTCTTGTTTATTTCAGGCCTTGGGTTTGTGGAGTCCTGCTAATAATGTGGTCAGATAATCTGAACAATCTGTCTTTGTTTTCCTGGGATGCAATTTCTTTGCCTTTCCAAGGAGTTTAAGAACTTCAGTTCCTTAGAACAGCTTATTTCACAAAAATATGCAATGAAGATAAACATAATTATAATCAAACAGGGAGGATTTAAGAACCTGAACTTGGTCTTGACAGTGTGAAGGATACAACAGAAGTATATATTAGAATGCATGGGAAGTAAGGAAGAGAATATGCAGGTTTAAAACTTGTTTAACCGATAAGAATAAAAATTATTCTACTTCATAGCAGAAGTCCTAGAGGTAAGGCAGTGTAGGACGTAAGCTCTGTGTAGTTGCTCAACAATAGAACCAGACACCCATATTCCTGGCCGCTTTCCACTCTGCCACCTTTAGATTACTGCCTCTCATTTCTGGCTATTCTCCTTGCCATGGCAAGATAGCCATCATAGCTCCCAGCAACCACAGCAAGGCAAAGCAGAAAATGGGATTTTCTTTTCTTTCTTTTTTTTTTTTTTTTTTTAATCAGGGAGTTAAATATTTCCCAGAAATCACAGAGCTGATTTCCATTCAGATGATTTCCATTCAGATCTCATTGGCTGAAATTTTGTCTACTGCCCAAGTCTTAGCTGCCAGAGGTGTAGCAGACAGAGTATGTAAACATTTTCAACTTCTACAGCAGGATGAGGATTCTGCTGGGAAGGAAACACAAAGGAGCTTGTAGGGTGTAGAAAGCTGCTGGATGAGCAGTCAACACAATCCACCAAACAGCCATACAAAATAATCTTACTCTCAAAGAGCTTCCAATTGACTGCTACTAATAACATCATTTTGTATGCTGATTGACCATTCACAAAGCACTTTCAAATAAATTAACTCACTTATCCTCACATTACCTAGCAAAGTAAATTAAATTACTCTTTCCATATTTTTAATGAAGAAAGTGAATCTCAGTTTAGAAAAAAGACTATTCATATAACACAAATTAAGCCTTCTTCAACTTTGTAAATGTAGTAGTATACAAACTTAGAAATCATGGACACCGATTAGAACAGGACTGGAGACGTTAAAACTGGAGACTGAGCCAGGGAAAACCAAGTGCTACATAGTTCATATCACTACCAAAGGTTAGCTCATGGTCTGGGAGAAGAGGAAATTAGCAAACAAGGAAAATTAGCACCCAATAAATGGGTAAATTCTAATACAGGGACCACAAATGCAAGATGAGCCAAGAAGTCTAATTCCACAGTATTTACTGGGAATCTACTCTTTGTGCAAACTTTAGAGTATGGAGAAAATCAGTGTGAATTAGACTTAATCCCTACACTGTAAGAGCAGAATCTGCTACAATACCAGTTAGTAAATGCTCCAAGAGCATATGAAGCTCAGTATTCCGCTCAGTATTCCATGAGTATATGGGGAAAGATGGAAGAAGGCAGGCATGTTTTAGAGAGGAAGCAGCATCTTTGTGTAACATTGAAGAAATAGTACAGATCAGGAGAACATGTATTATAGGTAGAGGCAACACTTACTGGCATGGAAATGACAATAGGAACTAGAGCATGTGGAAGAATAGAAAAAAGGAACCTAAGAGAACACTTGACTGGACAGGTAGAAACTGATGAGTGAGAGACGTCTGGGAATGGCATCTTGCGTGTTCCACCATAAACATCAGTTAATGTTCTTGAAATTAAGTGACCCAGACATAGAGTCAAGCCCTCTGGTTGACGGAGACAATTCCATGGAACAAAATATACAAAAGAGCCAAAATATACAAACAGCCAAACAGGAGTGAGGCATTTAACTATACCTGACAGTGAAGTCCCTGGGAACTGATGCTGAGGTGTTGGACTCTGCTGGACTACAGTCAATTCTGCCCTACACAATTCTGCCAATCCACTTAGATACTGAGTCTCTCCACTTGCATTTACTCTCTGAATAATATCATTGACTTTAGAATTTGGGTCTTCTTATGAAATAAAATCTCTAGCACAAGCTCAAAATATCATGAGTAAATTGTCTTGATGTTTTGGAGAAATTCTGGACCAAATGTCGGGAATGTCAAACTCCCTTGTTTTTGCCAGTCTTGTTGTTTTGCTGATTCTTTCCATAGGGCAGAGAATAAAATTTGCAGAACTTCAAAAGACAAATATCAGACCAAAATGTGTTTCCAAAACAATTCCTTTTGTTTCTAAATCAAGGTAGTATTAAAGAATAATCATATTTGGCTTGCACTGGTTTTCTGGTTTTTCAGGACTCTGTAAGTGAAGAGTCTTTTACTTCCAAGGTCTGGGCAGTAAAGACCATACCCATCTCAGGAGAGATGGACACAGATAAAGCCATCTGAAAGAAAGCTCCAAGGAGACGCCCTGGCCATGGCTCACCTGAGGCAAGACCATCTCACCCCCTCTCCTATGACTAAGATGAACGACCATGCTGGCATATCATTACAGCTTTTCCTTTCAAATTTAAAGCACTAATATTAGGCTTCTATTATTAGTAGAAGAATGATTAGTAATGCTGAAAACCATTAAACCAACAATTCCAATCTTGGAACTTAATTTCAAATAAACATTAAGATTGGTGCTCATATTGAAACAACCCAAATGCTCATCCATTGAAGAGTTGTTCCATAACTATAGATCTGAAATGCCATGAACAATGAACAAGAATGGGGTAGATCCACACACACTGATATAAGACATAATACATGTTTATAAAAAGCAATTCAAAAAACCATAATATAGAATTGCCCCACTTATAAAATAAAACATATATAAGTGATACACATATAACATTTTATAGAGAACACATCTAGAGACTGGAATGAAGTAGGATTTTTACATTTTCTCTACACATTTCCATATTGTTTGCATTTTATAGTGTATAATCATCTGTTTTCTGTGTGATTTGAGAAAGGTTCTATGTACATAAGTAGTGGCATAGCAAGAAGGACCCAGAAGGGCCATGTCCCCGAGTCTGCCTTGTCTGAGCTCAAGTGGGAAAGCCTGAACTAGAAGATTAGGGAGAAGATAGAAGGGGAACGAGGGAGAATTTCCTAGGATGAAGAGAAGACACAGAGGTGAATGAGTTCTTGCCCCACTGCCAAGCAAAGACTGGCAACAATCTGTCCTATGCTACATTGCCAGCTGAGGGTCTCAGATAGCTGAGGGGTTAATCATTATTTCACCACAACTGGGTTGTGAAACTTTCAGGAATTTACTTTACCTTTTGAAGTGTTAGTTTTGTCATCCTTAGGAAAGGGGAAAGGATCAGCTATAAGTAAATGTCACATACCTTGGTAAAGTTGAATTCAAGGGAGCTGTGCTTATTCATTTCAGCTCTGTTGCTCCATCTGACCTTGTGGTACACAATCCACATCTCCCCGAATGAATGATAGACTTTCTTCTCTTCTAAGGATATTCAGAGTATCATGGGCCTACTTCACTGTGCTTTAGTCAGTTCCTTATATCTTCTGGACTATACTCCTGCTGGGGGAGGCCATTGAGAAGACATAACCACTAATTGATTCATAAAATGGGCCCAGGCAATCAGAAGCTCCTCCCCACTCTCTTGTCCTTGGAATGTACATTTCACCCACTATTCCCATACAAGGAATCACTTCAAGGATGAAGCCTTGAGAAAATCATGTGTTATTGAGACTGCCTGAACCCCATTAAAGATTCTATATAAACTCTTAAGATTTTGATGGCAGATAATAGAAATCTACTAGTCTTGCTGGGGATAAGATAAGCCAGGGATACCCCATGATAAACCCAGGAACTCCCAAAGTTGCTAACGTGCTAACAAGCACCCACCTTCCCCTAATTCAGACAGACAAGAGGGGTCGATTCCATTTTGACAATTGAATCAGTGAAAAATGCTTTATTTATTTATTTATTTGGCCTCTAAATGGCTTTAAATTTTTTATGAGAGGCTTTTGGTACAAGGGTCATCTAGATCAAGGAACAAAACAAAGTAGGTGAGGGAGGACAGTCTCTATATACTTGGGGCAAATGGGAAGTAAATCTCAATCGATTCAACACAGAAAAAATAGCTCAGAGGCAAGCTCTGGCTCCAGCTGAAATAGCCTAGCTGAGTCCTGAATGGTTCCGCAGGGAGGAGAAGAAGGATGGGAGTGACATGGGGAACAGAGCGATAGTCTGCGGAAATGGAGAGAAAATCTGGTGTTGCCACTGGTTTCAATGTTTGATTCCTCCGCCTGAATGAAAAGCCATTTTAGCACCCTAGGCCCCATTTCTCATCTGTAATTGAGGATCATAACACATCGCTCTCAGAGTGGTTGTGATTATTAAATGTACAGTGGCCAGCAGGAGAAGAAATGCCATTTGTTCCACCTCTGCTCTAGTTCCTCCTCCCACTCTCCTCCACATCTCCTCCTTCTGATTGAAGGCTTCATCTCTACAGGATATCACAGCCTTTTATCCAGTTGTCTTCTCCCTCCACGCGAGATGTTCATTGCTAATGAGAGTGTATTCTCTTATGACAGAACTATTTTTGGTTACCAGATCATTTGATGTGAACACCAACCAGTCAGCAGAAATACTGGTCACTGCGCCATATTCTTAATGCCCAAAGAGTATGAGTTGAGAAAGCCACATTCCATGCCTCATGTAGGCCCCTTAGAGGACTGAACGACTAGTCAGAAGAGTCCTTGATGTCCATTTCATTAGGTACATTGTTCTCGATCATCTTTAATTCCTCCTATTTAGATCAAGGGCTTACCATAATCTGGCTCTCACATCCCTAATAACCCTTTAAATCAACACTGTCAGGACTTAGTTTCTATCTAAAAATTTACCTGAAATATATGCATTAAGCCCTAACTCTTCTTTATCTTCTTCTTTTTTTTTTTTTTTTCCCTTAAATCTGTGCCACTAGGAAACTCTGGTTGAATTTGCTCTAAGCAGATTGTTATTGAACTCTTGCAACTAGAAACATAGAAGGGCACTGGCAAATGGCAGAGAAGTTCATGGAAAGTACAGAAAGATTTCCTGTAAGCTAATGTAAAGTAAAACTGTGAGTTTCCCTTATTCTCAGTATTCTTAATAAAATTAATTTGACTTGCTGTTACAAAGGAACTTCTAGTTTTAAACATTTGGAATGTCCTTAGTTAAATAAAGTCTCAGTAATTTCTTTCTTCCCATTTAAAATTCTTATGATACATCCCATTTAATGGAACTCTCATAAAAGAGGTCAAAAACAAAAATAGTTTTTTTAAAAAAATCACACACACAAGTGAACAAAAAGGCATGCACTGACATTGTCTGTTGGGTGAGGTCATAGAGAAGACGTGACTGCCAATTGACTTGAGAACTGGACCTGGGCAATCTGAGGCTACTCCCCGCTCCCCAGTTCTCAGAATGGATGTTTGCCTTCCTTTCCCACAGCTGGAGCCATTTCAAAGACATAGCCTTGAGATTAAGATGTTGTTGAGACCATCTGGACTAAATTTGTGACTGAACGGAGTTCAGACCTTTATATAAACTTTTTAAGACTTCGGCAGGCAGGTGTGGAGATCAACTCATCTTGCAGTCACCCAAGACAAGCCTCATAAGGAAGTTCCTTTCCTTATTAAAACTACCACCTACCAATCAGAGGTGGTCTGCCTCTTCTTCAGTCTCTCCCTGCCCTCCAAATATAGAGGCCAATTTCATATTTCATCCGGGAAGCTCCTGAGATTGCAAACCAACACTATCTGACCTTCGTGTAAATAAAGCAAGTTCAGATTTGTGCTCATATGAACTATGCCATACACATGGCATTTCAAAATATGTTTCAGGGACCAGTCCTCCATGTGTCATTTAGTGTCTCATGCAACAATGACAGTTTATTGCATATAAAGACGAAAATTGTTGCTGCAATGTGCACAGTTCATGGAGAATAGAAGCAGCCTCCTCAGTAGCTAATAAAAGACCATCTGGAGATAGCCTTCAACACTAATGTTACATTTCATTTTTTTAATGCTCTAGAGATTGCATGGAAAATTAGGTTTTGTGAAAGCTAGCAAAGTGGCATGTCTGTTGCCTTTCCTTGGGACTTTGTCATTTATATTTATGATATTGTTTCTAAACTGACAAGGTGACTCAAATCAAATCCATTAACAGAACTTTCTTTGGATGTGCTGCTGTAGATCTCTGTATATCACAAATCCACACCTTGAAAACAGACTAAATATCATACCTTGTGTACTGGTGTCCTCTGATGATCTGTAGTAGTTAAGGTAAAATACAAAATCTGATTTTTTTTTTCCTTCCAATCCTGAGTGAAAAATTTGTCCATTGTCTTATTGGATAACCCATACATTTGTTTTCTCTCTAAGGAAAATAAAATTAATAATCTTCAGACAGTTCTCTGTCTGAGACACACATTCATATAAAAAACACTCAAGAAGAGTATTAAGGTATTAAGAAAACTGAGGCTCATTAAGATAAGTAGATAGGATAGCTTGGCCAGAATCCAACAGGTCAAAGAGGCTGAACTGGAACCTAGGTCAGTCTAATGCCCAAGTACGTGATTGTTCCACATCTCCATATAACTCACTGAGCTTAGGCTGAGCTGCTACATCCTGCAAACACAACCATAAAAGCCTACAGAGGAAGCGTGATCAATGGGACAGAAAGAAAAAAGGAAAATGTATATTCATATTGGAACCAGAACCTTAGAAAGCATTATACCCATCAATGCCCACAATTAGGTTATTTCCACAACACCTGCACATCTTCACCACTGCCTAGTGGATCTTCAACAGACCCAAGAAGTGAACATATTTTCTTTTAGCCCTGTGTGCACACATATGCACACACAAATACACACATAAGCTCCTGTTAAAAATACTCAAATTATTTAATGAAAATAAAGAACTTGACAGAGGAAATGTATCCATATAGAGAAAGGATACCTTCAGCATTCTTTAGCACACATCTTTCCACTCGTGGTTCCATACAGAGTGCAGAGTTCCTGTTAACGTCTCTTCAGAAAGTGTTCTATCATACACGTGTTGGACTCTCCTGGTTCTTCAACTAAACTTGACCTCCATAAAGCTATATTTACATTAGGAATAAGGGTGGGTGGTAGGATAGATGAGAGCATAAGGTATGAACAGGTGACTAAAAATATACCTCAGCTGCCAATTTCCTGTTGTGCGGAAAATCCATTGCAAGAATATGCCTCAATCTGCACTTTTTCTCTGTGTCTCTCCCCATCTATTACTCACACAAATACCCTTTTTACTCCTTTAGCTCCTTTATATTCTCTTCCAGATCAAAATGCATGTGTGTCAATCCTGACATGGATTGTCAATACTTCTCCCAGAGTTATTTGCAGTTTACTCTCAGACCTAACCGGAATTAAAGAAGCAGTCTACTGTTAAAGGAATTTCTAGTACAAGCATGCAGGAAAGTGTATTTTTGGGCAACATCTTTGGAATCATAGTAGTTATGGATAGCAACTTTGAACACAGTCAGAAGTTTTGAATGTGTAAAATGCCATCTTTTATCAAGTAAATCATGGTAATCCGAATTAGCCACAACCTCAGGAAAAATACCTCACTGAAAAACTGTTACGCAAGTGAGGAGTGATTCATACTCACAAATTCGCTAAAGTACACTTTAAAGAACTCTTAGCTGAGTTCTTAGCAAATGTAAGTCTAAAATTATCTCAAATGTCTTCTATAATAAGCATTTTGGAGGGCAGAAAGGACACTTGGAATCCTGAGACCAAAAAAAAAAAAAAAAAAAAGCCTTTCTATTCCCGGTTCTTTGCCTCATAACCAAAATAAATATTGTAGTCAAAAAGCCTGGGTTTTTTTGGGGGGGGGTGGGTGGGAAGAGCTGTCTTTCTGTTTGGGCAAGCCAAAACAAGAAGTGATTAACTCCTCTCACCTAAAAAGGCACGGAACACAGCTTGTCTTCATTTTTTGGCCTGTTGCAGACACCATCTCTCTGAACCATTTTATTTAAATGATGCTGCCAACATACTTATATATAACATCACATATCTGAAAGTTTTGCTTTCTCCCCCAAGCTATGGAATGATTCGCTGGTGATGCCAGATTCCTTTGTGACACATATTTACTACAATGATCCTGGATGAATTGAATTCATTCAATCCATGAATGAATTGAAACTAAGGGGTCTATTGTGACCTAAACTGCATTTTTAGTGAGAAATCATTAAGGATTCCAAAACAAGAAATATCTCCCTAATCCCCACTGCCTTGGCCAATCCTAGGCAAAAAGGGAAATGCAAAATGTCTCCTGGCCTCCTATCTCATTGGCATTTGAAAAAGGTATTCTCTATCACAAAGGCCTTAGTTATAGAAAAGGATGTGAGAGAAAAAAAATTCATATAGCTCAGATAAGAAGAAAAAAAAGAAATATATAATTGTGTGGCTGCTTCAATAATATACAAATTCATCTTCTACTAAAATCAGTGAGCTACCTGGAGGAAATACATTTTTTTTTAGAAAGATTTCATGGTAAGATGTTAATAAATGATAAAATCCATATCCTATTTTCAACCTTATCATGAATTACATGCTTTAAGCACATTGACTGTCCTAATTTCCCTGAATAAGCTCTGTTTCCACCCACCTCTTTTACATACTCACACTTCTGCCCACTTAACCTCTCTTATTGTTTTAGGCTCCTGGTGTTGTCTCCTCTTTGAAGCTTTCATTTCCCCCACAGGAGAACATTGGTGACTCCTTTTATGTTGTCACAGCACTACGTGGAGACCTCTTTTACAACACACAGTCACAGTCTCCTTAGGAGTTCATCTGCTGCAAACTGGCTAACAGCCCCTTCAGAATAAGAAGCATGTAATATGCATATATTAGTTTTATTTCCAAGGGCTAGAAGTGAGGCTAGCATAAAGCGTAACAATAATAATTACTATAGAAAACATTTATTGGCCTTTGTCTGCCGCAGAGTTCAAAGCAGGTTTCACGCATTATCTCATTAAATCCTTAAGACAAACATTTGATGTGGGCTCTATCATCATCCCTCTTCGAAGACAGAAAATCGCAGCAGAATCCTTGCAGTTCTTGTAGGACTGACAACATGAGATTACACAGTAAATGGCTCCCCCTGGAGTTCGGTAGTGCGCCCAAGCTATGCACAATTAGCAATGGTCTCTCAGTGTTTTTAGAATCAAATTTAAATGTTTAATTTAATATTAGGCTTTTACCAGATGAACCTGTAATTAAAAAAAAATATTTTTAGAGGTCTTGGATGCCTTAAACGGAAGAACATGGTTGAGGCAAAGAGGATCATCTGTCTAGTGTCCTTTTAAACTTACTGTCTACATAACCATTTATTCTGACAGAAAATTGTCACTAAATTGCTCGGATGACCATATGGTCTAATAAAATGACAAAACTAAAGGAGACAAAAGGACAGACTCTTTGAAGTCAAGTAAAAACAGTCCAGAAAACCTAAGAATGTTATCACTGTTACTCTTCTTTTTTTTTTTTTTTTTTTAAGATTTTATATATTTACTTGACAGAGATCACAAGTAGGCAGAGAGGAAGGCAGAGAGAGGAGGAAGCAGGCTCCCTGCTGAGCAGACAGCCTGATTCGGGGCTCAATCCCAGGACCCTGGGATCATGACCTGAGCTGAAGGCAGAGGCTTTAACCCACTGAGCCACCCAGGTGCCCCACTCTATTCTTTTACCTCAACCTCCACCCCAAGCAAGCTCTATTCATTCACAGAAATAATTAAACAGCAAAACTGTCTTTTTGCTATAGACGTATGTAATGCTTACTGTCTCTATGCAGCGTTGCTAAAACACAATGAAATCTCATATGTTTAGAATCTAACAAATGGTAACCACCCAATGAAAGTACATAATCACATAAATTCATAACATTTATATTTTCCCCATGACCTCAGAACCAAAAGGATATTAAAAGAATAACCCTGAAAGAAGTTATTAAATTCTGCATTGCTCTTTTTTAAGGGGATTCAGGGAAATTTGTGTTTTGTGTTGTGTGTAAAATACTCTTAATATCATGCCCTGATCTCATGTTAAGTGCTAAGAGGAGGTCAGTATAACAAGAGGTTTGAATGCAGAGGGAGGAAATAGGCCATGAAGAATTAGTAACTTAAAATGAGTTAATGTGAATTAAGAGACAAATTTACTAAATAGAATAATAATCTCATATCTAAAGTCATATTCTAGCTTCACTGCTAATGAATGAATCATCTTAGCACAAATGCAGCACAGTTCATGAACAATTATCAACATGTATAGTTGTACTGACCACAAATCACAATCACAAAGGATAACATTAGGTACATCTGGCAGACTATTAAAGAGATGAGCTTTTCCGAACAGTGTTTACAAAACCTATGGGTCTCTAAGATGGGCTTCTTTTCAAATGTTTTTTCAAGGAAATAGAATAATCCTGAACTTAGGGAGACACCTACAGGTACAGCAGAAAAAAATAAAAGGAAGATCAGGGAAACAAAACAATAGCATTATGTTTATTCCGGAAAACCAAAATGATTTTTCTCTGAAAATTTTTTTGAATGCTGAGAATTTTTCATCACGTTAGTCACAAATTTTTGTCTAATGACCTAAAGGATGGTTCATAATTCTTTGGAATTGGAGTCAGGATTTGCCTATTGGTAGAAATAACATTAGCTGTTACCATCATCAGCATCATTTTTACTATATCTTCCGGAGTAATAAGCATATTTACATATTCATCACTTTGATGTTTTCCCCCCCTCATTTAAAATAAAAATATCTGTAAAAAAATTCTTCTACATTAGCAGTGCCTTAACATAAATGGTTTTATTAGATCCTTTTTTTTTTTTTTTTTTTTTTGGTAAAGGAAAAGTTATTGAATAGTATGAAGTGGATAGGAATTTAAAGATGCTAGTGGAGGGTGGGGGGGACCCATGGCATAACCTTGTCTTGTGGGTAGATAACCTAGAGCTATTTAACAACCTCCTCAGCTCTCGCCTCCATTGTATGAATCCTCACTCCCTAAAATGGAAATCAGAGGAAGAAATTATCCTGTTTCTTTGGTTTTGTTGCTTTAACTCTTCTACTACTGAACAGCTTTTGTTCAGAAAGAATGTCTCTTCAAAGCCTATACTATAGGCTATACTATACTATGATCATATTAATGTAACACTGACATTTTCATTAAGTTGCAGGGAAAGGATTTTGATGTCTTCATAGTACCCTAAAGACATCATACTAGTGTGCTTCGAAAGCCAGAAAAACTCTAGTGCTGACAGAAGGATCACTGGAAAACAAATCCCATGATTTTCCTTTCCTCATTTTGAGATTATGCCAGTATAACCAGTCTCAAAATCACTGCACATCAAAAACAGCCCACAAAAGAATAACCCAAATAGGTGAGGGGATATAGCAGATGCCACACAGTGAATAATACCCAAGGAGCAGGAGCTTTTTTTTTTTTTTTTTTTTTTAGATAAAAGACAGATTCTGACAATTCAATCTACCCAAAATAAGATCTTACCTCTCCATGTTTGTCATTTCTGAGCAGTACCTGAGCAGATAAGTTTAGATACTGAGAATTTCTCTAATACATTATTCTAATAGTCTTCTCTCATAGACAGTCTTGCCCCCATTAAAAGGCATCTTCCACACAGCTGTTGTGCTAAACACAAATCTTATCAGATTATTTCCATAGTGAAAACCCTTTATGATTCTGTCTTTATCTTTAGGATGAAGTCCAAATCCCTTAACTTGCCTCTAAACATAATCTGGCTCCTGCCTGCCTTCCCAGTTTCCTGCCTTACCACTCATTCTTTTTCAACAACAATAATACAATAACAACATTATTAACATTTATAAAATAAATGCTACATGTCAAGACTGTCCTAAATACTTTTACTGTGGTGAAATACATGTAACATAAAATTTACCTTACTTAACATTTTTAAGTGTGCAGTTCTGTGGCTCAAAGTTCATTCATACTGCTGTACAACTATTACTACCATCCATCTCCAGAACTTTTCATCCTCCCCAACTGAAATTCTATAACCTTTCAGTTCCTTAATTTCCCATTCCCTCTCCTCAGGCCATGGCAACCACCATTCTACTTTTCTGTCTCTATGAATTTGACTATGCTAGGAATCTCATATAAATGAAATATTTTGTGACTGGCTGATTTCACTTAGCATATTGTCTTCAAGTTTTACCTATGTTGTTGCATGTACCAGAATTTCCTTCTTTTTTAAGGCTGAATAATATTCTAAGTATATACCACATTTTACCTATCTATTCATCTATCAAAGGACACTTAGGTTGCTTCTACTTCTTGGCTATTGTGAATAAAGCTGCTATGAACATGGGTGCACAAGTATCTATGTGAGATCCCACTTTCAGCTCTTTTGGATATATACCTAGGAGTGTAATTATTGGGCCATTTGGTAACTATTCAGTTTTTTTGAGGAATCCTATCATTTTCCCCAATGGCAGCAGCATTGTACATTCCTCCCAGCAATGTACAAGGGCTCTACGATAATTTTAAGTAATAGGTACCTATAATAGGTAATCCACTTGACTGGCCATGGGATGTCCTGATTATATATTATTTTGGTGTGTGTATGTTCTGGTGTTTCTGGATGAGACTAGCATTTGAATCAGTGGATTTAGTAAATTGCCCACTCCAGTGATGTGAGCATCACCCTATCTTTTGAGGGTCTCAGTGAAATGAAAGGCAGAGGAGAGAGGAATCCACCCCTCTTATTTCCTGCCTCACTAATTGATCTGGGACAGTCATATCATCTTTTATAGGCCTTAGGGTATGATTTATACTATAGGCTCTCTTGATTCTCAGACCTTCAGACTTGGATTGAGTTATACCACTAGCTTCTCCAGACATCATAGCCCTTCTACACTCCCAGCTTACATCATTATTAATCTACATCATTATTCCTACACACTTTCATTTTAGGGACTATTCATAAACATCCAGTCTCCTGGGTCTTGAGACAAGCCCAGAAATAACAAAGTCATATGTTCATGCCCAGGAAGAAAGTAAAGTCAGATTTAAAGAAATATTCTGCCATTTCATCCTTATCTGATTTAATATTCTTATTGAAGTGATTCTAGTAGAATTTGGTTGAAGATTACAACCATAATATATTTCTCTACGTAAATACTCTGCCTTATTTTTTCCAAGATAGGTGTAATTATTTTGTTCATATATGGATTTTGTTTTTGGTGTTTAAGTCAATATAATACTAACTTGAAGAATGGGACTAGTTAGATTTTTTTTAGGTAAAGTTTAATTTTTAAAATAGAAAGAATAGTTTTATAAGAAATACTTCAAATAAATACCATGACTTTTTAAAATCATACATTTGTCTAGAGTTTCTGATGAAGTATTAAACATGTAGAGCTTTTAAGGGTATATATATATTTTTTTTAATTTTTAAAGTGAAACTGTATATATACAATTAGAACATCACAAAATTTTTATAAATCAGGTATTTTAATGTAAAGCTTTCAAGACAGCACAAATCAAGTGTTGAATTAAACTGAAGACATGGTTTTATGCTCTGATCATCACTGAAAGACTATTTTAGAAAAAAGCTAACACAAAAACAGGATATTACATAGATTGCTGCTTCTTTTCCAAACACTTCTCAATATCATCAAGCACTTGAATGGCAGCCTTTGGAATTCGAGTCCCAGGACCAAACACATTGGAAACTCCAACTTCAAACAGAAATTCATAATCCTGTTGAAAGAATTTGTTTAATTAATAGAAGAGACAATATTTCTAATTTCAAGGAAATGACACCAGGACAATGAACGCTGTCCTTTATTCTTTGTCGCCAATGCCCCCAGCTTTCTCAACTGGTACACCATTTGCATTTGGAGCTGAAAAATTCTTGCTTCCCCAGGACTGCTAATAATAACCCATCTATCACACATTTTCCAAATTACCCCAGTGTGTGACATGTAGTAAGAAGCAGTATGACCCACTGACCAAGAACTTCTAAGAACAAAACCACGTAATTTTCTCTTGCCTAAATTTTCACTACTTGTGACTATTAACTTGTGTTAAATCTAGTTTCACATTATAGGTTTGAGTTTACTAGGCTATTTATTTCCTCTAAGATGTTTTGTCTGCAGTTGGTGAATGGTGATACTTTGGGGGGGGGTTGTTAAATTTTTTTATTTGAATATAGTTGACACAAGGTTACATGGTTTCAGGTTACAACACAGTGATTCCAGTTTATATATATGCTGTGTGTATGCATAAGTGTTGGCTGCTACAATTATAAAGGATACTCATATTACATGTGTGTCATTACAGAAAATAATCTTTAGTCTTTAAACTCATAGGGAAAAAGGTATGGAAGACGTCTATGGATGTTTTGAGTAATTCAAATATCCAGAGGGTTAATACAACTTCTGTGAAATATATTTCTTAAAAATGTGAGCTGACTTAGATAACAGGCCTGTGTTTTTTCTCAACTCATATTTCAATTCTGATATTTTGTGAAGCCTAATTATTTTGGCTCTTAAATTTAAATCACATCTAACAGCTTATATATTACAGACTCTAAAACTGCAATACAGATAAAAGTTTCCAAGACAGACAATAAAGAATAAACACCCTTTATATTCCCATATAGTAAACTGTATTTGCAAAAATAATAGGCAAGTATGTTAACAAAAGGAGTTTTGTGTTGACTCTAACACCTTAAGTACTGTGTTGTTAGAAAGAATAAATAATATATAGTTTGCTTGCTAGATCTGCATGATTATCAACCTCACAATTTCATATATATATTGTCTGATCTCATAAGTGGTACATAAGTCACTATTTTATATTCTGAGTGGTATGCAGGAAAAATTATAGACCTCGACATAAGATCACACTTCACTGATAGACTCCTGCTCTCGTGGAGGGGTCTTTGTAGCATCTATCAATTATTTACTTAGAACAATCTCATATACACTTCTATTTTTTCCATTCTCAATAAAAAAAGAAAACTTGATATGATTAAAAACGGGATTGGAGAGGGGGGTGGGGTTATGGACATTGGGGAGGGTATGTGCTATGGTGAGTGCTGTGAAGTGTGTAAGCCTGACGATTCACAGACCTGTACCCCTGGGGCTAATAATACATTATATGTTAATTAAAAAAAAAACTGGATTGGAAGCAAACCAAATTTATATTTTAACTAATTATTTTAACTGACAGGTAAGGTAGTATGTGGAAGATATCCTCCCACCCCATTAATAAATTAACTGACATCATTGATTGTTACCTAGCATTTATTTCTCCTTTTCTAAGATGATCCATATTTTTGTTCAAGAATCCAACTGTTCCCCAATCGGGGGAAATTCAAATTATTGAATTTCCAGAACAAGCTGATTCCATTTATTTCTGAATTAGGATATTTTTGATCTAAGAAAACTATGCCCCAATAAAATTAGCTTTAATGAAAAAGAGGTTTTACAAGACCATGTAACTGATAGAGCTCTGAGTCAGGACAACATCCACGGATGGAAACACGAAGAACAGAACAAGGTAGCTACTCGGAAACAACAAAAACAAGTGATGCTGACTGGTTATCAAAGGACTCACTTCACTACCATGACAAGTAGTGGACACTGTCTGTGTCTAGGGGTTGATAGATGCAATGTGTTTACCATTCTTCTCTAGTCTAGCTGTGAGATTTTATTACTTTTATCCTGTTCCTTTTCCATCATTCTTTACTGAATATGAAGAAAGTAGATCTCTATCTAGGTTATTAGTTTGCAAGGAGGTAATTCCCTCATAGAAGCTTTGTAAATTGTTAAATCATACAAAATGAATTACAATATAGCTTGAATAGAAAACAACATTGCCCACTTTTTAAGTAAGATTTACTTAGTAAAATTACCAGGAAATAATTTAAATCAACATCTACAGCAAATTTATCTTTAGTAAATGTATACAGTAAGTGGGAACCACATATAAACTAACATTAGTCAGGATTCCCATCATAATACTAGAAAAATACAGGAAATGAACAATACCTGTGGTGGTATCACTCCTCCACACATGACAAGAATATCTGGCCGTCCCAGGGAGTTGAGCTCTTTGATGAGCTCAGGAACTAGGGTTTTATGACCAGCAGCAAGTGTGCTCACACCCACAGCGTGCACATCTGCATCCACGGCCTGCTGGGCCACTTCATGGGGAGTCTAAGCAATCAGAAAGTGAAGAAACAAATCATCATTTATTCCAAAGAGTATTTTAAAACTATTATCTACTTAATTGGCATTCCACGGTTTTTCTCATTAAAAATCTTGAAGTGAATATAACTTCATTATGTCATCATTCTCAAATCATAAATCTCAACTCATCCTTGATAAAATAAACACCACTCCTGTCTTTGCTTCTAGCCCTAGAATTTATCGATTAGATTTAAGTTACACCAAATATAGCTCCCCCAAAAACCTTTAGGATAAGGAATTATCCTTAGGCAAAATATATTATCTCTTCACATTACAATTTTTGTAAAATACATCTGTTGTCTTATCAACATTTATTGAGTGGTTGAGCAGTACAAGCCAACATATCATAGTATCTATGAAGAAGTAAAAGACTAAACATAAAATTCAATGTGAAAAGTGAATTTTAGGTTTTAAAATAAAATGGGTGGGAAAAAGTGACTTTAGTAAGACAGTACACTAGGAAGCTCAGGACCTCAGTCTCCCATGAAGACACTGAATTGACAGCAACATATGAATCAAAATAACATGAGAACTCTAGAAACCAGTTAAGGGGCTAGCTACAAAACCCTGGCAAATACATAAACAAGAGAAGGGATGGTGCCAAGAAGGCTGTTCTTCATTATTAACTGGATTTAACCAGTATGCTATACAGAATCATAAAGGATATTTTCAAGTATTCAATTATGAATTGAGTTACCCAAGATCATATTCATTTTCTGCAATGAGTGACATTTGCTTTGATAATTTTCATGTATTTAAATAACTTCATATAAAAGATACCTACAAGTTTTGCATTGTAAATATAATGCAAATCGAGAAATTTGGGGGGGATAAAGTTATCTCAGAAACTGCTGAACAATTATAAGCTCAAAAAAATTATTATCTGAAAATTTCCTAGTTCGGCAATATTTTAGGGCTCATTTCAGTGTGAAAACAAAAGATCCTACGCATCTTGGGAATGAAGCCACGTTCAAGAAGATCTCTAAGTAAATCACATAGCATACTGCTAAAAAAATCAGTCTGTGAAAAATATAACCTATGAAATTAAAACGTTTAAGAAAATGTGCATATTCTTGGTATTGATGCATTAACAAATTTAATTGACTTATGCCTGACTGGTCATTCATATCATCCCTGTTACCAAAATTCATTAGATTAAAATTCCATTTAAACAATTCAGTTCCATGCTTTATGTTTATACACAATAAATTGTATTTTATGTTATCAAATACTGAGCATTCTAAAACTTCAAATCTAATTTTACCTAAATCAAGACACAGAACTGAAGGAAAGTACCTTCATCTACAGGAAAATGTTTCTTTTTTTTAATGATAAAGTATTATGTTAACAAAGTTGGTGGTATTAAAAGGTATACTATATTTTTATAGACGGCATGTAAAGGAGAAATGAACTTGCAGCTCATTGAAAAATTCTTTTAAGTGCCAATGAATGACAATAATTGTTTTTAATTACTTTCATTTTATAAAAAAATATTTCCTGAAAGCTAATTACTAAATATCAGGAATGTATTATATTTGGTCATTATTTAAAACAAACAAAGGGGCACCTGAGCGGCCCAGCCAGTTAAGTGTTGGACTCTTGATTTCAGCTCACATCATGATCTCAGGGTCCTGGGATCAAGCCCCGCATCAGGCTCCCCGCTTAGCAGGACATCTGCTCGGCTCTCTCTCCAGCTGTCCCTCTCTCCTCTCTCTTTCCCCCCCCCCGCCTTGTAAACAAACAAACAAAAATCTAAAGTAAAAGCATAGCAGAATGTAAGTAAAAAACTAGAATGGGAAAGTATTCAACTCAAAGGAAGAATGAAAACAATCTAAATATATGTATTTATTTAAACTAAAATATATTTGAGGTTCTTAACAAAACCTAGCTTAAATGTATTTATTAATTTACCTACCAACACAGTTCAAAGATGTTATCTCCAGAAGTTCAGGCTAGCGCTTCATAGTGAAAACTTCTTCTAGACTTTCTATAGTAATATTTAAAAATTCATCATTGAACACTATATCAAAAATTAATGATGTTTTTATATGTTTGCTAACATAAATAAATAAATAAATTCAGAAAGGGAAAATCTTACAGATTCTACAGAGTATGGACCTCTTCAGAAAGGCTTACCTCTTTGCTGGTAAAAATGCAATGAATACTCTTCAGGCTTCATCTTAGTTGACCCATCCACAGGGTGGAATAATAGTATTTCCTTTTCCCTGAAACTCTCCTTCTTCCTCAGTTTTTATCTCACTCCTCACCCCATTCCCTTTCCCTCCTTTGCTATATCCTCCCCTTTTCCCTTTTGGTGTTCAAGTTCTCATCTTGTGATATACATTTCTGATGGGAAGTTACACCGGTTTTCATGGTTTTAAGTACCATTTACATACTGCAAGTCTCAAAATCTTATTTATAATGGAGACCTCTCTTCTATGCTCCAGACATGCATATCCAACCTATATGGTCATCTTTATCTGAATGTTCCATAAGCTGGTTCTCTTAAGCCTGCCTCCTTATCTGTAAATAGTCCCTTTTTTAAATTTTCTTCACAATCCTAGCTGACTTCTGCTAAGACCCTGATACTGCCTTGGTTAAGGCCTGCCTTGCTTCTCACTCAGATTTACTGAACATCTGAACTGGACTCCTTGCATCTAGTCACGGCTCCTCTCAATCCACTTCAGAAAGTGATTTTCCTGGAAAGTGAGCTTTCTAAAGTATACATTTGATTGTCACTCTGCCTAAACACCTTTGGGATATGTTCTAACTTCTTAGAATGGCACATATAAGGCTATTCATCATAATCTACATACCATCCCATGCTCTGTATTCTAATTGCACTGAACTTCATAGTCACTTGAAGACATCATGTCTTCATGACTCTATACCTCTGGCCCCCTGCCCAAGCCAACCTTTCTTAGCATGCCCTTCCCTGCCTTGCTTTCCAGGCTTCCAGAAGGCACAGCTCAACCATAAGTCCCTAGAATATTTGGACAAGTTCCTTGTTCAAAACTTAATTACATTATTATTCTGCTGTGATTACTGGTAAGTAAATCTCTTTCTGTTAGGAGTCTGCAATCTCCCTGAAGACAAAAATCATATCTTACTCAACTGAGAACCTAGCATTTGGTAGATGATCAAGAAGTATATAATAGATGAAGCCTTTAATATGAAACTTATTACAAACTTATTACAACTTATTATTATAATGTACTCAACCAAAGATATTTTGTAGGGAATGATTATTATACCACTCTATAGAGAATTTCAGTTTCATTTACTTCCAACAAATTATTACTCTGCTGGACCAAATATTCTGTGATTAAATAAAATACTACTAGAGAGTAAAAAGAAGAGAAAATCTAATTATGAACTGAACCTCTCACTCTAATGCTTGATTTCTCTTTCAAAACACTTCCCACCAATCCACTGTGGGTTATGTTTCCCACAAATTATTAGTCAAATCTCAATAAATTATTAGTTGAATCTCAAAAGAATAAGATTTTTCAAAGTAACCTTCAGTCTCAGACACCTAACAACAATCTGAGTTACTGATTTTTACCAAGTCTGAGAAATAAGTATATTAACATAAATTATACTACTTTCCTATTTCTGTCATAATTAACTGGATTATATACATTCAAAAATAAATTTGGGAATCTGCCTAACTCATTTTCTTCTTTAACAACTTGAAAAACATCATCATGGTTTATCATCTTATCATTATTTTTTCTAAATATAAGTGATTAATGACATTCTTTTGAAATTCTCCCAGCAATTTTCAGTACCTGAAAAAGAGGACCTATGTCCACATCAAAACCAAGATCAGCAAATCCTGTAGCGATAACTTTTGCTCCTCTGTCATGTCCATCTTGTCCCATTTTTGCCACAAGAAGACGAGGCCTACGACCTTCACGATCCTTGAATTTATTTACCCTAAGAACATTTCAAAATACAGCAGTTATTAAAAGTAATAATAATAAAATAAAATTTATATGTTGTTAATTGTCCAAAGATAAGATATAAAAACTATAATTTATTCACAGCAAATCCTTCAAGTTTATTTAAAAATATCTTTTTGGATCTGTTTACTCATATTTTGTGAAGATCTCTATTTTAAATTGAGAATTCCATTAAAGCTTGGGTATGCTTAACACATTTCCCTTAGAGGAAAGTCTGCAAGATGGCACAACCAATAAGCCCATAACACCTGAGAACATCACAGTGAAGCAAGATGAGGAAACGACAACTTTTCACCTTCGTAAGCCAGTCTCCAGGGTATAATATGCATAAATATTTAAATATAACCTAAAAGGTACCTTTCAGAGTTTTTTATACAAATGTGACTCACTGGTTGCTTTGAAGTGTCTGTATCTCACCTACTCATCACAAGTGTGAACTCCTCCAAGCTGACTGCAATGTGGTACTTTCTAATGACATATAATCAAAATATCTGTCTGCTTAAATCAATAAATTTATACCCCATATGAAAAAGTACTACATTTGTTTTTATTAAAAGAAAAAAAAGTTTCATTTTGATGACTTTCACCTTGGATGTTTTGATATTTATCTCATATTATAACTAGTGATACAAAAAGAGGGAAACTACAAAGGTTGAGAAAAAAAATCAGGAAGCTACATTTACACCTCGGAACTATGATCAATTTCTATTAATTTATATTTCCTAATCATGTTTGACAGTGCTATATACTGTCAGTTCGGAGAGTTTGATTTTAATTTATGCATAGATGGCAACCAACTACTTATTTTCAAATAGGAAATTATTTTATAATTATTTAAACAATTAAACAGTTTGAATAAACTTAGGAAAATATGAAAGTATACTATATTAAGGAGACTGAAATATAAGCACCCAGGGGATAGGAAGCAGTATCAATGTTAGTTAAAAAAAAAATTTGATTTAAACGAGAAACTCCTAAAGGGAACTATGGTGAAAATTTAAAATATGATATTAGTAAACCTACAGACTAATAGGAAAGTCAATTCAAATATTTTCCAAATGGTATGTGAGAAAAATAAGCCCAAATTTGATTCATAAGGATTATGTTAACAGAAAAGACATTCTGGTGAAAGAAATCTCATATATTACCTCTTGATAGCATATGATATCTCTTTACTTTCTCCAAATTCCTGGCGATAGGCTCCACTCACCATACGATCATTAGCTTTATGTTCACCAAACACCTTTTTCATAGCATCTGTGATTTCTCCAACTGTACATCTAAAATATGAAAATAATAAAATAGAGGTTTTATTAACATCATCATTTGAGATAAAAATATTTACATAAATATTCAATATAATTAGACATACTTTATTACCTAAGTAAAATATATGCTACCAAAAATCTTCCGGTATTCATCTTTCTCTGACCAACTTATTTTACTTGGAGTATTTTTTTACTGCATTGATGAAAGTATCTTTCCTCAGAATACTAGTGAAAAATGATTCTGGATGCCTTTATACACAGTACTCTCTTTTTAACATTTGTTAACTAAAAAATAATGGAATGACTTAAAAAACTATAAAATTATATGAATAATTTACCACCTAACAATACAAATAGGCAAAGGGAACAAGATTCCCACTGATACTTTTTTTCTTGTTCTTTTTCTTTTTTCCTTTTGAGAGAGAGAGAGAGAGCGCGCGTGAGCAGGGCCTAGGGCAGAGGGAGAGAGAGAATCTTAAGCAGGCTCCACATCCAGGTTGGAGCCCAATGCAGGGCCTAATCTCACAACCCTGAGATCATGGCCTGAATTGAAATCAAGAGTCAGATGCTTAACTGCCCAGAGACCCCCTCCTGCTGATACATTTTGATAGAAAGTAAGTCTTCTGGCATATTCCATCCATTGTTTACTAATTCATTCAACAATTACTGAGAGCCTAATATGGGAAAAGCTTGGTAAGTGCTAGACATACGATGATAAATAAGACTTGGAGGGGGAGATACTGCTCTTACAGAGCTTATCATTTAGTCAGTGGACACAAACAATACACATGCACACAAGTGAATGAATAAGAATTTCATGTGATAATAAGCACTATGAACACACTGGAACAGGTGAAATGGGATCTCTGGGAAAGCTAAAGAACTGAAGACATGAATATTTAACTTTAGAACTAAGACCTAAATGATGAGAAGGAGAAACTCAAGGGAGCATAAGGGGGAAAACCATTTGAAAAAGGAAGTACTAAATGCAGAGGTTCTGAGAGGTAGAAAAACATGCTCCTTGTTCTAAAACTAGAACAAGGACACTGGGGACACAGCCTAATGAAGGAAGTAGAATAAGGTGAGGTCAAAGAAATATGCCAGATTCGTATCTTACACAATCTTGGAGGCCATGGTAAGATTAGGTTTTAATTTAAAAAGGCAGGGGAGACCATTAGAGGACTATAAGCAGATAAGTTTTTTTTTTATTTCTTATAAGAAATAAAAACTGGAAAACAAACAAACAAACCCAACCCACATACTATTTATTCTACCACTTAAGCACTTAAAACAACATGTTAAAAAGAAAAGGTTATTATATTAAGCAATAAATAACAAAAGCAAAAATAATTCACTTAGTGACATCATGTATTGGGAGATAATTTTCTGCGGTTTATTTGCTTTTCTGTATGTACTATGAGACAAAGTACTGATTGCCCTTTATTTTTACTGTCTATTCAAAGTTAACTACACAGTCAATAGCTTTGGAAGACAGAGAAGCCTTGTCAACCTCTGAACAAAGAGTAGGTTTGTTTACTGTCAAAAATAAAAATGTCTCCCTATATTTGAAAGTACATTAAACTTCTCAACCTACAAATGAGTGACATGGGTTCATTACAATAACTTAAAATGTCCCAAGCCATAGGGAAATTAAAGTATTAATATACTTTATTAATATACTAATATAATAATATAAATATAAATAAATAAATATAAAATATATTTAAATATATAATATATAATATATAAATACATAAATATATAAAAATATAAATATATGAAATATATTTAAATATATATAAAATAAAATAATAAAGAAATATAAAATAATATAATAATAATATAATAATATACTAATAAAGTATTAATATACTCTCCACCCATCCTGGTGGGAGTGGTGAAGGAGGCTTAATGAGTTTTTCCTCTGAAGGGCTTCAGCAAGTTTTTCTGTAATTTCTTATTGCAAATCTTAAAAGGCTGGCTCATCTTTTCTCATCTATAATTCTTCTGACCCTTTCCCAAACCTTGTTAGAAAGATTTAATAACCAGTGTAAACAGAATTTCAGCCAGCTGCATGGATGCATTAATGAACTCTAATACAGGATCTATTCAATGATTTTTAATACATCTTTAAGAGCTCCAGATGCCTACAGGACAGTGGCACTTAGAGTATCATGAATAGCACTCTATCTGCTCAAACCCTGGTGATATCCAAGTACTGTACATGAATAAAATGTCTTCGGGAACCCCACTGTTTGGCTAGCTGGCTGCCTGGCTGCACTATGTCCTGCACCACACTGTGGCGCATGGGTTCCTAGGGCTCTCAGCATGCCACCTTTCACCTAGAGAAGGAAAGGGGAGAGCTTAAACATGTTTCCTGCTCAGAAAGGTTTCATGATGCCCTTGGTGAAGAACATATGTAAGGTCATTTATAATTCATTACCATATAGCTGCTAAAATAACAAACCTCCAGCTTTTCTCTGGAGATGGGAAATGAGCACATGTACCTGAACAGTTCTCACTACCTTATTTTGCTAATAACAGAACTTGACAAAAATCAATCACTTTTGCTGTTTTGTTCATATATTTACAGAAATACTTAGATCTACATTAGGGAGTTACTAGTGACCTGAGGGTATTTTCCCTCGTAAGATGGACTTTCTCAAAACAAGATGACTTCATTCTTGATATATTTTAAAAGTTAATGTTTCATTTTTAAATTTTAAGGAGAGTAAAGTCTCTTAATGTTTACATGCTTAAAAAAAAGACATGAATGTTGTTAGTGCGCTGATATTTAAGAAAAATAAAAACTAGCTTCATTTGAGTTTCCAATATACTTGTTTAGGCTCACATGGTTTATATGATCAACCTTTCATTTAAGTACACTTTGAGAAGCAGGTCAACTTCTGGTATTTGGCAATCTCCAAACTTAAATACCCTCACCTTGCACGAGTTGCTTCCACTGCAAGAGCCAGGATATTCCCGTCTCCACTGGCAGCACATTCAGTCAGTGCAGCAAGACACCGTTCAGCCAAATCTTGATCCCTGCTGGATTTGACCTTAAGAAAAAGGTCAAGAAAAGGGACAATTTTCATGAATAGAGAATAAAAGAGAGATCAGGAAATCAGACACTGATACTACAGCACACAGAAATTGTTCCATAATCCTAAACTCAAAAACAAAAGGAAAAAAAAGGAGAGAATAGTATGTAACCTAGGACTGATACTCATTCAATTTATTCATTCACTCATTCAATAAACATTTAAGGATTTCCTAAAATAATACTGAATTCTGCATAATCCTGATAAATCAGAAACAAGTAGGGCAATAATAAATAATAGTGGTGACTCTACTTAGGCTTTACTTATGTAACAAGATATCAAAAACAAGTAGATGTTTTACATGTGTAATTTCAAAGACACACTAAAGAGTAAGAGTCACAAGGAAGAAAAAATGATAATAATAGATTACAACTTAGAGAATACTTCAGTTATATGTTGTTTTCCTTTGTTAATTAACAGATATATTGGTAATAATACATATGTATATGGTTTTTCTTTACTTAAAAATAACCCAAAGAGGAGCGCCTGGGTGGCTCAGTCAGGTAAGCATCGGACTCTTGATCTCAGCTTAGATCTTAATCTCTGGGTTGTGAGTTTAAGTCCCAAGTTGGGCTTAAAAAATAAAAATTAAAATAATCCAAAAAGAGAGAAAAAAAGACAAGAGACAGTGAGAAATATTGCAGGAGACAAAAAGACAATGAAAAGCATGGTAAAAAACTTTTCCTCTCAGGTCTTGCTCTATCTTGCTCTACCAACAACCTGCCTAAACAAAGTTATCTAAAATCCAATTTCTTACAAGATTACACCATCTATAAAAGAGTCTAAAATATGATACTGCTCAAGATGCTACTAAAATTATATAATATGTATAAGCAGAAGTGGACCAGAAATCTTATACTAAGGGCAAGGAAAAAACCCAACTCCATTATCACTATTGAATTTCTCTCTTGCCCAAAATGAAGTTTAACATCATTTATGGCAAAATGAACTCCTCAAGCAGTGAGGTGCAGAGTTAATAAAAGCCTAAAGTATAAGAGAGGAGAAAAGGAGTTTTCCAAATATAATAAAGGTTGAGATATTTGTGATGACTGAAAATAACATGCTACACCCTAAATAGGACATTGTAAAAAGCATGACAAAAATGAGAGAGGGGTCCTTATCTCCTCATTAAGGGTGAAAATGGAAATAATTTCATTAAACATCTGCCATTAAAAAAAAAGGAAGATGATGGTTGTGCATTCAGTCTAACCAAACAAACTCTTAGATTCCTAAAGAACATCTAAACTGAGAAGGGAAAAAAAAGTCAGATCTTAAACTATCACAGGGAAAGTAAACCAATGAAAACCGTTAAAGATCGCTAAATAATGTCAAATTCCTTACCTTAGAAATAACAGTAATTATAAAAGCCAAAGATTAAGAGACCACGGTAGCTTCTCACAATAGAAATATATGTTACGACTATAAGACTATGTTTCATCTTAGCATTTCATATACTTTGATTCATCTTGGCAAGAAATCAGAAATAAAACTACTACTCTAGTTTCAATCAAAATAAATGTTTCATTTATAAACTGTATCTTACTAAAGCACCATTAAAATATATTTGAGTTTAAAAAAAAAACAGAAAAAAAAATGATACTTTCATAGTAGTATCAGAAACCATGGTCTAGTGGAAACAAATTATAGTGAAAAATCCTGGGTTCAGATACTCTGAACTTAATTTTGTTTTTGAGTGAGTAACATAATCATTTAAGCCTTTGTTTTAATCTGTAAATAACGGCAGGTATTATTATTATAGTGATTTTTAATAACAATATGTAAGTTTCACAGATGCAGTTGTCATGATTTAAAACATGAATGTTTGGTGTCAACAGACAGATTTGAGTCTTGGCTGTTCAATTATTTACTCCTGGCAATCTTATCTTTTATTTCCTTAAGTTCAAAATGTTGGGATATAATACCCACCTCATGTGGTTGTTACAAGGATTAAGCAAGATAATGTAAGTGCTTACACAGTGCCCAGAAGACAGAAAGCACTCAAAAAATGATAGCTATTATTACCTTCTTGAGTTTTTCAATCTGTTTGTTACGCACTGAAGTATTATCAATCGCCAGAACTTCCACAGATTCTTCTTTTTCCAACTGGTACTTATTTACTCCAACAATTATTTCAGAACCTATTAATTTTCCAGAGGAAAATAACATATAGATTCTATTCATAAATAATTGCCTAATAGTAATGCTCTGATCATCACCTACTTTTCTTATAAGCTTAATATTTTTAAGTAGTATTCTTAAATCTTTTTAAAATTTTGTTCATTTATTTAAAAGAGAGAGAGAATGAGTGAGAGAAGAGAATGAACAGAGGGAGAGGGGAAAGCAGACTCTCCTGCTGAGCAGGAAGCCCTATGTGGGGCTCAATCCCAGGACCCTGGGATCATAACCTGAGCCAAAGGCAGTCACTTCACTGACTGAGCCACCCAGAAGCGGCAGTATTCTTAAATATTAATGAAACTTCAATATACATCAGTAAAGCAAATCCCAATAAAATGGGGGTGAAAGGGGAAAGAACAGATATGTATCAGAATCTCTGTAAGGAAGGACTTTTATTATTCTCCTACACTATATGCTTCCCCAGAGTTTCTGATAAACCCTCTTTTAACACTACAAAATTAAAATAATAATAGCAGCTACATCAAGATTTTTAAAGAGGATTAACATTTAATAGCATTTCAAAGTTTTCTTGAATTCTTTTACAGCCAATCACTTTTAACAAAAAATACTTTTAATATTTGTAAGTAATAAACCAGAATTATAAAGACATTTCCTTGACACAATAAAAATATATTTAGCCTCAAACTACCAGATTATTACTGTATCTAAAGACATCCTGCCACCCACCCCGTCCTCGTATTTCCTTTATAGAACTCATCACAATTTATAATTATCTTGTTTATTTGTTTACTTGTTCATTTTCTCTCTTACTAAAATGTAAGCTCTGAGGGTGGAGAGAGCATATTTGACCTATTCACAATTGTAAGCCCAGACACAGCACAGTGCCTCAAATGCTAACTACTAAAAGTGTTGACTGACTGAATGAGTAAATAAATACTCCAACGCAAAGCACAATGACCAATAATAATACCATCTTTAAAATGTTGGAGATACCCACCTACACACGTATATATAAACAATGGGCATACCTCCACACATACTCTACACATGCTTACCTGTGTGCACCCATGCATGCAAAAATACAAACAGGGAGATAGATGGATGGATGGATAGATGGATAGAAAGACAGACAGACAGAGATGAGAACCATTCTATCCAAGTTTCATTTTTCCATTATCTTTGTTTTATAACTCACATGTGTTTTCTTCAAATAGAAATTAATATTTCTTTTTAAACACTGGATTTCACACATAAACGTTTTCATTTTATCTTACCAGAATCTATTCTTGCTTGCCTTCGGGCAGCACATTCTTCAATTCGAAGTTTAGGTATTCCTTCTGCCACAGCTTTGGCCATTCCACCCATCTCTTCAATTTCATCAATGAGCTAATAAGAAAAATAGATTAATAAAACTGGAAAAGAATATAAAGATATTTTTATAAACTATACAAATTAGTTATATCACATAAATACTAATATTAATAAAGTAATAAGCTATTTTAGTGGTAAGTTTAACACTTTGTAAGAAAAGAATCAAGTAGACTTCAAGAGCATTAATTAGAAATTCTACAACAGTTAGGGGTGCCTGGCTGGCTCAGTCAAGGAGAGCAGGCAACTCTTGATCTCAGGTTGGTGAGTTTAAGCCCCATGTTGGGGGCAGAGTTTTCTTAAATGAATAAATAAAAACTAAAAAAAAAAAAAAAAAAGAAAGAAAGAGAAATTCTACAGAGTTAACAATACACTACTATGTATTTGAAAGTTGCTAAGAAAGATCTTTTTTTTTTTTTTAAGACTTTATTTATTTATTTGACAGAGAGAGATCACAAGTAGGCAGAGAGGCAAGCAGAAAGAGAGGGGGAAGTAGACTCCCTGCCAAGCAGAGAGCCCGATGTGGGGCTCGATCCCAGGACCCTGAGATCATGACCTGAGATGAAGGCAGAGGCTTTAACCCATTGAGCCACCCAGGCACCCCAAGAAAGCAGATCTTAAGAGGTCTTATCACAAGGAAAAAAATTTTGTAACAGGCATGGATATTAACTAAACTTATTCTGGTAATCATTTCACAATTCATACATATATCAAATCATCATGTTGTATATCTTAACCTAACACAATGTTATGAGTCAGTTATATCTCAGTTAAAAAAAGAAATTAGGTACTTAAAGGTACTTGAAAAGAAAACAGAAAAACTAAGATGTAGATTCTGGAAAACAGAACCTCACTCAAGTCTTGGGAGAAAACTAAAAATAACAACAATTATCTCATCTTTATTTTTAGTTACATAAGTAAATAAATTCATGGTCACATAAATAAGTATTCTTTAAAAAGTATATTTCAAAATGCAATTTTATTTTTTATTTGAGCAGCAGAGTAATGATGTAACTCCATCTTACTGATACCAGGGAAGATCTAAACTTTTAATCACAGCCTCATATATACATATATATGTATATATGAGATGGTGGGAAAATGAATGGTGGAAGGGTATGTGACTTTGCAGAAAGGAACAAAGTTAATTTTATTTTATTTTATTTTTTCCGAAGAAGTCAAGAATAAGAATTCATGTTGGATATAAAAGAGGCCAAAGGTAAGATAGGAGGCTAAAAAGATGGGGGACTAGAATTTAGAATTTGCAACTACCCCTCTCCCATTCAGTCAAGAGAACCAAAGTTTACTGCTTACAGAAAATGGACCAAAGTTTACTTCTGCAGAAAAGCAATGGGCTATATCAAACAAAAAGTACAGAAAGAGGCATGGGTAAGATGTCTTGTTGAAATAAAAACCTGCATTCTGAGTAATAACACTAAAGACAAAGGCACATAGAGAAAACAGACAATATAGGATATAGAAGGAAACTTCAAAAAAATAATTAATAGCCTCAGAAATAATCAGATTCTGTATTTTTTAATGAAACAAGTAGTATAACATACAAGGAAGAAAACACAAAAACAAAAATGAGCTTTTGAAAATTAAAAATATGATATATGAATTTTAAAGTAAATAGAAATTTAAAGTTGATGACTCTGGTCCAAGAAAACAAAACAGAATCTCATGGATAAGTTATAGAACAGAGAGGAACATCAGGGTACCTAAGGAGGTCCTTACCCAACAACTACGAGCTCTAGAAAGAGAAATCACAGAAAACTGGCAGGGAGGAAATTATCAAAAAAGTAATACAAGACAATTTCTTAGGGCTATGAGAACATGAAAAATGGGGGAGATGAAAAATGCCCACCGAAGGTCTCATGAAATGCAGGAAAAAGTAAACACACCGAAGTCTAGCAACTCAAAAATAAAGAGATCCTGCAACTGTTAGAAAGTTCCTGAGAGTGAAAATAGCATCAGATTTCTAAACAGAAGTAGTGGAAGCTAGAATAAAAAGCAAGGATAAAAGGTAGATCAATGCTTACACACTCAAAAATGAAAATAATTTCAAAGTCAGACTATCCATCAAATACCAAAGTAGAATGAAGACATTTTTGAACACCCAAAGTTTCATATAAGTAATCTGCCATGTACCACTTTTAGAGGAGGTTCCTATGCGGTATGCTTCAAGATAACAAGGGATAAATCAATAGAGGTAGACAAAGGATTCGAGCTGCAGATTC
The DNA here is from genome assembly GCF_010015895.1 of Lontra canadensis. Taxonomy (NCBI): domain Eukaryota; kingdom Metazoa; phylum Chordata; class Mammalia; order Carnivora; family Mustelidae; genus Lontra; species Lontra canadensis. Next base: position 29,885 of record NW_022631017.1, on the reverse strand, counting down.
AACATAGCAGAGGTAAAAAGAATTCCCAGGATAACGGTAAAGGAAAGTCAAAGGCCACAACAGTCAGCACGTCTAAAGAGAAATCAGCTGAAATCAAATGAGAGCACTGGAGGACTTCAGAAGGATATCTACTATTGAGATATAATTTTATTGGTAGTAGTATCAGACAAGAGAAAGCAGAGGTAAGAATCAGCTAAAATACTAAACTACCATACTACAAAGCAATAGATAATGCCTAAAACTGATGGAATTAGACCTAGCATACATGTGTAATTCTAAAATATGGAGATAAAACAAACAAAAAAGATGTACTGATTCAAGGAAGTGGGAAAAAAGCAAGTAGAAGACAAAGGACTGCTTTTTTATGTTATAGCCTTTTAACGGTCAGTCTTTTTAACTCTTTGAAGAAAATATTTAATACAAATACAAGTGTATTTTTAAATTATGTTTCTATTTGTATACTATTAAAGTTGAATCATAAATTTTTTCTCTCATTTTATAAATCTTGATATAAATCTATAAATGATTTGATTTATAAATCAAAATATCTATAAATCTTAATAAATCTGTAAATCTTAAAACCCAAGTTTTAAAGAAGAGAAACTGACCTTCAAGGCAGCCTCATAAACATCATTTGTGAGAGATTCCATCATATAGGAACCTCCCCAAGGATCAGCCACTTTGGGAATCCCAGATTCTTCTTGAATAATGATCTGTGTATTCCTGGCAATTCGAGCACTTTTCACAGTTGGCAAACCCAAGGCTTCATCAAAAGAATTTGTGTGCAAAGACTGAGTACCTCCAAACACTGCTGCCATTGCTTCTACTGTAGTACGAATAATGTTGTTATAAGGGTCCTAAAACATTCGGTGAAAAGCAAAAAGTCAAAACAAGGCAACAGTCGATAAGAGATGCTACTATGGTTAAGCAGTGGCTCTTGCATACTTATTTTGCCATGTCTACATTAGGCTTCAGAATATCCAGTAAATTTAGACAAATTAGTAAACAAGCCAGATTTAACAAGCACTCAACAAATGATTTATTAATAAGTGATCAGTGAAACAGATGAACAATGTACTATGAGATAAAAAATCTGGAATTCATTCTCTTCCTGATTGTGATTTGGGCAAATCCTTGGATCTTCTGAACCTTAGCTTCCTTAGTTATAAAAATGAGGAGGTTAAGCCAACAACTATTTCTGCCAACCCTGAAACTGTATTCCTCCATTTATAAGTACCTAAAGTCATATTTAATGTGTATACTAGTTTTTATTCACTTTTAAGTATATAAAAGCAATGTTAACTTTAAAGTTATGAATTATTTTTAATGTATCAAAATAATACATAAAAAAAGACATGGAAAAAGATTATCACACAATCTTCTAATAGAATGAATTTAAATTACTCAAATCATTAGAGTCTTTAAATGGGTCTGTTTGCATGCATACTTAAAACAGGTAACTAAAATAAATAACATATATATGCACAAAACTTTAATCAGGCAATTTTATATTAAGAATTTTAACTCTTAAAATAATTTAAGATAATATTAACTAAACTCGGGTTTTTACTTGTTCCTAATCATCACGTTCTTTTTTTTTTTCTTTCACTTTTAAAAATCTAAAACTATAGTAAGTAGTAAAAAAAAAGCAAAACTATAGTAAGCCAATTTATATGATTTCCATAGTTAACCACTGGAGGGAGCCAGTTTTATTTATTATAACACATGTTAAAACACATAAATGTGCATTATGCTTCAGAATAATTATAATTTTCAAACATAAATAGATGGGTTCTTAAATCTACTTCCTGACTGTGCTATGTTGCTTGTAAGACAATATATGAATTTGCTAAACCTCTACACTTTAAATTATATATATACCTGCTCAGTAAGTGACCATCCTGATGTTTGACAATGAGCTCTCAGAAGAAGGGATTTAGAATTTTTAGGCTGAAACATTTTCTCTATTAAGTGAGCCCAGAGTTTTCTCCCAGCTCTCATTTTTGCTATTTCCATATAAAAGTTCATCCCAATTCCCCAGAAGAAAGACAACCTAAAATAGTAATGTTAAGTCCATTATTTGATTATACTTGGCAATATAAAATGGAAAATAAAACTAATTGTATCACACACTAGATTTTAATTTTAAATAATTTAATTTGAACTAAAATCAAAGCATATAAACTTAAGTAACTTTAAACCTAACAGATAAAAGTACGGTTTAAGGCACACAGAAGAAAGAGCTCTGATTATTTGCTTCAGGTGGGAATTATTCACTTTACAATTGGTTTTTCATTTTTTTGTTTGTTTGTTTGTTTTGTTTTGTTCTTAGGAAAGAAGTTCCTCTTGTGCCCTCAAATAAAGAATGAATCACTATCCAAAATTAAAATACTTCAAGAATACCCAGTACGTAAGTCAGGGGTCACCTATGAAGGGAATAAAACCACCAACTTGTTTTCTTTGGATAGCAAGAAAGTTTTCCTGTGTTTGTTTGTTTGTTTGTTTGTTTGTTTTTATATAGGCATATATTTCTCCAATTGCCCTTAAACCCACTAATTTTTTATTTTATATCCTGCAGCTGAGTTACACATTTAGTTTAGTTTACTTGCATGTGTCTAGAGGCACAAAAGCTGTGTTTCTTTATATAAGACACGGTGCGCCTTAAGTAAAGAAACGAAAGACTAATAAAAATTCGTGGTATGCCCTTGGACGTTCTTAACACTGCTGTTCTCAAATATTTGTCTCAGAATACCTTTTCATTCTTAAAAATTACTAAAAACCCCAAGTAATCTTTATTTGGATATTATCTGTCAATATTTACATATTAATTCATTTAGAAACAACAATCAGATAACATGTTAATATATGTAACATTTTTATGAAAAATAATTATACTTTGCTAAAATAAAAAATTATAATAAAACAGTTACTATTTTACATTTTTGCAAAACTAATATGTGGCTTCAGGGAAGACAGGTGAAGTCAATATCTGCTTCTACATTTAATCTGCTACAACATCACATATCATGTAGTTTCTGGGAAACAATACTATAGACTTTTGAAAGAATGGAGGTGAAAAAGGCAGATAAAGTCTTAATACAATCATGAAAACAATTTAACCTGAAAGACTCCAGGAAGGGTAGTGACCCTGAAGAGTCCTTGGACCACACTCTGAGAAATGCTGTCACATTATGTATATAACAGCCTCTGGTATAAAGAAGTATTCACTAATCTATAAACAATCTGAGGACAGAAGTCATGTTTTTCATAAGTTTGTTTTTTTTTTCCCCCAACACATAAACTGGTTCTCAGCCTAGAGCAAAACTTAGCAATTAATTGCTTAACTGACCAATTTTTGATCACCGAATTTAAGCACTTCATAAACTTTAGTTAAGCTTTTCCATACTTCTTTTTTAAGATTTATTTATTTAAGAGAGGGAGAGAGCACGAGTAGAAGGAGCTGAGGGAAAGGGAGAATCTCAAGCTGACTCCACGCTGAGCACAGAGCCCCACACGGGGCTGCATCTCAGGATCCCGAGATTACAACCTTAGCCGAAACTATGAGTTAGATGCTCAACTGACTGTACCACCCAGGCACCCCAAGCTTTTCTGTATTCTTCATACAACTTCATTAACAAGCTATTTTGAAACAGAAATGTTTTAAATAGCACTGTGCATTCCAAAACATTTATATTATGTAAGTGCAACAGAAAAAAAATGAAATACGCCTATCCTGGACTTACTTTTTAAAATGGAAAATTAAAAGAATAAAAGCTAATATGCCTGAAATAAGATGTTTACAATTTTAATTGTCAAAATATGTCAGGTAATTGTGTTTTCTGAATAGCTGGAAACAAGATTCCTCTAACTTACCAAGAAGTAGTCAAATTTAATCCTGATTTTTAATCATCAACAGTATTGGCTTATTCTCTCATTATTACTCCAATAAAACGTAAAAGGATTGAGGTATGACATTTATAAATACAGATTTATTTTGTCACTAGATCTACTGTACACTCATAAATTGGTCCTAAAAATTGTCTATTAAGACAATCTCTGAGTCAATTTACTCACCTTGGTGCAAATTCATCAATTGTCAGACCAGCTTGGAGTCCAGTTCTACAATATTCCAACCCATCAGCTATAGTATAGGCCAGTTCCAGAATGGCATCAGCCCCTGCCTCCTGCATATGGTATCCACTAATTGAAATTGAATTAAATTTTGGCATGTGCTACATAAAATATTAAAAAAAATAAAAGTGAATAAAAATTTTAAAAGGTTCTATTAAACCCATTTTCTAAAAGACCATTATTTTTAAATGATGTTCAACTTAGATATATAGAGTAGTCTTTAATATTAACTGAAAATATTTAATGCTTACTTTGTTACATTTAATTCACTCCTCAATTTAAGTAGTGAGTCAATGAACCATCATAAAAATTGCACCTGTTTTAAAAGCGAAAATGAACTTTTGGGACTTCATCAAGATCAAAAGCTTCTGCACAGCAAAGGAAACAGTCAATAAAACAAAGAGGCAACCCACGGAATGGGAGAAGGTATTTGCAAATGACAGTACAGACAAAAGATTGATATCCAGGATCTATAAAGAACTTCTCAAACTCAACACACACAAAACAGATAATCATATCAAAAAATGGGCAGAAGATATGAACAGACACTTCTCCAATGAAGACATACAAATGGCTATCAGACACATGAAAAAATGTTCCTCATCACTAGCCATCAGGGAGATTCAAATTAAAACCACATTGAGATACCACCTTACACCACTTAGAATGGCCAAAAGTAGCAAGATAGGAAACATGTGTTGGAGAGGATGTGGAGAAAGGGGAACCCTCTTACACTGTTGGTGGGAATGCAAGTTGGTGCAGCCACTTTGGAGAACAGTGTGGAGATTCCTCAAGAAATTAAAAATAGAGCTTCCTTATGACTCTGCAATTGCACTACTGGGTATTTACCCCAAAGATACAGATGTAGTGAAAGAAAGGCCATCTGTACCCCAATGTTTATAGCAGCAATGGCCACGGTCACCAAACCGGACAAATGGATAAGGAAGATATGGTGCATATACACTATGGAGTATTATGCCTCCATCAGAAAGGATGAATACCCAACTTTTGTAGCAACATGGACTGGACTGGAAGAGATTATGCTGAGTGAAATAAGTCAAGCAGAGAGAGTCAATTATCATATGGTTTCACTTATTTGTGGAGCATCACAAATAACATGGAGGACATAGGGAGATGGAGAGGAGATGGGAGTTGAGGGAAATTGGAAGGGGAGGTGAACCATGAGAGACTATGGACTCTGAAAAACAATCTGAGGGTTTTGAAGGAATAGGGGGTGGGAGGTTGGGGGAGCCAGGTGGAGGGTATTAAGGAGGGCACGTATTGCATGGAGCACTGGGTGTGGTACAAAAACAATGAATTCTGTTATGCTGAAAAGAAATAAAAAAAAAAAGTAAAATGTCACAGACCTCATAAAAATTCTGTATTTTCTAATAAACATAAATATCTGAATGCCAAAAAAAAAATTGTACCTGTTTTATTTTTCTAGTGAAAAAGAATCTGCACTAACCATTCTTTAGAGTCAAAGTTTAAATTCTGAAATTAGTTAGCTGAGGTTAGGAATGCAACCTTTAGTCTGAGAACTGAATAAGACATCTTTAATTCCAAACCAATGACTCCTCACAAGGTCCTAAGATCTCCTAACTCTGGGCTAATCTGCTGAAGATATATAAATTTAAATTTTATTTCCATACTTGAATGAAGTCATTGAAGATGAGTAAGTACATGGCGGGGGGGAGGGAGAAAGAAAATGATTCAATCCTTAGTACTATAGTTTTAAGGATTAGTACTTAGTACTATATATTGAAACAAGCAGGATAAAATACATGGCTTAACAATCAAAGATTTCAATTTGATTTACTGTGACATTTTTAAAAATTTATTTAAATTCAATTAACATATAATGTATTTGTTTCAGAGACAGAGGTCAGTGATTCATCAGTCTTACATAATACCCAGTGCTCATTACATCACCGGCCTTCCTTAATGTCCATCCCCCAGTTACACCAGCCTCCTAACCCTCTCCTCTCCAACATCCCTCAGTTTGTTTCCTATGCTTAAGAGTCTCTCACGGTTTGTCTCCCTCTCTGATTTCGTCATTTTATTTTTACCTGTCTTCCCCTATGATCCTCTGCTTTGTTTCTTAAATTCTACATATCAATAACATCATGTAACTGTCTTTCTCTGACTGACTTATTTCGCCTAAAATAAAAAATAAGTTTCTGACTTTTAATGCTAAGCCTATCCTGGACAGGTTTTTTCTACCAAAATCACTAAGCGAATGGTATTTCAGGGGGCACCTGGCTGGCTCAGTGGATGGAACATGAGACTCTTGATCTGGGGTTGTGAGTTTGAGCCCTACATTGGGTACAGGGATTACTTAGAAAAACAAAATAAAAAAGGTTGAGAAAAAGAAGATGGTATTTCCAGCATTCTCCTAAAACTTTTCATTAGGTAGGGTACATATCACACATATTCTGACAAGCCCCCAAATTATTATCCTTCCCAAGAGCTGGCCAAACATCAAATAATAAAAACTAGTTCACTGAAATCAATATGGTAATAAAGAACATGGGCTCTAGAGTCAGAATGATCAAAATCTAGCTGTGTCATTTAGCTAGCCATATGACTTTAGGCAAGTTTCTCACCCTTGTTATTTCTTGGTTTCCTAAAGTATAAAATAGAAATAATAATTATGCCTTCCTCATGGAGTTTTGTAGGATTTAATGAGAGGATTCACCTAAACCACTTAGCATTATGCCAGCATGTAGTAAGTGTTACTTGTTGCTAATATATGTTATAGATCTATAATTTATATTTTGAATATTTTATTTATAATTAACCAAAAGCACCTAAAAAATGTTCCACAGCAAAAACAATAAGGGGATTGAATTCCATGGAATTCAGAGACTACTTGAGTATATGCAATTTATAAATAAGAAGCAATAAAACAAACAGGTGCTTCTCTATAGAGAGGAGTCCAGCAAAATTTCTTTAAAAATAACAGAAATACTGGAATATTGGAATATTATTCAGCTTAAAAAGGAGGTTAATTCTGACACATGCTATAACATGTATAAACCTTGAGGACACTATGCTAAATGAAATAAGCCAGTCACAAAAATACAAATATTGTATGATTCCACTTAATATAAGATAGCTAAAGTAGTCAAATTCACAGAGCTAGGAAGTGGAAAGATAGTTTCTAGGAGCTGAAGGGAGAGGAGGTGGGGGAGTTATTATTTAATAGGTACAGAGTTTCAGTTCTGCAAGATGCAAAGAATTCTGGAGATGGATGGTGGTGATGGCTGCACAACAGTATGACTGTATTTAATGCCACTGACCTGTACACTTCAAAACAGTGAAAATGGTAGATTTTATGTTATGTGTATTTTGATACAATTGAATTAAAAAAATATATAAAGGTTGACAGTTCACAAAGTTCTTCAGTATAACATTGTTAGATCAGTATATGAAACCTGCACTTTTATCACTTATGTGAAGGATTATATAAGGCAATTTCGAGCTTAAAGATGACATTAGGAGCTTTCGCAAGGTGAAATGCCAAAGTACATAACAGCACAAACTGTACAAATTGCTACTAGCTACTCAATTCTCCACTCTCCTCCTGTAACATCTGAACCATAAATGCAGAGTGCCACTGTACAAGGACTGTACTTTTAATCTCTCACTACTATGGGTGTCCACTGAAATACAACTGGGATTAGGGTTTCTTCCTTCTGGAAATTTACCTTAAATCAGAGGAGCTGGGTCCTTCTGCCACCTCAAACAAACACATCCAGCCCACCCAATTCCTCAACCCTAAACTGGCATACTAACAACAGAGGACAAGCTAGATTAAAGGAGCCTGGAACCCTAATGACTATGGAGCTACCATACAACCAAGCTCTTGACAGCCTACTTTCCAAATTTTTTCAGATGAAAGAGAATCGATTCCTATTTAGTTTAAGCTACTATTTGTGTATGTGCATTTGTCATATGCTGCAAAATGTAATCCTATGCATACGTTCTTGAAATTGAAAAGGGGGATTAAAATATAGAATTCCATACAATACAGTTCACATAGGCAAATGAGATCTATGAAAAGCAATAAAACTGCCAAGCATAAAGGCTGAATATCAATGAGGAGAGTAGGCAATGCTTGCAAGAGTTCTGAGACAACAGAAATTATAAGAAGTAAAAGAGATTTAAAAAAAAAGTTTCATGGTGGAGGAGAGCTTGAGCCTTTGCTGTGAAATAATATAGTCTAACGTCAAGGTAAGTTAAGAAAAGGAGAGCATTGCCAGCAAGAAGCAAAATGTAAGTGATGGGGGAAAATACATAGTAATTACTCAGAGGGATTGCTATTAACATAGGAACACTATAAGATCCTTCTTTTCCCACCTAATTCAGGGGTGAAATACCAGGGACCTCACTATAGATGGCAGATACAAGTGATATCATACTAAGCTGATATTTTGATCCCCTACTGTCTGGCACCAATGCATACTTCATAACTGAGTATGAATTCTGGAAAGAAATAAGAAAGTGTAAATTATGAGCCCTCTTTGATTCTAACAATTATCAGAAGATAAAAATTTTAATAAAGAAAATACAGTAAATGTCTAATACCCAGATTCCTATAGATAACAAGAGTATAAAATGAGTACATTAAAAGGAAAAAAATACAAACAACAACACACATACATATAAAACCTTCATACTAAAGTTTATACTAAAACTATGATTCAGACTCACTTATCAAATTCAAATTAGGTTATGATATTTTATAAAAAATTCCTACATCCAAAGAAATAAAGCAAAACCCATAAGAAGCAGAAAATACCTGTGCTGTATATTGGAAGATGTCAGCAATAATTCTCATGGATGGTTCTGGAGGAAAAATGTAAGTATTTCTGACCATAAACTCTTTCAGTATATCATTCTGGATGGTACCAGTAAGTTTCTCTTTAGGTACACCTTGTTCTTCTCCAGTTACTATAAAAGTTGCAAGAACTGGAATAACTGCTCCATTCATGGTCATGGAAACTGACATTTTTTCTAAAGGAATTCCATCAAAAAGAATTTTGGTATCTTCCACGGTGTCAATAGCAACTCCAGCCATTCCAACATCACCACGAACTCGAGGGTTGTCTGAATCATATCCGCGATGTGTTGCCAGATCAAAGGCAACTGATAATCCCTGCTGACCAGCTAAATACATAAAGAAAAACAATTAGGATTAAGGAGGCTGACATCAAAGCAAACTGATTTACATTAACACTACTAAAGTGTTGATTCATCTCATCATTGTATACTTTTATAACAGACATTTTCATACTCATACACGTCAAAACAAATTAATGAAAAGTACTTCATTTCCTAAGCTATTTCCCATGTGGTAAAATGCACAAATTTAGTTGCAGAACAGAAAATATAAACCATCTCACTTTTCTCAGGTCTGAGGACTTTTTTAACTTAGCATTTTTTTTGAATAACTGAAAGTTTGTACCTCTTAATCACCTTCACCTATTTTGCCCTTATCTTAACAATTTCAGGAAGAAATATTTTTTAAGATTCTTGAAAAGATTTGGCTGTTTACAAATACTTAACATAATTTGGTATGCTTATTTATTTTCATTTTTGTATTTAATATGGTAATAACAAGATGTCTTGGCTCTTCAAATATTTTGGGAAACAGAATTAGGAACACCATGCCAAAAACTAAAATAGTCTAGACTAAATATAAGATCAATACTCCATGTGCAATATAAATTTATAAATCCTCAAATTTAGCATTCAAACAACATGATTTTAATACAGACCAGATAGAAGAAATAGTAGTTAATATAATTTTCTGAGACAAGAATGCCAGACTGCACTGAATATATTTGTACATTATCATTTATTACTTTATTTGGGCATCTTTTAAGCCATTTTCCCCTTCAATTCCTATATTAACAGTGTTAATTAAAAGCTTCTCAAAGAAAAAACCAAGGTCTGTTTTTATCATACAATTTCACCTAATTCCTTTTAAATACGCAATTTTTAAAGATTTATTATTTATTTATTTATTTGAGTAGGGGAGATGCTGCTAGTTTATACACTGATCTGACATTAGAGGTATATATTCCTGATAACCAGAACAGTGTTACACTAAGTGAGGTGGAGTCTTTTTTAAGTAGACTCCGCACTGAGCGCAAAATGTGCCTGACACAGGGTTTGATCTCAAGACCCTGAGATTATGAACTGAGACAAAACCAAGAGTCGGATGCTCAACTGACTGTGCCACCCACATGTCCCCATAACCTGCATGTTGATTGTTGGCATTTAAGAATTTAACAACTTAATCTGGCTCACCCATCCTTTTGACCACGGAAGTTGAAAAACATTCATCTATTTCCAAAGTATAGTCTTGACTACAAAATTATAAAGTGACTATCATCTTTAAACAGATTAAACAGTCTCCCTTCAAAAGAAGCCAAGAACAGGAAATGATTATAAAATACTATGTGTTGCATTAAAATCTCACCCTTAATATTGTCTTTATAGAACTTATTGCTTTCTTCCACAGTACTAAAACCAGCATACTGGCGGATGGTCCAGGGCCTAAAGGTGTACATGGTGGGATATGGTCCACGTGTGAATGGCTTCACTCCTGGAAGTTCTTCAGGAAAATCCTTGGTATCCCTGCTAGAATATAAAGGCTTTATGGAGATCCCTTCTGGAGTGTGCCATGTTAAGTCTTCTGGGTTTTTGCCTTTCAACTGCTTTTTAGCCAGGGCAGCCCATTCTGGATGAAGGGGTTGTCGCTGATGCAGAAGTCGCCGCCACATAAGCCTGGATCCTGGTGACTCTTTGAGCTGCTTCAGGTGGTGTGGTGAAAGTAAAAGAAGCCGAGTCTTAGCCCTCAACATGATGGAGCATGAAAAACACTCAAAAAGAACAAGAACTGGCCTAGAAAAAGAAGCAGAATATACATGTATTTACAAAAGGCAAAATGGGAACTACTGGTGAGAAGGGAACAAAGGCAGTATTTTAGTATTATTTCATCCCTTCTCCTTTTCTGGTTTCTATACCTGATGTTTTAGAACTTTGGCCCCTCTTCCCCACAACCATTATCATTGTTCTAGTCTTCTTCCTCAATACTTTCTTGACTGGTTTTACTGGAGAGTCTTAGGCCCTCTAATCCATTCCACACACTGACACCAATGCAAATATGACCATGTCACAGTTCACACTTCACATTTCAAAGGTTCTGCATTATGTACAGGATAAAATACAGGCTCCTAATTTTTTCACTGAAAATATTTGTACACCTGTTTTATGAAAGGCATTGTGTTGGGTGCTGGAGAAAAAAGTGGCAAACAAGACAAATATGCATTCAAGGCCTCTATGACCTGATCTCTGCGTACCTCTCAGACTCATAACTGCTTTTGTCCTCTATACATTTTGTTCTAGAAATACTGTATAACCTACCGCTCCCTGCATATATCAAAGTTCTGTGACTTGCTCTTTCATCTACCTAGAATGTTTTTCTTTGGCTAATGTGGCTAAGGCATCATCTCCAATACACAGGGTTGTCCATGTGCCCGGCACTGCTGTATGAACTGTACACAGAGTAGCAATTTTAATCCTCATGCCACTACCAAGACCAGTACTAATATTATCCCCATTTTACAGATGAGGAAACTAAGACACAGAAGAGTCAGCATTCAAGAGTCCTTGAATTTAAATAATATATTCACAGCTTCTCCCTGAATTCACAAGCTGGGCTAAATGGGCTCTTCAGTAATCTGTACCACAGCACTATTTCTCTGTTTACACATCTGTCATCTCCCACACTACAATATATTAGAACATTGTTCTTTTATGTTTATATGAAATATATTTAAGATGCATTTTATATTTATACAAATATATGTCTAAAATTTTATATAAATATATATGTATATATTTTTCTGCTAGTTTATACACTGATCTGACATTAGAAGTGTATATTCCTGATCACTAGCACAGTGTTACACTAAGTGACTAGGTCTGATTTCATCATTTTACAGATACAGAAATTAAGATCCAGAGAAATAAAGGAATAAAGAAACTTAAACAAAATTCCATTCTTCATCTGAATTACTAAATAAATGTCAGAGTCATACAGCCTCAACATATAGAGCCTGGTATTTTAAAAGATTTTGAGATGCAAATTCTATCAATATATTCATCATGCCATGTAATGTATAAAGTAACAAGTAAAGTGAGCTTAAAACTGTATTTTCCAGGGACGCCTGGGTGGCTCAGTGGGTTAAGCCGCTGCCTTCGGCTCAGGTCATGATCTCGGGATCCTGGGATCGAGTCCTTCATCGGGCTCTCTGCTCGGTGGGGAGGCTGCTTCCCTCTCTCTCTCTCTCTGCCTGTCTCTGTCTACTGTGATCTCTCTCTGTCAAATAAATAAAATAAAATCTTTAAAAAAAAAACCTGCATTTTCCATACCATCTCCTACCTATCAATTTAATGAAGCTTAAAGAAACATAAGAATACCCAACATTTGTTAGGGGATTATGAAACAAAAGACATAAACCATTGGTGGGAATATTAACTGCCATTACTACTTTGGAAAGCAAATTGGTAGTATGTACAAAAAGTGTCAGAATGGATTATGCCGTTCCACTGAGGAACAACACTCCTAAGAAAGTTACTGTGTAAAAATAAAAGTTTCCTATAGTTTTACTTGTAATAAAGAAAATTTAGAAACATCTTCAATATCTAACAATGTAGGAATAAGTGAATAGTCTATACAAGTGATAGAATTTTCATGTAGCTATTAAAATATATTTTAAATTAAAATATATAGACAAAACTAATCTTTAATGGCAGAAGTCAGAAGAGTGGTTACTTGTGATGGCTAGTACAGAAAGGGAGTGAGAGGTGCTTTGGGGTGATAGCCTTCATCTAAATGGTAATTATAAAGATGTACTAAGTTTGTGGAAATTCATCAAAATGTACAATTGTGATATGTACACTTATCGGTAAATATATTATACCTAAGTCAAATTTAAAATATGTTCTGCATAGTTTAAAAAGGAGATAGGCTCAAAAAAGTATTCAGTAAAAGAATCAGGATAAAACACTGTAAATGCAATATGTTCAACTGGGTAAAAAGTGCACAGAACAAACTCTAAACAGAAATACAACAAGACAATTGCCATTACTCTTTTAAAGCTACTATGATTTTTATTCTATCATATCCATGGGGTCCTTGTCATCCATCTTCTTGCAAGCATAAACTACATGTACTAGCTTAAAAAGTAGGTGAGAAAAATGATACATGACTGAACAATTACAGTGGTTTTGTTAGATTCGTAGACAGGACATATTACACTCATCTTCACAAAATACTGGTTCCCCAAATCTGGACAAGTGATAGGAAAGAGCCCTCTACTAGGTGACTTCCGGAAAATCACATGGCAAGTTGAGAAAGGCTGAAAATAGCATTTTAGCTAAGAACACAACTACTGTTGGTAGCAACAGGACTTCTGAATTTTCTCAGAAGATCCATGAAAATGCTTCAAGTATCCAAAGAAGCAAAATGTAAAAAAATACAGTTACTGACGATTAGAATGTGTTAATAATGATGAAGCTCACGCCCACGGTCCCCCAAAATATGGGTAAAATACCTACAGTTCTGAATCAAATAACTTTTCAAATAATGTGGTTTCACATTAATACTGCAGGAAAGGTTAGCCACCTCCAATGTTCAGCCAGTGTGGGTTGGAGATGACAACATCTTGAGCTCTTTCAAGATAAAACAGAAGTTAGTAATTTAGTTTTATGTCAATTTAGACCTGTCTTTCCTATTTCACCTCTCACCCTTACCTCTACCTGTATACAGAAAGTCACCTTCAGTCCTGCCACCTCTTACCAAAAAAACCCTCACAGTAACAAGAGCCGCAGCCTAGAGCGGAGGCGGCTGTGGAGCCAGAGCACCCTTGTGTAATCTTGCAAGCCCACTCTGCCTAGCGGAACCTCGGGGTGTTGGGGTGACCAGGGAGGATGACGACATGGCCTCTGAGGCGGATCTTCTTTCCAGCAGTACTTCCCAATTCCCATACACCACGGTAAAAGTGAGGGGTCGGTGGAGAATCTAAATCCAAGGAGAAGGTAGAGGAGGGCTGAGTGCCGTCACGGTGGGAAGCTAAATATGGAAGCTGGCAAGAGAAATAGGACAGGCTCAGAGGACAGAGTAAGTGGGGAGAGAGGAGCCAGAAGAATGGAGAGAACTGAAGGACCGACGTATCCCGAGGTGCACAGTCTTACTCACTGGCCGACCTGTCTTGGCCGTCGGCTGCGGGAGAAGTCGGCTGGACTTCGAAGACCCAAACCCCGCGACGGAGAGATCCACACAGCCCAGCTCCCCACTGAGCTTGCGCAAAAGCCGGCGCAGGAGTCAAGGGGCGTAGGCCGACAACGCCCTCCCCGCAGCCAATCTCATCGCGCTCCCATGGCGCGCTTCTGATGACGTTAGGGCTGTAACGAGATGCCCGCCTCTCCCCACAGTTGCTTCCGGTTTCTACCCGCCCACTTCTGTCCTCCTTCGCTTTCAAAGGGTTGGGCGGGAATTGGTCTCACAGTAGCTCCCTGGAGGATTGAAGAGGCGTCTTCGGTGAGTAGTGAAAGCTTTTAAACTGCTGGTGGGTCCAGCTTGCGGCATGGGCTTTGTGGCCAACGCGATTGTGGCCGACTCCCCGGCTTGTATCTCAGAAGGGTGAGGTGATTTTCCAGATCTGCCCTTCGGGACCAAGGATTGAAGTATTTGATTTCGCGAGGAGGCAGTGAAGCCCCGCACCTGATTCCTGGGGTCTTCCCTCCTTTCCCCAGATCATCCTCATCCCGGTTCTTTTCCCTTAATCTCCCCCGGCCGCCCGTAGTGAGGCCAAGTGCAGCCTTAGAGGTTAGTGTCTTCGGGCATTGACGTGATTGCGGTCGGCAGCGTCGCTAGCCCGAGGCATGTATCGGGAGGTAAACATCGCGTTATTTGTGTTTTGCCAAACTTGGTGCTTGCTCCGTGTGCTTACATTGAGGCCTAGGTTGAGCGACTTGGTTCCCATTTATTTCAGTAAGCCGATAAGAAAATTAAGAGAATTTAGGATGCCTCCCTGTTTCTTACAGACTAAGGAGTAAATTCTTTGCTGTAGTACATAGTCTGGCCTCAAACTACCATTCCAATCTTGTTTCTGTCGGTTACTCCCATACACGTTCGAGTCTCGTTGAATTTTCCCTGTGCCCGAACAGAACAGTTTCTTTTCCGCTGTTCTGCCATCTGGCTTTTGCTACTTTCTCTTAAATACTTCATTCTTGGTCCTTCTGGCTAAATATTTAAAAATGTAATTCCGTGTTACTTTTTTTTTTTTTCCTGAGTACCATATATCATTACCCCCCCACACACACATACACATCAATTTGAGATAGTCATTCACTCATCTTTTATAACTTTTTTCACATAATATATAACTTTATATAGTAATTGTTTTCATATCTGTCTCTACCCACTGTCACCGGGTTGTGGTTTCCTGTGGATCTAAAGCAGGGTAAAATGTCTATCCCTTTTACATTTGCATTAAAATTTCTATTTTAGTTCCTCTACAACTGGCCGGGTAGTGATAGAAAATTTTGACTCCTATTTATTGAATTCTTACTATGTCCTAACTGTTGTTCTAGGCACTTTATGTATTCTGTACAAAATTTTAGCTTCACAAAAGCCTTTAATGTTGGTGCTTTTAACTTTAACCCCTTTTACCAGTGGGGAAATTGAACAGATTTACTTGCCTAAGGTAGTACGGCAGAGCCAGAATTTGGAATCAAGCCATTTATCCTTATCCCTGACTTGCTCTTGGCAGTGGTTCTCAATCTGAGGTGCTTTAAGGCCAGGAGACATTTAATAATGTTTGGGTTGTCACACCTTGGGGAAGGGAGGGTACTGGCAACTAGAGAACAGAACTGCTGCAGAACACCTTACAGTTCATGGGACAGCCTCCACAACAAAGAGTTATCCCATCCAAAATGTTGATAGTATCAAGCTTTAGAAACTATTTGTGCTATGGTTTATTGCCTCAAGTAGGTATGAATGAAAATGCTGCATCTTGTATTGCCGGTAGTAAAGGACCAACCTTTTTTTCTTTAATTTTTAATCAGCCACAACTGATTCTTTTGTACAATTCAACTAAAAATTAATTGCTAGTCAAACCCATAGAGTATATAACACCAAGAATGAAGCCTTACTTTAAGCTATAGACTTTGGGCGGTAGGATATGTCAGTGGAACTTCATGAATTATAGCAAATGTACCACTCTGGTGTGGGAGGTTGGTAGTGGAGAAAGTTGGGATAATGAGGGGGTACAGGGGGTAGGTGAGAACTCTTTATACTTGCTGCTTAATTTTGATGTGAACATAAAACATTTCTTAAAAAAAAAAAAAAGTGGTGAGTTGTTTGTTTTGCTTTGTTTTAACGAATTCCTGGGGGTTGGGGCACCTGGGTGGCTCAGTTCGTTAAGCGACTGCTTCAGCTCCGGTCATGATCCTGGAATCCCGGATGGAGTCCGGCATTGGGCTCCCAGCTCCACTGGAAGTCTGCTTCTCCCTCTGACATTCTCCCCTCTCATGCTCTCTCTCACTCTCTCTTTCTCAAATAAATAAATAAAATCTTTTAAAAAAAATTACTGGGAAAATGACATTTAAAAAGAAAAAAGCAAACCCAATTATTTTATAATAAGATGCAGCATACATAAAATTGTTGCCAAATTACGATAAAAATTTCTAAATGAATACTGTCAGTTTCTATATTTAAAAGGACAATAGTAGTTTGTGAGTCATATTTAGAGTAGCACTAAATTACAGGTTATTGAATAAAGAGTACCAAGAAAAACTGATTAATAGAACCAAACTATAAATAAGTGCCAGGTGAGAGTTAGACACCAGAAGCACCCACAGACTTAGAGTAGAGTGGAGTGGTTAGGAGGCATGGAGAGCGGGCCGCTCATGCTCTGAGAGGGTGGGCAGAGACAGGAAAGGAGAGCAGTTCAGGTAGAGAGCATAGTGTATGCGTTACTCAACGTGTGTTTGGAGAATCATCAAATCTAGCTAGAGAGAGAGAGAGAGTCTTACAAGGAGTAGTGAGAGAAATATGGAACACCAGGCAGAGCTAGATTGTTAAGAACTGTAAATGGCATGGTAAAGAGTTGGATGTTGTATCGTAGGTATTGGGGAAGGATTTTTAATTTTTTTTTTTAATTTAAAAAGAAGTCATTTATTTTGTTCCAGAATTTGGAATCAGAAACAACTTTGGTTGTTTGGTAGGGCTGACTAATTTCTTTTCCATGCAAGGTCAGCTGTAGCATACTGGCTCAGGTATATGTACCAGGCTGGCAAGCTGGTACTAGCTATTGGCTGGGAGTTCAGCTGGAGCTTTTGCTGGGGCTTTTAGTTCCTCTACATATTGGCCTTCGTCATAGCATGGTAGCTGGGTTCCAAGAGCAAATACTCCAAACATGAGCGTGTTGCGGCTGCTGGTCTCTTCATGTTTAGGCCAGTAAACTGGTCCAGAATCATTTTCACCATATTCTACTGCTCAAACAGCTACAGAGTCTGCCAAGATTTAAGATAAAAGGACATAGTCTCCATCTCTCAATAACAGGAATAAAAAGGAATTTGCAGCATTTTTAATCTACCAAATGGAGTTAGGACTAAATTTCAGCCCTCATTTGCTGCCTCACCTTCTTCATTGAACAACCTGTACAGCTATATGTATGGTAGCCCTTCAAGAACTGTCATGTGGATTGGTTTTTAAGTCAGGGAAGAATAAGGGCATGGATGCCACGTTGAAAGAATTAGGCATCTTGGGAATATAACACAGGCTGGGTGTAAAGTACCACATTGTTCAAGACCAGGGTAAAGTGTAATTTACCAGGGCTTTTTGTAACTGATCTTACATGTAGTCCCCAAGTATAGTTGGTGATCTTTCAATTAATTATTTACCACTATTTTCGTTAATGTTACTGAAAAAAAAGTTGAAATTTTACCTTTCAAAATTTGAAGAAATAGATTTATCCAAAGTATCTCCTTTATTGTCTCTCAATCTGCATATATAAATTATTAATCTAATTATCTCTGAATTTTTAGAAAAGGAATGGTGACTGGTATGTATCTAGTTGTATATGCTTAGAAAACATATATATGTGTGGGGGGTGTGTATAAAATGTATATACTACATATATGTATGTGTGTGTATACAGGCATACCTCATTTTATCACACTTCACAGATACTTTGATTCTTATAAATTGAAGGTTTGTGGCAATCCTACATCAGCAAGTCTTTTTTTTTTTAAGATTTTATTTATTTGACAGACAGAGATTACAAGTAGGCAAAGAGGCAGGCAGAGAGAGAGGAGAAAGCAGGCTCCCTGCTGAGCAGAGAGCCCGATGTGGGGCTCGATCCCAGGACTCTGAGATCATGACCTGAGCCGAAGGCAGAGGCTTTAACCCACTGAGCCACCCAGGCACCCCAATCATCAGCAAGTCTTTTTTTTTTCTTTTTTTAAGATTTTATTTATTTGACAGAGAGATCACAAGCAGGCAGAGAGGCAGGCAGAGAGAGAGGAGGAAGCAGGCTCCCTGCTGAGCAGAGAGCCCGATGTGGGACTTGATCCCAGGACTCTGAGATCATGACCTGAGCCGAAGGCAGCGGCTTAACCCACTGAGCCACCCAGGCACCCCCATCAGCAAGTCTTTTGACTCCATGTTTCCAACAGCATTTGCTGACTTTCTGTCTGTTACATTTCAGGAATTCTTGCAAGATTTTAGAATCTTCCATTATTATTATATTTGTTATAGTGATCTGTGATCAGTGATTGACTTGCTGAAAGCTCAGATGATAGCATTTTTCAGCTTTATGTATATTTTTTAAACATAATACTATTGCACACTTAGTAGACTACTGTATAATGTAAGCATAACTTTTACACACAAATCAAACAAAAAATTTCATTTGACTCACTTTATTGCAATATTTGCTTTATTGTTGTCGTCTAGAACAGAACCTACAATATCTCTGAGGTATGCCTGTACATATGCACACACGTGTGCGCACGTGTGCACACACACACACACACACACCCCTCCATGTATTACAGTATAACTTCTAAGCTTTCTATTCCTTAAGGTCTAATGCAAGAATAAACATCCTATTATTCTGTTCCTTTTAACAATAATGAATTTTGTGATAAAGGACTATTAGATATGGAAAAGGAGTCATTTTAAATGTTGTCATTGACAACATTCACACTTCTGTGCCTGTTTTGTAATTTGTGGAAGGACAGAATAATCAGTATACTTCTGTGCTTTTTAAAAATGCAATGGCAGGGGCGCTGGGTGGCTCAGCGGGTTAAAGCCTCTGCCTTCAGCTCAGGTCATGATCCCAGGGTCCTGGGATCAAGCCCCGCATCGCATCGGGCTCTCTGCTCAGTGGGGAGCCTGCTTCCTCCTCTCTCTCTGCCTGCTTCTCTGCCTATTTGTGATCTCTGTCTGTCAAATAAATATATTAAAAAAATCTTTAAAAAAAAATAAAAATAAATAAAAATGCAATGGCAAGTTTTAGCTTAAATTCTTATGAGTGACTTTTCCACTTGAATATCCATAGCATAGATTCGTAGTGTGGATCCTAAAGATTATCACCTTTCATCTTTGGCATAAGTCGAATGAGAAATCTATTAGGCTTAAAATAAAAAGACCTGAGTATTAATATTCAAGTTAATATTATCTGTGACCAGAGTAAAATAATTTAATATTTTATATTTCCATTTTTTGGATTGAAACATGGAGATAATGTTATTGTATGGGGGAGTATAAAGTAAGAGATGCAAAAGAACTTTCACATGATTTTTTAAAAGCCATAAAAATAGAAGAAATTTCTAGGAATGAAACTGAATTAGATACATTTACTTTAATAATAAGCAATGATACTTGTTTTAAAATATGTTTAAATGTTCTAAAAACAATACCTCCCCAGAACTTTCATTATGATTTTTTTAAAGAATATTTGGAACATTTATAGGTAGTTCTTTTTTTTTTTCTTTTTTTCTTTTTTTTCATCAGAGAGAGAGTGAGCACAAGCAGAGGAAATGGCAGGCAGAGGGAGAAATAGGCTCACCACTGAGCACTGAGAGCCTGATGTGGCACTAGATCCCAGGAACCTATGACCACGACCTGAGCTGAAGGCAGCCACTTAACTGGCTGAGCCACCCAGGTGTCTCTATACATAGTTCTTTTTAACAAAATATTCGGCAAGCTTAAACTTATTTTTGTGTCCTTTTTATCTTCACAGATTTTTTTGAAGCACTGTTATAATTGTTCTGTTTAGATCAAGATGTCTAGCAAAGCAAGTTCTTCCAAGAAAAGGTCTCAACAGTTAAAAAGAAACCCAAAAAGAAAAATTGATGATGAGGAAGTGGAGTTACCAGGGAAAAAGGTAATGAAAATACCGAGTTAATCTTTCAGACCTTTTTGATTAAAAATGTCATTTGAGGAATATGTGAAGACTAAAGGTCAGTTTGAGTACAAATTATAGTAATTCATATCATTATGTGGGAGCTATTGCAACATAATTTATAAAAATTCTTAGATGAAAATTGTTTATTTCAATTTCTAAAGATACTGAGTATAGAATTCTTTATTGAGGAGAGGGACATGGAACATTGCTAAGGTGTTTGAATGTGAAGACTAGGAGTAAAGTGTGTACACTTTACTTGAAATCTGTCAATTGGTAGAAGAGGTTTTTATTAACAGAAAAATTACCTTGGGAGGAATGAGCTTCTTTCTGCTGTAATTTTGCCTCTCTCGCAAAAGAATATTTAAAATGTAAAAAATTTTGTTGTGATTTATCCTATATTAGGCAATGCCTGTGTTTTTTGCAGGTAAAGTATATAACACTATATCATAGGCAGAATGACTGAAGATTTCTTTAACATATTCTTAGACACAGGGCACCTAGACGTCTCGTTCAGTTAAGCATTCCACTCTTGATTTTGGCTCAGGTCATGGTTTCCTGCATAGTGGGATCGAGACCTGAGTAGGGCTCTGCACTCAGCAGGGAATCTGCTAGAAAGATTCTCTATCTCTGCTCCTACCCCCAATTGTGAGCTCTCTTACTCTCTCTAAAATAAATAAAAATAAATCTTAAAAAGAAAATTATTGGAATTCTATTGTACATTATTACCATTGTCCAGAAATTGTTTTAGTATATCCTCTGCCTGTGAAATACACACCCTTTCTCTGTAAAAGTGGCAATATACATTTTCTGTCTAGCCAGAAGATATATGAATACGCTTCAACATACATGACAAATATATTGCAAAAGCAGTGTCTTTTTATCTGATGTTTAATTATGTGTGCATGTTTTTTTTCTAGGTTAGAAACACAGCAAAGAATAAAAATCCAAAGCATCTGCTTATTGAAGGTATTTATTTTCCATATCTTATTTGTCTGTCTCAAGCTGCCTGTATTCATGAAAAAATTCTCAGCTTCTTGTTTATGAGTTGTACAAAAGCAAAAGATAGTAGGGGCTCCTGGGTGGCATAGTCAGTTGAGTGTCTGACCTTCGGTTTGGCTCAGTTTGTGATCTCAGGGTCATGAGGTCAGAGCCCCACGTGGACTCTGCGCTCAGTGAGGAATGTGCGAGTGTGCTTGGGACTTTCTCCCTTTCCCTCCCCACCCCACCCCACATGTGTTCTCTCTGTCTCAAATAAATAAATCTTTTTTTTAAAAAAAGCAAAAGATAGTAATAAAGCTATATTCTCATTTTTGCAAGAATAAGTAATATTGGTTAGTCAGTAATTTTGGTCAGCTGAAATTTTACTTACCACCTCAAGCAAAATATTGAGTAAGGTTCTAAACTGATAAGTACTAGAGAAAAATCAAAGTGTCCCACAATCTGAATTATTACTGATCTATGATATATAGACACACCTACTGATTTCTCTTTAAAACATATACTTCTGTCCTACCACTATTGCATAGATTAGTTTGGGGCTACTGTCTACTTTTGTTGTAGTAAATTAATTTGGAGTGGTCATCTTTTCTTAGGCATCACTTCATTTAGGAATTCCCTCTCTCTCCTCACCAACACCAAGCTAGGAAGCTATACATCCATAGTTCACAGTGTCCTTTTTCTTTTGTAATGTTTTGAATACCTGTAATGATAATTATTTAGTTTCCCTTCTCTCCAAAACTAATCGTAATATGAGCCAATAGTGTATCTCCTTTGTTTATCCCTTAGAAGTAGAACAGTACCAATAACTAAGTAGACCCTGAATATTTTGTTCCAGTTGCCATTCAGTGTTTGGTAGAAATAGCTTTCTAGTTTTCTTAGTGAAGCTCTTTAATTTAGGTCATTTCTGGGAATCAGACTTTTATATTGAATCCTAATAATTGTAGCCTGCTTCTTCATTTAGAATTGCCTTGGGTTTGTATATGCAATCAGCTAGTAGTATTTTAGTTAACATAACATTAGACAGCATAATCATGCTCAACACCTGGCATAGTATGTCTATGCAATAAAAAGGAAATTTAACAGTTTATGCAGTTTCATAATATTTTGGTTCTCATACTTCTATTAGCTTTTTAAAATAAATTTATACTTGAAGCACTTTTTAAGTAAAAACATAAAACTTCAAGGTTGACCTAGTCTCTTCTTTTACCAGTAACAGGACAAACAGAGCATACTAATCTAAAACAGGTTAGGATAACATCCAACAAGAGAAAAACCTGGCAGCCTCTTTCAAAGAGTAGTAGAGAGCATTTGCAAACTATGATGGATTCAGTAATAATGTAAGTATGAAAGTTTTCCATTTCGCCCTTGATCTCTACTTAATTTGTTTCCCATAGAAACATATTTCCTTAGAAACATTTCTTTTTAAATGTCATTATTTATTTTATGGTGATAAGGTGTTTTTCTGAAGAATGTAATGTCTTTTGATGCTGTTAGCCTTAAGCAGGAAGTCATTGTTAATTTCAGAAGCTTAGGATTCCATCAGTAAAAGAAAAGTGAAGTCTGTGTTGCATGACCTGCTACCTGTAAACTTTAAACTTGTTCTGTCACTAGGGCTACTTTAAGAAGTTGAGTTCCAGTTGACACTTAATATGCAAGCTACCATAGTGGGGATCAAAGAAAATAAGACAGGATTCTGCCATCAAGAAGCTGAACTCATCTAAATTAATTACAATTATAGAATGTAATAAGAACTTTGATTGTACCTTTGCTTAAAATTGTATTTCAATAAATAAATGTGTGAAACAAAAATAAATAAAATAGTAGCAAGCTATTTTCATTACGTAAAATTATAATCCTGATATCAAAACCTGAAAAAATAGAATATATGTACAAATACATACCCTGAAAACTGTTAAACCCCTTTCACTAATAATATAGATGTAGAATTACTAAACTAGAAATAGAATCCAAATGTATATCTAAAGAATAATTAACACTAAACAAATAAAATTTAGTTTAGGAACCCAAAGATTACTTTAGGAAAACTGTCAAAACAACATAACAGATTAAACTAGAAAAACATAATGTGATATTTTAATATCTGTTCTAAACCATTTGCTGGATTCAATACTAATTCCTTATTTAAGAATAAAACAAAACAAAACAAAACAAAACAAAAAAACTCTTTAAAGAACAAGAATGTAAGGATGCTTCCTTAATATGACAGAGATTGTCTATCTGGAGCCTACAGCAAGTATTCTACATAATGACAAAATCCTAGAGGCTTTCTCAGTAAAATCAGGAATAAAACTTGGGGAGGAAAGTGTATTTGATATAAAATAAAAAGTGGTTAATTCTGCCTGGCTAGCGAGGAGGGGCACTTGAAAGAAAGCAGGGGAAAAAGTAAACACATATTCACTGTGTTTCAAACTAGTATTCATTCAATCTTTTTTTTTTCTTTTCTAGAGCAATTTTGAGTAATAATGTTAGAGAAAATGAACAAGTTCAGTATCATCTTAACTATCTGAAGAAAAGGTAATATAGTTATGCAATAGAATTTTTTTATAAAATATAAAAATATACTTTTAAAATAAAATTAGTGAAAGTCTGATCTGTTCCTATGTTACCAGAACAGACAGAAAAAAGAAATTTTTTCTTTCATGTTGGGGTTTTGTTGTTGTTTTTGTTGTTGTTTTAAGAAGGTGAATGACTTGAAAATATATATTCTAAACTGCTGCTGCATGCAGTTATGAAGTAAGTTAAGAGAATTTATTAAAAAAATGAGTCTGAAAATCACAAATGCCTACTTCTACAGTTCATTTTTTTATATTGGGATTTGAAAAGATATTTTGTCAACTTTAACTCCGTCTTCATTTTTAGCAATTTGAAGTTAATGGTTTACCATTCTTATCTGAGATTTACTCCATTACTGTTTTTTCACTTCATATATTATATTAGATTATTTTCATAAGCAGCAAGTGTAATTTTCCAGGGTATTACTGATCTTCATCTTGTGGCAATTCACAAATGGAAGTTTCTTTTCAAGTGCTTTTAAAGTCACGCTGCTGCCAAAGATATCAGTGACTACTATTTGCATAACTTCTTTTCTTTTCTTCTTTTCTTTTCTTCTTTCTCTTTCCTTTTCTTCTCTTTTCTTTTTTCTTCTTTTCTCTTTTCTTTTCTTTCCTTTTCTTTTCAAGATTTTATTTATTTACTGGAGAGAGAGAGAGAGAGAATGAGCGGGGAAAGAGGCAGCGGGAGAGGGATAAGCAGGCTCCCCACTGAGTGAATCCCAGGACCCAGAGAGCATGACCTGAGCAGAAGCAAAGCTGCTTAACTGACTGAGCCACCCAGGCACCCAACTTTTTCTTTTCATATCTTAGTTTCAGGTTTGCCTGAAACTAGTAGACTAGTTTCTAATCTAGTCTAGTTTACTAGTTTCTAGTCTAGTCTAGACTAATTTCTAGTCTAGTAAACTAGAGCTAGTAGACTTCTTGGGAAGTCTGAGCAAAAATTCTCCTTACTTTAACTATAATTTCAACAATAACAAAACAGAAAGGGTGGAGGGGAAGGGGAGTTTGTATAGAGATTGAAGAGATTGAGGAAGATTGAGGAAGGACTGCTAGAAGCGGACCTGCAACCTGCTTATGGGAATGACAGTCTAATATTAAAAGGGAAGGAGTGTACTAAAAAGCCAGTGTATAAGCTAATACATAATAAAAGTGTAGCTATTTATTGACTTAATAGAGAACAAATAAGTCATATTTGGTGTATAAATGAGAATATTTTAGTACAATTAGATTTGCAGGATTCTTAAAAAATCTTATTAAAATAGAAGTGTAACATGAATACACCCTACTATGTCAACAACACCTAATCATCTTTCATAACATTTTTCTATGGTGCAGACTTTCTTAAAGTATGTTTCTCTAAAAACTGTAGTGTCTAACCCATTCTGTTTGACTAGCAACCCTGTTTTGTTTGTCTGATCATGAGTCTGCCCAATAGAAAAATGTTATGAATGATGTTTAGGTGTAGCTGATGTATTCATGTAACACTTTTATTTTAATAAGATTTTTTAAGATTTCTGCAAATATAACCTCTGTTTACAACATGTAGAATAGTGAGTGACCCTTTCACAGATTTAACTTGATAAACTTTTAGAAGAAATTGTTCATAAATGGATCATTATTTTAGTTAAGAAATCAAGAACTTATCCCTCTTAGGAATGGTTATACACACACGTTTTTATTATTATTATTTTGTAAAGATTTATTTTAGAGAGAGAGAGGTCATGGGCAGAGGGAGAGAAACCCAAGCAGACTCCATGCTGAGTGCAGAGTCATACGTAGGGACTTGATCCCAGGACCCTGAGATCATGACCTGAACTGAAATCCAGAGTTGGGCACTTCAGCGACTGAGCCACCCAGGTGCCTTACAAGTTTTTATTCTTAAATGTGATGCCCTTCCTAATGATTGGATTACTGAGGTTTGTCCCAACAGTTTGATGAAAATTATGATTGGTACAGCTTTATATTACCTGCTTCTTTCTTTTTTCTTTACAAAAAATAATATTTTGAGTAAGATCCTAGAAAGATGAGTTTTGTTTTCCACTATTTATACCTGCATCTTAAATAGTAGGGTTTTTGAGAACCCCAAAATGTTGCTATTAAGAAGAAGCAACCAAATTTAGATTTTCCTCCTTAATCTCTTCCTCCTGGAATCTAAGAATTAAAGCTTTTAGGAAAGCTGTATTGCTTCCTGCTACCAGTGAGGGTAGTGATAGGTTAGTTTCCATTGGCAATCTAATCAACCCAGTTTGAAGGAAGATTTTATAACCTTGCTATATTTTGTTAACTTTTCTGTTTTTAATTTGTTTTTTTCTTTTCTTTTTATTTTTTCTTCTATTCTTTCCTTTTTTTACATATTTAGAGAGGATTCCTTAACTTTTAATATTGCACACTATTCATGTTGATTGTCCTTTTTTTTAGTTTGACTAATATGCAGTTTTCTTTTTGTTTTCTTTTTTTAAAAAATTACATATAATGTATTATTTATTTCAGGAGTACAGGTCTGTGATTCATCAGTCTTACACAATACACAGCCCTCACCAAAACACATACCCTCCCCAATGTTCATCACCCAGCCACCCTATCCCCCCCACCTCCCTCCCCTCCAGCAACCCTCTGTTTGTTTCCTAAGATTAAGTCTCTTATGGTTTGTCTCCCTCTCTGGTTTCATCTTGTTTCATTTTCTCCTCTCTATGCCAGCTATCCTCTGCCTTGTTTCCTAAATTCTGCATATCAGTGAGATCATATGATAGTCTTTTTCTGATTGACTTACTTTGCTTAGCATAATACCCTCTAGTTCCACCCATGTCTTTGCAAATAGCAAGATTTCATTTTTTTGGATGGCTGCATGATATTCCGTTGTGTTATCCATTCATCTGTTGATGGACATCTGGACTTTTTCCCTAGTTTGGCTATTGTGGACATTGCTGCTGTAAACACTGGGGTGCAGGTGCCCCTTCGGATCACTACATTTTTATCTTTGGGGTAAATACCCAGTAGTGTAATTGCTGGGTCATAGACATGTTGATTATACTTTTAAACAAAGCACTTTAATCTTAACATTTTATTTGCCTTAAACTCTGTGGGACTCACTTATCTTTAAAATCATTTTTAGAGTAACTAATACAGAGTTTCTTTTCATTGGTCATATTATCTAAGACAACTAAAATATAGAGTTCAGTGTCATAATTATGACTTACAGCATAGTGTTTCATCTCTTAACCAGCTATTCACAATCAATGATAGAATTATGTGCTATAATAGTCTAGGAAATATATTCAGAAGATACAAGGAATGTTTTATTTTAAAATATATTTAAATGAGGGCGCCTGGGTGGCTCAGTTGGTTTAGCGACTGCTTTCGGCTCAGGTCATGATCCTGGAGTCCCACATCGGACTCCCTGCTCATCAGGGAGTTTGCTTCTCCTGCTGACCTCTCTCATGTTCGTTCTCTCTCTCTCTCTCTCTCTCTCTCTCTCACAAATAAATAAATAAATAAATATCTTTAAAATATATTTAAATGAAATTATATAAAAATGAAATTATATAAATATATATAATAAAATTGATTAGTGTGTAAAACAGAAATTTCTCCTTTCATGAAACAACTTAAGTGCCACATGATTTGAGGTAAATCTTAATAACTCAAAAGGCTAAAAGATAATGTGTCATGGCTTTTTAATGGGAGAGTCACTGCTAATGTTAGCTACTGTTAATAAAAGAATATGATAGCCCTTGAGAATATGAGGACAGAAAAAAGATGGGAGCAAACACAATTCAAAACACAACAAAACAAAACAAAATAAAAATAGTTCTTAAAAAAGTAAACATAATTTTTTTTTATTATTCCTAAGATTGCTTCAACTATGTGAAACCCTTAAAGTACCTCCCAAAAAGCTGAAAGATTTAACTAACGTGTCAAATCTACTGAAAATGGAAAGAGCACAGCACAGAGCTAATGAAGAAGGTCTGTCATTATTGCAGGTATGAAATTTGAACAGGGAGTCCATAATTAGAGAGTTAGGAGAAAGAGGAAGAGAATAAGAAATTTTTTTAACTATCATGATATTCTCTGAATAATAAATACTAGATCTTAGAACAGGGTTTTCATTAAATTCTTCTTTTATACTAATTGTTATTATCGTATGGCTAACATGTAACCAGGGCTTTTGGTGTTCTAGGCACTGCTGTAGGCACTTGTAGTTATATCCCTTAATTCTCAAAACAACTTCAAGAGGTGTGTGCTGTATGATCTCATTATACAAATGTGAAAAAGAGACCTATTTTTAGCTGAACCTTGTTAGACAAACTGCTTAAAGTTATGATGCACACCTGAGTCCAACTGCAGATTCTGATTCTTAGTCATTATCTTGTAGAAGATAATGGTAGATAACATTAGGTATTATGACTAACTTCAGACTTTTAGTTAGTGGATACTTGAACAGTTAAGAGAAACAAACTTACAGGGCTTATTAAGTAGTTATTAAGACTAAAGTTGATTAGACCATATATCCCTTAGCCATTTCAAAGTAATGTGTAGATGATGGTCCTTAGGTCTTTGTTAGCAATTTAGAAACTGCAGGATTGGTAGTAGTTTATGCAAGGAATGCATCCCCAAGGATTTCTAATAATTCAAAAATCACAATTTATTCCAGTTTTTGCATATGATTGAGAATAACATTGGGTGCATTAGACTCTGAGCAACAAATTTACATATATTATAAATTAATTACATATATTATAACTTATGTATATTATACATTAATAAATTGCATATATTATAAATAGAAACTCACTTCCTAGTGTGAGGTTATATTGAATTTTTATTCCTGTTACTACTTTTCAAGAGTATATTTTTAGCACTGACACTAGTTCCACCATGTAATTGAACAGTTGGATATCACTGACATAGGTTTTTTTAAAATTTCAGCTTTATTGGCTATAATTATAAGATATTCGAAGTGTACATTGTAGTGATTTGATATATGTACACATTGTGAAGGATTCCCTCATCTGGTAAATTAACACATCCTTCACCTCACATTATTTATTTTTTATTTGGTGTGTGTTAAGAACATTTAAGTTCTTTCTCAGCAAATTTTAAGTATACAGTACAGTATTACCAGTTACAATCACCTTGTTTTTCACATTAGATCATCACACATCCTTCATCTTATAGCTGAAAATTTATATTTTTACTAACCTCTCCCTATTTTCTCCCCTCCCCAGCCCCTGGTAACCATGTTCTTACTCTTTTTTTGTGAATTTGACTTTTTTTAAAAAGTGATTTTAAATGTTTTAAAGTGTGATCATGGCAGTTATCTTAATATTTAATACTTGAGTAAGTCACTTGAAAGTGGTCAGAGATAGTAAATGATAGTGTGATCTTCTGTAATACTGAGGGGCATTTGTTTTCTACCAAAAAGCATAAATATAGTTAAATGAAAAAAATTTTTCTATCCTCAACACTTCTGACACCAAGTGTGTGGATTTTCCACATATAAATCAGGTGTTGCCATTACCCGTTCCTCATGTTCAATGATTTGCTAGCCTCCCAAGGTGTTCCACTAACCTGAAAGCTCTCTGAATCCAGTGTTTAGAATTTTTATGAAAGCTTCATCACGTAGGCAGAATTGATTATTGACTAAATCTCCCCTTCCCAAGAGACCAAGGAGTGGGGCTGAAAGTTC